>NC_140588.1:408434774-408905648 GCF_964204655.1 Triturus cristatus | reverse complement strand
GAAAACGAAGCTGCTCCCATGAAAAGTGAACCTACCTTCGTAGGAAAAGAAAGGGCCCTTCCTATGAAATAAAATAATCTCTTGAGCTTGTACAGTTGGCTCTATGGCAAAGCTATGACGGGTAACCCACGAGTGTAAAGGTGCTCCTTTTATCTAGGATAGTACGTACGCATCAGCTGTATAATGGTCTTTGACATCATTATGAACTCACACATATTCACACTGTGGCTTAGGTCCGTAGGACCCAAGACCCAAGACCCAAGACCAAGACCCAAGTAGTAGAAGAAATACAACCTGGCGGGAACGGTGACAGTCGCGATTGCTGCTGCTGGCTTTCACACTTACTTTCACTTAGACTTAGTGAACGCAGCGCTGCCTGCCTCCTGAACTGTTCTTGGCTCACAGCGGGCGTGTCCGCAACGGTCTCTCTTCTTGACTATGGGACTTAGACCACGGGACCAGTAAGTTGAGTGTGGGACTGTCGGAGTCTGGGTCCTGACTCACTCGGGACACTGCTCTGTGTGTGCACTGCCCTTAGGCTGCTGCGCAGCTACATAACCGATTAGGCCGCAGCGCCTGCCAGGCCCTGCCTCACCTGGTGCAGCTTAGGCTGCTGAGTGCGTTGCTTTATTTTAACTAATGATTAGGCCTAGGGGACGGTACCAGCAGTACCAGGCCCTGCCTTACCTGGTGTCTTCTCCTTAAGGCTCGCCTCAAGCCCTCAACGCGGCCAACGTTGTCCAGGTTGCCTTCGCACTGTCAGAGACTTTGAACGGCGGCGGCTGTTGAACCATGATGACTCGGTGCCGGTACTGCTGGGTGAGGTGCGGCCGTGCGGGTATGCTGGGAAGTGGCGAATGCGCGCGCGCGCAATCTGAAAGAATATCTGCGCACGCTGCCGCGCACAGCCCCAACCCCCGCAGAAGAACAAAATCCAGCCCTGCCCTGCCCAACTCAGGAGTCCCGCCCACTGGGCCGGCAACACTGAGCAGCGGCCGCTGGGCCGCGACCGCTACTGCATTGAACAGGATTTGAGTCAGTGAGAAAGAACTTAACAGAATGGAAGTCAGAAACAACTAACATCAGCCATCAACAACACAACAGTACGTAACACAAGTCTGTAACAGTAACAGCAGCACTTACGGTAGAGCAGCACTCACGCTGTGCCGCTAATTACTAGCAAATCAATTACGTTCACTAAATGCGTGTAGACCCGGCCCTGATAATTAAGTGCCGGTGCTAAGCACCGGCAAGCACCGGCACAAATTAAGCACTGTTATCAAGTAAACGGCGTTAAAAGTATCGCCGCTTTAGCGGCAGAAAACTGCCGCTCAAGTGGCGATAATAGGCTTGCTAATATGCCCTTGTGAATTCCAATAGAAGCCCATGTTCTGGTGTCAACATGGGCTTTTATGGGAATTCTCACGGGCATATTATCAAGCCCATTATCGCCGCTTGAGCGGCAGTTTTCTGCCGCTAAATCGGCGATAACTTTAACGCCGTGCTTGATAATATGCCCTGTAGATGTTTTGGGGCCCCTTCAGAAAGGCACGTCAGAGTGCGCATATCACCTCAGTCTTTATGGACTCCAGACTGCTTTGTGAATCGGCCCCATTGTGCCGCAGCAGCAGGAGGGGGCGAGTATATGCCCTCTATTGACTGAAGAAATGTAAGCTTAAAACGTATCACCAAGGCAGAGCCTTTTCAGAAGCAGCTGGGCGCGGAATGGGCAGGGTGTACCGCAATCCCCAAGTGCCAGGAAGCGTGCAGCTGCCTGCTCTGCCCTTCCAGTCAAGAGCTCGCGGCGGCTCCTGGCCCTGGCACCGGGGCAGGGCACACACACACAGCAGTCCGCCACCAGCCCATATTCATCATTGTCTAGCTGGCCCGCCTTGTTGTTGACAGCCCTCGGGCCCTTGTTAACACCGGTCTCTCTCTCTCCAGGAAGGAATGTTGCCGTCGCGAGCACAAGACGGGAGAAACCCCATCCGAGACGGACCGGACCGCACGGACGGTGGAGCCAGGGGACGGGGAGAGCACCCTTCCAGCGCTCCTCGGGTATATTTTTATAGCTGTTATTCAGGAAGCGCCGACCTCCGACTGACCCTCTCTTGCTGGCCCCCACCCCCTCGTGAACTTATTCTGGGAAATCTTACCCTGCCTTGAAAATAAAACGCCCCAGAATATTCGCGCTTCTAACACAGTAAATCGTTTCTCTTTCAGATGAATGCCTTTTCTTGTAAAAGGTCTTTTCTCCCTAGGTGTTAATTTGAAAATGCTGCCTTGGGTTTCTTTGTGTGGACCGCAGCTGGGTAAGTTAATGCAGGTGCGCGCGCGTGCTTTGTACGACCCCAGGGCAGGCCCTGCTGAAAGCAGAAGTTGTCTCAGGGCTTGCGAGCAGTCAGCAGTTCTGAGTTATGCCAGGCAGGCGGCCTGCTAGTTACAGAAATCCAGTTGGGGTACGAATTTCCTTTGGAAGTGGCTTTAATATTTTGCTACTCGCAGCTCGCCAGCCAATCGTGTAACTTTAGCGCCGCATTCGGAAAGAACAGCAGTAACAGAAAGGGTATATATCCTGTTCTGTGGGTGAAAAAAATTGCACCAGCAGTGTTTACCCATCATGTAAAACATGATAGCAGAGAAAGTCTCACATTGTTCTTGGAAAATAACCAAAGCGGGCCTGTCAGCGAAAGATAAAGTCCTTCCTCTTCCCCAAAGAAAATGGGAGAAATAACGTCTGTGTTTTGTTTGTTTCCAAATTAAGCCTTGTGAGCTAGTGCCTGTGTGCAAGGCTCGAAGTGGAAAATAACCCGAATGTTGACATTCTGTGCTCAAACAGAGCTAGTATTGTTGCAGGCTTCAAAACCACAAATTATTATAATGATGGCATCACCAGAAATGACAGCACGATCATGACATCACTGGGAGTCGCCGTGACACTTCGCCCAAAATCAGAAGAAATGGCATGGTGGCTTTGGAACCGGATGGCATCATGAGAAATAGCTGCCATGAAATAAAAGACCGGCCTTAGCTTCAGTGACTTATATATCCATACATGCCAACATTTTAAAATGAGAAAGATATTTTCAAAAAAAGTCACGGGACTTTATTTTCCCCATTGATGTACATTGAAGCAAATTCAATTTTAGGAGGGAGACAGCCAAAATAAAGCCATTTTAGCTTTAAAAACACTGGGAGTCTCCCACCTGAATTGGGTCTGCTGGTATGTATGTCTATCGGGGGCCCTATTACAGAAGTGCCCTGGGGGCACAACACTGTTTGCGGGCCCCCGGGGAACTTTGATATTACAGAAGGTGCCGCAGACGCTTGTGCATTCCCTTCTGTAATACCGATCGCTCTGGCGCACATAAAGCTACAGCGCTACCATCAGAGGTCAGAGGGTGTTCTCTCATTTGCATGGGAGCATGGCCCCATGCAAATGAGAGAATCCCTTTTCCTCTGCGCCTGCACCTCATTACAGATGGGGGCACATTGAAAAATAAACTGTGAGGAGGCGCACGGACAGTACGCCACCACTGTCAGTGTGCCCCTTGCTGGCAGCCCTCTAGAGGGGTAAAAGGAGTCCTATGCACCCCCAGACATCCCCTTGCAGGTGGGTACAGTCACTCACTGTGCCCACCTGCAAGGTGAATTCTAATCTCTCTTGAACGTGCAGGTTGGTTGCTGCCTGCGCTGTGAAACACGCAGTGGCTTCAAAGCAGCTGCTCCATTTTTCACATGAATCCGCTGCCCTGGGGGCAGCTCAAGTTCACAGCTGCCCTGGGGGCAGCGCATTTATCCTAATACGGCACATTTTCCTTGTTTGCGCAGGGCACAGACCTTTTAAAAGGTGCAAATGAGGAAAATGAGGCTTATGTATGATACGGCCCCTGTTCGTCGGCAAGCATAAGTGCAGCATTGAGGATCGGTGTCTCCATTAGCTTGAGTGGCTTTCATTTCAAAGTACTGTGCAGCTTTCAGAGGGTTTTTGGTAATTCTCTGATACCTACTAAGAGACCGATTCAGAAGAGCAACTCCCTATTATTAAAGCCCGAAATGGATTTCTTTTAACATTCTCCCTCCTAAAAGCGCCTCAACTTCAATGTGAGTTAAAGAGGAAAATAAATGCTTACGATTATTTTTTCAACATTTTCCCCTTTGATGCTTACAAATGTTGCTATGTATGCCCTCTTCCTTTTCAGGAACCTAGCTTTGGTCTTTTTAGTTGCATAGATTCTTTATTGTAATTCAAACACTGATCACAGTACATGCAACAGGATGGTGAGAACCACAATAATTACAACAAGTATTAGCCAAGCCATTAGGTCTCGGCAAGATGCTGTGCAGCATGGTCCAAAATATATATTTTTGAAAAGATCCAATGACGTGGTTGCAGTGGTCGCGTTATTTTGTAGACACATGAATACGTGATGACGTGTGCACGCATGCGTCATTATGCATACAAGCCTACAAAAGGACTCAGGTGCATCTATGTTTTTTTAACTGTAAGAGATGGATCTATAAATAAACAAATGAAAAAGAAATAGTACGAAAGTGCTTTTTTAAGTTGGATGGGCAGCAGCAATTTGCTGTTTGATTCTCCCACCAGACTAAAACATTTAAGAAAAAAAAGATGGTGGGTGTGGGGGTGCAACGTAGGAGTGAGTGCATGGAAAGCACAGGAGAGTGGGTGGGGCGACGGGGAAAGCAGTACATCTAGGGATAATACAGGGGCCCGTGGCAGAAACACAAGAGGGAGAAAGCAACATTGAGCTCGGGGAAGGCAGGGAGTTTGGTGGGGGGAGAAGCACACAAGAGAGACAGCAACAAGGAGCAAGAGAGCGGGTATTTGACGGGGAAGAAGCACACAAGGGAGAGAACTGGAAAACACATGCACTCTCATGGAGTGTTTGAGCAAAAAGAAAAAAGTAGTTTCTAAAAAGTGAGCAGTGGAAGGATAGAAGCCAGCCAAAGAGAGATGATGAAGAGGCAATGCTTCAGGGGAGTGACAAACACTAGATGGACTGTATCCTTGAAGGCATGGGTCTACAAGAACTACTAGTGTCCCATAGCTGTTAATACCAGTGAGAAAGAACACAAAACAACTTTTTAACAAAGGCATTGTAAATCAAGAATGCATCAAGGCCAGCACAATAAGTGTGTGGAAGGGTGGGCGGGGGGAAGCAAATGATAAGGAAATGGAGAAGACATCGGCAATCATTGTAAATTATAGTATTGCTCAAAGTGTCTGGAACACACTGCAGGTCAATGGCTGGGGCTCAGAATTCTAATGTCTACCATCTCAGGTGAGTCTTGCTCTAAGTGACCCCATGTCGGATCGAAAAAGGCAAGCTAGTCATTCACCTTGTAGATCACTGTTCACAGGATGCAACCTGGGACGATTCAGTCAGTCATTCGGTAATGTTTGCACTAGACTAGTGTCTCCAGTGAAAAATGCACATCGTTTAGCTACATCCACAGACATTGTTAACTTTCTATGCTTGTGGTGAGGGAGGTCTGGGTAGTTCATCTTGTCATGCAGAAGACCGAAGCGGGTTGTCCAATAGTTCGCTAACAAGACCATTTCCCAAATGCCCAACCAGTATTGTGCCAGTGAGGGGAAAAATATGCGTCAGGTCAGAGTTGGGGTGATTTGGTTGCCTGCAGTTTGATTGGCAGTGCAGTCCCGCTCTATGTAACCTGTTGGGAGCCCCGTACCAGTTGTGCAGTACTTCGAAATATAAGAACTGCAACCTAACTTCTTCAAGATGTTTAGCGTGTGCTTCTAGGAAGGAAGACCAGTCTTCATCAAAGTACTCAGTATCCAGTACAAGCTGTCAACGCTGTCTGTTGTGTTACATGGTACTCTTGAGAGAAAGTGGTCTACCAGCATGTTGTAGATGTTAGACACCACCCCATGGCGTGTTCCCCAGGTCCCAAGGTGTTTCAGAACTAGAGAAGGCTCCAGCTAGGGGTCAGACGGAGCCATGCAGACAGCATTGCAGTTGCTGCTGCTGCCACTGAAACGTTTTGTCAACGCCAAATTCCTCCCTAAGCGAATCAAAGGATTTCAAGGCACCTCCATTGGACAATAGGTAAACACGGGCAATCTTTATTGAGTCTCATCTTTTCCAGTGTATTGGTCTGCCAACAATCCTGACTCCTGCATTATGCCATAAGGGCACAGCAGTATGAATGTGTAAATCAACACCCATTTTCCTGTTGGTACGCTTCTAATTAGTCAGTGTAGTGTGTATCATAGGGTTAGGTACATAAAAATATGCATAAACGATGGGCATATTCAACATGTTGTTCAAATCTGCATATCCATAATGATCCACAATAGGGGGAGAGGGGTGGCATTCGGCTTGCAGAGTAAACATGCACGTTGGGACAAGTTATGTGCTAGATTACAGGTGAGCATGTGTGCAATCTCAGTCCCTCTGTTACCATGTGGGCATGAAATGTACCAGCTTTTAAGCGTGGGCTTGTGCCGTCCCATACAAAAATTTTAATGACTGTATCACTAGCCATAAACATAGATCTGCAACTCAGAAAGGGCAATATGCACATATAATTAAACCCGGACACCACATTAATTTTCACCTCGTGGACCCTGCTCCACAAGAATAAATTGTGGTGCTTCTACTGTGGGGTATCATTCCAGGTTTTGATCAGAAGTGGATTGAAATTATCTTCCACAACATTGTTGATGCACTGGTTGTGCAGTATACACAATTTTTTAACTCTTCATTACTTATGTCACGGGGTGTGCTCAGAGACTGGTTTAGTCATAGCCTAAGACATGGGAAAGCCTACGAACTTACTCAAGTTGCTCCTATAGCCACAGAAGGCTGAAAATAATGTTATCAAAGTCATAAGGGGTGAGAGATGCCTCAGGACTGTTAAGAACCAGCAATATGTAATTTTGCATATATAAGGACGATTTCAACATTCTGACAGGCAATGGTATGTACTTAATTATACCTGACAAATGGATAGCAGCAGAAATGGACAGCTCAGACGACCCCCATTTAATTGGGAATTATCTTGACATATAAACCTGCTATTCATTTGAACTGTCGGGTTCTGATATAACCATTTGATTCTGGCAACACAATCATGCCCAAGCCCCCACCTCTGCGGCATCCTGAAGTGGCAGTCTTATTCAGTACAGTCGAAAACCTTTTCTTCTGAAGAGATCGTTAATATCTTTTCAGAGC
Source organism: Triturus cristatus (assembly GCF_964204655.1). NCBI lineage: Eukaryota > Metazoa > Chordata > Amphibia > Caudata > Salamandridae > Triturus > Triturus cristatus. The sequence continues at coordinate 408,898,425 of NC_140588.1, read as the reverse complement.
TGTCCCGGGCCTGGCAAAGACGATGGGCCATGGTTCTCAAATGGTTCCTGGAGAAATTGCCAGCCACTAACCTTTCCCGGATCAAGGACAAATAACCATCCTCATTCTGGTGGCCAGTAATTTTGTCAGGATCTTGACATTTACTTTCATGAAAGAGATGGAGGCATTAGCTAGCACAGTCCAAGGGGTCTTCTCTCTCCTTTAAGAGTATTATTGAAGATATCATTAAAGGAACCCAACGTTTTGCCAATTCAACGTCTGACTGACGCAGTGTGAGAGGTAAGGAGTTTCAGAGTCTAGATGCCAGGAATTTAAAGAAGATGCCACCCCATCTGGATCTATAAATAACTGGGCGTTGTTACAAGAGAACAGGTGAATGACCATAGGGATCTACTCTGGTGGTAAGGTTCAACCAGGGTGAAAATAATTTGAGGCCCCTTCCTGTGGAAAGCCTTGTGGGTAATGCACAAAGATTTAAATTGAACTCATTGCTCTATAGGCAGCCAATGAAGGTCAGCCAAGGCCCTCCTTGTGGACTGGCGCCATGGAATTTTGAAGAGGAGGCGAGCAGCAGTGTTTTGGATAGTTTGTAGCCTCTTCTTGACATAACAAGGGGACCCTAAATATAGGAATTTCCTGTAATCCAGTCGGAAGATAATCAAGGCCTGGATAATGAGTGTATGTGCCAGAGGGGGCAAAGGATCTGGCACTTTCCTCAGAAGTCTGAAATGCCAAAGCATTTTGCAGCTAACTAGTTTGCCTGTCCTTCCATCGTAAGATTATCATCTAACCAGATGACCAGACTTTTTATTTTATATTTTGGGGTTGGGGCAGCCCCTAGACACTCTGGCCAGGGGAAAGGCTCTCTCTTAGCCTTATTATTTCCTAACAACATGAGCTCCGTCTTGTCCCCCGTTAGTTTGGGTGAGCTATTGGTCCTCCAGTTGGCTACCCCTTTGAGACAGGGGACAAATTGACTGTGGTTAGATTCTTGGTCTAGAGTGATCATCACCACTAATTGTGTATCGTCAGCATATGACACTATAGACAGGTCGAAGGACTGGACTAGTTTTGCAAGAGGGAACAGAGTGAGACTTAATGTGGAACCCTGAGGTACTCCACATTTCAAGGCTGGATTTCAGAAAAACATACTTGGTCCAACACCTTGGTCTCATCGGCAGTAATGATCACCATGACAGGCTTGAGGAAATCTGATTTGATGTCTCATTGTTTAAGATGAGGTCTTAGACACTTTGTTTTGTTCTAGTGTCTATTGAATATCTGCTGAGATGTGGATCATGTAGCCGTCAAACAAGAAGGGACAGGCAGCTTGTAAGATGGACCTGGCTTGTTGATGTCAAAGTAGGTGGAAAATCACAGGCTGCAGAGTGCCAAATCTAGCAGGATTCCTGGGGCATACCCTGTCTACCCTTTGTATTTTCAGGGACTCCAAAAGAGTGCAATCTAATATATGTGGGATAAAGTGCATCATATAGGTAACCGTGTCGGCCTTCATGGCCTTTTCAGGGATAGCATGGAAATGTACATTGATTGCAATAAGATTGGTCTTCCATTTGCCTCAGTCTGCGTTTCATCTATCAAATCTTCTGGCCTCAATCTGGGATAGAGTCCAGTCTCCTCTCTCTGCCCTCAAGACGGCATTCCACTTAGTCAAAGCAGGCATGAAAGTCAGAGATGCTCTGAATGTATGAACGTTACCTCACCTTACATTTCTGTGACTACTAGCTACATTTTCTCCACGAGGAGAGCTGATAGTTGTCTAGCAATTTGTCCATTTGAGTAGTCACAGATTGTTTGCCGTTTGCCAGGGCTTCGGAGAAGAGCATCTGCTTCACCACCTTCGGGTCTGACTTCAGTGGCAAGGAGAGCATCTGGCAAGATGGTAAAGGTGCTTGAGAGGGTATCTGGCTTCTATCAAGCGTACCTTAAGGTGGCGAAGCTCAGGTTGCAGCCTATATACTATCTTAAGGTTATATAGAGGGGTTCCAAAGGTGACCACTCCAACAGATATTAAGTAAAAGCTTGTTGGGACTGCCAGCATAGAAAGTACACTGACATTTCCAAGGTGGCGACGACGACAGTGGGTTACGTAGAATCAGATCAAAACAGGCAACGAAAGGCCCCCAGAAGATGATGTCAGCTGCGCTGCCCCACATATTTGATTGCCGCACACAAGGAAATCAGGACTGGTGGTAACTATGTGCCCTAAGGTAAACTGTGTAATTAGGGGTAACTCTCAGGCCCCCTACCCCCATGATGCACTATGTTCAAACTTCAAGCCGGAAGCCTCAAAGACTCAAAGAAATAGACTCAAGGTCACACCACTTGATCAAATGGAAAAGTTAAGATTTCGTCCTAGGTCTTCTGGTCTAGCAGTTTGCAATGTATCATCTTTTGCAATTTGCCATTGAGCATCTAGCCCTTTTTTTCTTCTAAAAAACCCTTCTTGAAGTTGGTAAGGCCATCCAACAGCCTTGCACACTATTTGGAAGCATATTGATCAAACAGACAATGTGCACCTTTAGCAGTGCATAAGACTCCTCCTCCCAGTGTCAATTAGGATGGCATAGTAAGGAAAAATAAAAGAGTGAGGTTTCCCCACTCAATCACTATAAAACCGGGTGTTGATAACAGTTCTACGAAAGAATAAAGCAGGAAGGAGGCGTGGATTTTCCCTACACTACAGAGTGACCCTCTGTCTCCTATCTGCCAAACCCCCATGTCCGCCCTGTACTTCAGAAGTATTGAAGAAAAGCCTTACAATTCACATGCTATCTGGGATTCTCTCCAAGACTCCATTAAAAGTTCCACCCCAGAACAGGAAATCAGCATGGATTTCTGTGAGGCCTCATGTAATGTATACACTACAAACAATCTACTGTACATGCATGGTCACACATATACAGTCTTTCATTTCCCGCATGGATGTAATTAATAATCTTGTTGCAGGGACTAGAAGACCAATTTAAAAACTTCAGGAGTGGCTGGCCGGCAACTCTAATCTGTTGCTGCCACCACTGTCAGTCAATTGATACACATGAAAAAAGTTAGAAATGAACAGTTGATAGAATACTAAGAAATAAATTCAATAAACAGTGAACTATGGCTACATAAACTGCTTCATGTAAGATTTATTCAGAGGAAGATTTACATAATCTTTGTAACCCATCTGGTGACAAAAGGAGTGCCAGGTTGACACGGTTTACTGACTTTTAGAAAGTTGGTATTTTCTTCTCCTAGCCATTTGGTGCCTGCAGCCTGTATTCAACAAATATTAGTCACAACTTTCTAAAAGTGGCATTTTCAGAATTGTGGCTTAAAATCTAACTTTATCATTAAAGAGGGTTTTGAATTAGAATTCTTTAGACTCCAAACTCAACATTCCTTTCTCCTCCCAATTGAACGTTACCACTTATTAAATGTAATAAGGTAACCCAATCTTATCCTATGGGAGAGGTAGGCCGTGTAGTAGTGAAAAACGAATTTAAGAGTTCTTCACTACCAGGACATGTAAAAGTTCAAAATGCATGTCCATCTTTTTAAATACACTGCACTCCGCCTTAAGGGCTGTTTAGGGCCTACCCTTAGGGTGCCATATATGTATTAAAAGGAAAGTTCAGGCCTGGAAAAAGGTTTATTTTACCAGGTCGTAATTGCTGTTTAAACTGCACACACAGGCTGCAATGGCAGGCCTGAGACATGTTTAAATGCTACTTAAGTGGGTGGCACAATCAGTACTGCAGGACCACTAGTAACATTTAATTTACACACCCTGAGTACATGTAGTACCACTTTACTAGGGTCTTACAAGTAAATTAAATGGGCCAACCGGGTGTAAACCAGTTTTACCATGTTTAAGCGAGAGAGCACAAGCACCTCAGCACTGGTTAGCTGTAGTAAAGAGTGCATAGCCCTAAAAGTCAACAAAAAAACAGGTTCAGAAACAAAGAGAGAGAAGGCAAAAAGTTTGGGGATGACCCTGCAGAAAGGGCCAAGTACAACATGGGGCTTAAATTGCTTCTGTTGTCTGGAGTGGGTCAGCTTGGAAAGGGGAAAATCGAAATGTACAAGATCTCACCTACTCCCAGTGAATTGGCTAACACCATTAATAATTGGATATGATAAACAGTTTGTTACTGCTGACACCAAATTGTTACCACTTGATCTAACAAATTAAAAATCAGCCTATACTGTTAGTATCCCAGCGTGAGCATCCAGGGATCGCTTGCTTTTAAAGCGAGAGTAGTCGTTGCCTCCAACTCACAGAATAACCTGGCCAATTTGTAAATAGTTGGTTGAGTAAGTCTGTGATTCCATGTTACCGGAACATTACCTTAATAATCCTGCAGATGCATTTAACAAATCAATGCATCTTGTGAGTTGCTGTCTTGGTTTGCACAACTGAACAAATTGGGCTTGTGCACCCAAAACAAATTATTCTTAAAGTAAAGATCAGGACTAGAAACATGTCTCAGTGACATTTAGCTACATGTCAATCCGATATAGGCGGTTCAGGCCATGAAGAGAGTGGGCAATATCTAGTCCAGAATCTTTAATTTTGGACTCAGCCCCCCTTCTACGCAGTAGGGTTCACCTTGAGAACAGTTTCATGATCAGCAAACAATGTAAGTCTGTCTGTATTTTGTTTGGCGGCCAATAAGAAACAGGAACTGTTACAATCTCTTTGTTGCAAACAGGGTGTAAACTCCCACCAGACCCCCTGCCACCACAGGGTGTCAATTCTATTGTTGCAGTGTGCCACAAAAGTATACACACATCAGCAGCTAACCAATAACAAGTTATTCCAGGGTAGCACACCGATGAGCATGAAACCTATAAGGTATCAGAAATATTCTTGGCAATGTTAATGCAAGTGTCACTATCCAGCAACTTAGCTGCTTGACAGTAAAAATGTATTTTATATATGTTAGTTGAATTCAGTGTTGCAGAATCCATCACAGAATAATTTCTATGATAAAAGTGAAACAGCTGGCACATGTTTTGTCCCTTTATATGACACGTTCCCAAGGCTCATAACTCAATTTGTCAATAAAGTAGATAGCAACCAATGAGTTAAAAGCATATACAGCTTGGTAGATAAAAATGCAGTAAGATATAGCCAAAGTCAATATGGCCATTTTTAAAGCTTGTTTCCATCAGAGTAGGAAGTGTGTCAGGCCTTTGGGGGTACCGATCATTGAGACCTGTAAGATGAATATTTGTAATCTGCTCAGGTATTTACCTGAGTTTCAGCATCAAAGTAGGCTCACAGATGACCAATTGTTTCTTTGATGCTGAAACTCAGGTAAACTTCTGAATAGACAACAACAAAAAATATAACAGCTACATGGTCATGTCTAAATATGGTAGGCGGGTATATTTTGTTTCATTGCGGCGAGCTACTTGAAAATGCCCGTTGGGCCGGCACCCAATACCACCCAGGGGGCTTGAAGACAGTTGTTTGCCGGCTGCCCCTTCCATCATCTAAATGTGATGAAATGTGGCCCACATCGGACCGGAGCAATCACCACCCGTGTTCCTGGTGTGTGTGTCACGGATTCCTACTGACTATTGTTTTACCCTGCTAAATCAGACCCCGTCGTTGATCACTGGGAGGCCGGCTCCCCTTCATTTTGATGTGCTCTGTCCTCTGTACAGGCTTGTCATTTGGACAAGGGTCACTGTTCAGGTACCCATGGTGCCCCAATTCTGCTGTTCATCTCCACCTCTGGGCCCTGAAGAAGGTGTGACCCATCCCGGGTCGGTCACCGAAACGCACGTCGCGCAGTTGTCCCCTGACTTTTACATCTCCATCCCTTACCATCTGACATATGCACATCCCCGAGGCTAACCTGTAGCTTCAAGTGTATCATTCAACCATAGACTATCTATGTCCAATTCCGTGATTGCAGTGTATCATTATAAAGTTCTGCATATTGAGATGTATATCAAATACCATCCATTACCCTCTTAGGAGATTTCTTATGGAGTCACTGGATGGCCATTGATCTATCTGTTGTGTGAATGAGTTTGCCTGAATTTGTGGTATGTATGTGAGAATCTAGGGTCTGTCTGTTTAGCGCCTGGGTGCTGCTTTCCCCTATAGCATCTCCTATGCATGGCATGTGTTTTTTTATCGTGATATTTATTTAATGTTGTCCTAATAAAAAAAAATTGATACCTGAAAATGTGGAGTAAAACGAATGGTATTGTTATATAATCTAGGTCTCTTTCATGTTATGTGTATTTGATTGTTTGTTCCCACGTGGCTCCCCTGTCTCTTCACTCTCAGGGGACTGGATTGACAGTTTCCCATGTTTTTTCATCTCCAACATTTTTGCGGATCCACTAAATAATTCAGGCAGTGGGTTTTAGTTTTGATTTAACATATTTTGTTTAACTGCCTGTCTCATTATGCCCTGCAAAGGTCTGATTGGGTGAAACCGTTGCTGTGAAAAACAACCCTTAAGTCAAGAGTCTCCAATCTTTTTCTTTAATAAGGTCTACTTATGTTCACTGAAAACATGCTGAGCTACCAAAATTATTTGTGTTGTAATAGTGACCACATCAGACAAAATTAAATTACTGGTCATCATATGCAAGATTACCAGCAGCATTCAAATCTGTTCTTCAGGCATGGTTGCCAGCACTCACTTAAACAAGCATTAGGAAAGCAAATAGTTCTCCCAATGCAACAGCTATTGGCTTTGCCAGTGTGTTTTAACCATGTTGCGCACCAGCATGGCTAAAAGTTAATGTCATAGCGGAGAGTGGTTTCGAGTGGAGTGTCTTAGAGTGTAGTAGAGTGGCAAAGAGTGGAGTACGGGTCGTAGAGTGGAGTGGAGTGTTGTATAGTGGAGTAGAAGTGTGTAGAGTGTAGGGGCAAAGAGTGGTGGGCGTAGAGTGGAGTAAAGTGTTGTGGAGTGGAGTATCGTAGAGTGGTGGTGTGTAGAGTTGAGTAGAGTGGCCTAAAGTGAAGTGACATAGAGTGGAGTGGTTAAGAGTGGAGTAAAGTAGAGTGTCATATCGTGTAGGGGCAAAAAGTGGAGGATGTAGAGTAGAGCAGGGTAGAGTGGCGTAGAGTGGAGTGCCATAGCGTAGAGCGGACTAAAGAGTGATAGACTGGAGTGGCATAGCGTGGAGTGGTGTAGAGTGGAGTAAAGTGGCATTGGGTGTCTCAGAGTGGCGTGGCATAGAGTGGAGTGGCATAGAGTGAAGTGGCATAGAGTGGAGTGGCGTATAATTAAGTGGCGTGGAGTGGAGAGGTGTAGATTGGAGCAGAGTGGCCTAAAGTGAAGCTGGGGAAGTGGCGTGGAGTGGAGTGGAGTGGTGTGGAGTAGCATAGAGTGGAGTAGAGTGTTGTGGAAAGGAGTAGAGTTTTGTAGAGTGGAGTATGGAACAATGGAGTAGAGTGTTGTAGAGTGGAGTTGCGTAGAGTGGAGTGGCAAAGAGTGGAGTGGCTTAGAGTGGAATGGCATCACTTAGTGCACTGATCTGTTTTGATCGTATTAAAATATTTGTTTCCACCACACTTTAGTATTGCAAAAAAGTGCTGCATTTGTGCTTTCCTAATTTTTATATATTCTGAAATATTAGCACAGTTCAATTACAAACATTTAGGCTTTGTTGTGTGCTAAAAAAAAAATATTTTCTTTCCCAGTACCCAGCAGGATTCTCACATAAATCCTCTCATTTTGAAGTCAGCGAAAGAAAAGTTATCCCAGATTTAAAGGCCTATTTACAGAAAGTGAGCATTAGTTGAAGAATACAGTAAATAGGGTATGCTTCACGGGCGGGACGAACTCCAAAAACTGAGAGTTACAAACCACAAAGACAATGGTAAGCAATGGGCAGAATGCATTCCCAGAGAAGCTTTCAGAATGTCCGCAAGAAGTCTTTTAGCAACCAGATAGGATTGCTGTCTGGCAGGCTTTGACCTAAAAAAAAGGCTTGGCTGCAATGCCCCTAGAATCAATGTAATAATATTCGTAATATCTCGCCAGTGCTGCGTGATTCAACACTGAAATATCAGCTTTAAATATATTTTGGGAAATTCAGAATTTTTTCTCTGAACATCAGCTTGTAGGTTTTAAAAATGCAGATTCATCTCAAATATATGCTTTTCAGTTTGGTATACATATATTAATTCAGTCAAGCAAAGGCTTCTAAATTAGTAGGCAGAGCTGCAAACAAGGGAACTACTCGATGGAGAATCCTGTTTTAAATTTAAAAAAAGCGTGCTTTAGTGTCAAGAATTACTTACAACACTGGATCGGGACTGAGGGGTTGATATTGGGCCTCACTCTGGACGACTATGATGCCACTTTCGACCAAGCTTCTGTCTTTGTTCTTTCCCCTCCCTTGGAGGTTGTGTGGGGTCTAGAAGGGGTACTCTTTCCTCCTCTAGGGGGTCTAGCTAGTTTCATTATATAGGGGCGACAGGCACACTGCAAGTTGGGGGGGCTGTCTGGGCTCATGCAGGGGTGCAGGGAGGGGGGAGTTTTGTTGGGGTGGGTGGGTTGGGGTGGGGTGTTGTTCGTTTCTACCACAAGGCAAAAGCATTGTTGTGTTATTTCTAAAGTGCTCTCTGGGGGACGAGTGATGGCTTCTGTTTATGATGGGGGGTAGGGGACTGAGTCTGTTGTCCTGGAATGTTAATGGATTGGGGGACAGGATAAAACGAGGTGTGGTCCTGCAGTTCTTGAAGCGAATTTCGCCCGATATAGTCTTTCTGCAGGAGACACACCTCCTTGGCAACTCCTTTTGTGCCATGAATCGACGGGGCTACCGCCTTGTGGCCCATTCGGGCTTCACGTCTGGTTCAAGGGGTGTGGGCATTATGGTTAAGAACTCGCTCCCGTTGGAGATTGATGAGGTGCACCATGACGACAGGGGACGTTACACGGTTTTGGTGGGTAGAATGGAGGGCAGAGTGGTCATTTTCGTGTCTGTTTATGTCCCGCCGGGGCTGCAGACGACCACCTTTGCGGATCTGGGGCGCCTCCTCCTTGGCCTTCCGGAGGGGATTTTAGTGGTGGGGGGGGATTTTAATGCTGTGGTTTCCGGAACTGTGGATCGTCACCCCCCTAGGGATCTCCCCCGTGCCCAGGCGTGGTTGTCTGGCCTCCTGGATACCTTGGGGCTGGTGGATTGTTGGCGTTTGAAACATCCCACGCAGCTACAGTACACCTTCCATTCAGGGGCTCATGGTAGTCTCTCACGACTAGATTATGTCCTGGTTCCGGCGGCGCACGTTGGGAGGATAGGGGAGGTGCGCCATTTGGCACGGGGTATTTCGGACCACTCCCCGCTCTTGTTGCACTTTGATATTCTTCCGAGGGGAGAGGGTAGGGTGGTCCCGATTAATCCCTGGTACCTGCGTGACCCCACCATTCGCGCAGAGCTGGTTAAATCCCTGAAGCGCTACTTTGACGAGAATGTGGGGTCTGTGTCATCGGCGATCTCATTGTGGGAGGCGTTCAAGACGGTACTCAGGGGAGAGGCCTTGTCCCTTATTTCCCATTCCCGGAGGCGCGAGCGGGAGGAGGTGACCCGTGTTGAAGCTGAGATAACCGAGTTGGAGGGTGATCTAGAATGTGGGGTGACGGATGACAAATTACATGTTCTCCGACTCAAGCAAGCGGCTTATAAGGCCCTCGTCACGGAGACGGCCAGGGGCCTCAGGAGAGAGCAACAGGGGAGACTGTATGATGTGGGTGATAAGGCTGGTAAATTGATTGCGTGGCTGGACAAAAATGAGAGAGCGAGTCGAGTTGTCCCGTCGATTGAGAAACTGGATGGTGTGTGTGTCACGGAACCGGAAGAAATAGTCGATTGCTTTGCAGAATATTTCCGTGGGGTGTATTCCCGGTGTCCTCCCGCTCTGAAGAGGATTCCCACGCCCTGCTCAGGGATATCGCGCTGCCTTCCCTTTCGGAGGAGGACAGAGTGTCGTTGGACGCCGCTCCAACTTCCGAAGAAATTGCCCTCGCCATACGTTCGGTCGCTTCCGGCAAGGCCATGGGTCCTAATGGTCTTCCCATCGAGTTGTATAAACTGCGACCGGATACGCTGGCGCCGCATCTCCGTGCTATGTTCCTCGCGGCCCACTCGGCGGGTTCCCTCCCGCTAGACCAGCGTCTAGCTACTATCGTGGTTATCCATAAGGAGGGGAGGCCACGGGACCGGGTCACATCCTATCGGCCTATTTCGCTATTGAATGCGGAGCCGAAAATCCTTGCCAAGGTGTTGGCCAATCGGCTGGTCGGCGTAGTGTGTGACTTGATTCACCAGGATCAGTCCGGCTTTATCCCTCATTGCAATACGGTGCTTAACCTGCGGCGTTTGCATGGGGTGCTCGCACGTGTCCCGTTCATACGAGAGCCGGCCATTTTGGCGTCCTTGGACGCCACTATGGCGTTTGACACGCTTGAATGGCCTTATATTTGGGCGACGCTCGCGAAGTTTGGGTTTGGCCCAGGATTCATCAGTTGGGTAAAATTGCTGTACTCTGGCCCGCTGGCGCAGGTGGTGGTGAACGGTAGAGTGTCGGCTCCGTTCGAGCTGGGCAGGGGCACGCGGCAGGGCTGCCCGTTATCGCCGCTCCTTTTCGCGCTCGCCTTGGAGCCCCTGGCGGAGTGGCTGCGGTGGGAACCTTCTATGCGTGGTCTCCGCTGGACCCCCGAGTATGAGGACCGCGTATCTCTATACGCTGACGATATTCTCCTGTACCTGGCCTCCCCACGTAAATCACTGATAGTACTGGTTGATGTATTGCATTCATTTGGTCTTAACTCCGGACTTGTCATCAACTGGGCTAAATCGTGCGTCTATGTTCTCTCTGGGGAGGATCCTATCCTTCCGCGGGGCTGTCCTATCCAGATCGCCCCGCGGGGATTTCGGTACCTGGGTGTCTTCATTACCCTGGACGCGGAGGCCCGATATAGTCAGAACTTGCTTCCCCCCCTCCAGCGCCTGAAGGAGGATGTTGCGCGTTGGAGGCGCTTGCCGCTCTCGCCGCTCGGCCGGGCGGCATTGTTTAAGATGATGTCGCTGCCGCGTTTCCTGTACGCTCTGCAGAACACAATGGACGTCGTCCCGGCGCGCTACTTTCGCGAGGTGGAGAGTTTGCAGCGCCGACTGTTCTGGGAAGGTAGACCGCGTATCGCCCTGGCGAAGCTGACGCTCCCGTGGTATGACGGGGGGATCGCCCTCCCGGATATCAAACGGTATTATTGGGCCTCCCAGCTGGCTGCGATTAATCACGGCCTGTACGGGCCCGCTCTAAACCCGGCCTTTGAAATGGATAAGATGCTACTGCCGGGTGGTGATTATAACCGAGCGCTTTACTCCGGCTCGCTTGACGCACGTCTGACGGGCCCCACGCGTGTCATGGTATGAGTGTGGCACGCGGCTAATGTGGCGATGGGGTGGAAAGATCGTTTGACCCAGGCGTTGCCACTATACGCATCTGAGCAGTTGGGCTCCCTGTGGACCTCGAAGGGCTTTGAAAAGTGGGACATGATAGGCATCAGCAGGGTGGGTGATCTCTGGACGAGGGGGGGATTCAAAACGTTCGAGATGCTACAGACAGAATTCCAGTTGCAGGACAGGGAGTACTTTCGGTATATGCAGATCCGTCATGCGCTATGCTCCGTATTCCCGGACGTTGCCTCCATCCCGGAGTATTCCCCTCTGGAGGATAGAGTGCTAGATGGACATGTACCGGACAGCACGATTTCATTAATCTATAAAAAACTTATTAATGACCGCTCGGGACTGCTGACTAACCTTCGTGAGGCATGGGTGGCCGATGGATTGGAGCTGGATGACGAGGACTGGGTATCGGCGGTGGCCTCCCCGAAAGAGGTGGCCATACCGGCCCGCCTTCGCTTCGTCCAGCTCAAGATACTCCATAGGGTCTATATTACGGGGCCAAGGCTACTGCGTATGGGCTATGCTGTGGACGGGTTGTGTAAGCGTGGGTGTGGTTCTTTGGGGACCTTTCTCCATATTTTGTGGGAATGCCCGGAGGTGGAGCGATTCTGGCGTGGTGTGCATGAGGTCCTGCGGGTGGTTACGCGTGTGTCGCTGCTGCCCGAAGCGAGGAGATGCCTGTTGAATGTGTGGGAGCCAACCGACTACTCGGTGCCGCAGACGCGGTGGGTGACTCTGGGATATATGGTGGCCAAACGCGACATTGCTCAACTGTGGGGTTCCCAGAGATCACCGACTGTCTCGGCATGGAAGGATAACATGGATTGGTGCATGTTTCGGGAAAAGGTGGTGTATGTTGCGAGAGGTAAGCCTGGGACATGGGTGAACGTATGGGGCCCCTGGAACGCCTACCGCGGGGGAATCTGTACCCCGCCGTTATTGCCCGATCCGTCACCGGCCCCGTCCCCTTAGCCAGTTTATCTCCCCGGTTCCGGGCACTGAGTCCACCTAATCCCAGTCTTGACCTTTTTCCCCCCCTTGATACTCCTATGGATTGGTAGGGTCCCCCCGCTAGGGGAGCACATGCTGCTGTTTCCGATTGTGGGTTGCCTTGTGGATTTGTTTTTTTGTTGTTATTTATATTAAAATGAAACCGTTATGTGGGCCCGGATGGTGTGGCTACCACCGCTTCTAACTCCTGTGCATTTCCCTTTGCCGCGGCATGCACGCTATTGTTTGTATCACATGCTCCTCTCGCTTGCTAGCGGCCGGCCGGAAGGTTGTAGGCCCATCTTTGTATATTTTTTGAATTTTGTAATAAACGGTTAAAAAAAAAAAAAAAAAAGAATTACTTACAAAAGTAGAGTAGATAGTAGTGATTTTCGGTTTGTGCAGAAGACGGTAGATATCGAAGGAGAGATTTCGGATGAAATGAAATCCTTCCCGACTGTGAAACAAATGACAGCCAGATCAGTGCGATGAGTAGGAATGACTAGAGACACCAGAGAAAAGGGGTAATGAATCCGATGAAATGTTGTTACACTTAAACAGCATTTGGCCAGGATACAGAAGAGGTAATTGAGAGTGAGGAGTAAGAGGCTGATGAGATCATTGCCAAATGAAAGAATGCTGTCGCCCGACCTCTTTTGAAGAGCTGTGCAATGTACAAAACCCCTTACACGGGCATTTGTAACATTTAATGCTGACATATGTGTATTGATTGCAACGCTTTATCGGATATACTGTGCCTTCCCCTGGAGTTCATGCTGCTGCCAGTATTAGACGCAATGAGAGCATAACTCCTCTATAGACGACGGACAAAGCTAATTGAATAGACTTGACCAGCGTGGTGTGCTAAGTGCTGCTCATAGCCACCTTTGAGACTCCTCTAAATTTTACTTCCCTACTACTAGTCTTTTTTTAAGCTTCATTTTCAGCCCATTCCTAGAGAATCAAACTAGAATCGTGCTTGCCTGTTTTTGAGTCTAAAGTCTGCTCGGCATGATGTGGTGTTTCTTGATCTGCTACTAAATTGTGTTATATTGTTTTGGTATTTTTACAGCGCCTACTACTCTGACGAAGCGCTGAAGTAATTTTGCAGGCAGTTTGCATGATACTCCGTGGGTTCCAAGTGTTAAGGATTTAGTCAAGCATAACGTTAGTCAAACTGGTCCAGACAATGTCACGCAGTTTGTGTTATTCCCACGTAAATTTGTGCAAACCTCAGAAATACTATAAGTGCCTGCTAATGAGATAGTGGAACGCTGCAGACCACTGATGAAATTGACACGCTCATGGGTATTAATTGTTACACTGTTAGTGATTTAGCTACCAGTGGTGTAGCCAGTGAGTCAGTGGCCCCAGTACAAGGAAGGAAATGGGCCCCCAGCATATGTTTGAGTTGTGAAATACTGTAATTATCAGTGTTCAGTGGGCCCCTCAGGCCTATGGGCCCCAGTGCTGCTGTGCCTGCTGATTCAAAAGGAAGCTACTCCCCTGCTAGCTACCGTATCTGTAGTGCACAGCTCTACTTACAGCCGGTTGTGTGGATAGAGCTTTCTGATTGGAATAATAGAATCAAGTCTTCTAGTCTTCTGAATGTAGAGTCCTGCTGGACTTGTGGCGATGCAGCACTTTACTTGAGTCTGCATTAACACCCACACCACATCCATCCATCACAGGCATCACCTGAAGTCAGGTGACCCAGCCGATAAAAGGGGGCGGGTGCAAGTGCCCTGGGCCAGTTGTTCGTGTCTTTACTTTATTTAGCATGTGGGCCTATGGCCCACAACATTGGCGACAAGGATGACTGGACCCCACTTGCTATTACAACCTGTCAGCAGGTCTACCACAGCCACAGTGCTGACACTATTACCACCTATTTCATGCTGTGGCAGCCAGGCAATCACGTATCGGGAACTGGAGGTGCGACACGGCAAAGCCTTCTCCAGGAGGAGACCAAATCATCGGAAGACTGCTCATGTTGCCCAGCCAAACCAGAGTTGTTTGCGCTTGGCACCAGCTTCACGACAGGTCAGCCCCAAAGGTGGTGAGCAAGGACTTTGAGCTGCATTACTCTGCTGATATACCGTCGATACTTACTCCTGCACACCAGGCCCACCTAACCACACGAACGCACTCACCAGCTCCTGAACAGCAGTGGCCGCTTGCCTCCAATGAGGTGAGGGGAGAGGGTTGCATGTGAGCCTGGATGCACAAGGGAGAAGAGCGTTCCGACCCTGCCTCTTTACTGAGTGGGGCATCACAGGAGGACTCCCGGATCATGATATGTAACCCACCAAGTGCCACCCACTAAAGAGACTGAGGCCCTTATTTACTAATTTTTGGCTTACGGCAGCACCGCAAGTCTTCCTGCTGCGCTGCCCCACGTCAAAACAAAAGGGCAGGAATGCTCTATGTCTATGAGATACAGTGCATTCATGTCCTCCTCTACTGCGCTGGCACACAAATGGCTGCCTAACGCCAATGGTGCAAGTTTTGAAATCAGGTTTTTTTGTGTAGGAAACCCTTACGCCACCTCTGGGAAAGCGTAGGCTTTTGATGCATTCCCAAGTTTACAGCATGTTGTAGATCTGGAAACGTGTCAACTGCCAAGGGTGTTACGTCAGAGCACCCACCATAACACCCATAGCACACCTCCCCATTGCGACTTGCGCTGCGTTACCTTACACCATATCTACAAGGCCATGAAAAGCCACGTCATTAAATGTGACGCTCTGGCGGCGCAGGCCTTTTGTAAGTGAGGCCCTGAGTTTTCATATGTCCAGAGGTGCCACCCTGATTGTCCAAGCCCACCGGGTGGACATGGCACCTGGCAGGAAAAGTCCCAAGGAAAGTGAGGCCAGGATGGAAGCACACAGCGCAGTGACTGTGGTCCTGACACTCTGACCACATTGTCCTGCACCCTCAGGGCACACGGTGTCACACCCCACCCACCATGATTGATGGCAGGAAAGCCTCAAGGCTTATGTCCTGCATCACCCAGAGAAAGGATGCAGAACCACAGCTCCCTGCTGCCCACTGAAGAAGTTCCCGTAAGAGCGAACACCACGTAGTAGGAACTCTGTGAAGGTCCTGGAGGAGGGAACATGCAACTTGTGGCCAGACACAACACAGCCCTATAGAAGACAAGGAGAATTGGATCAGCAACCGCCCTGATCATCAGCAAGCCGGAGCCCAACACTCAAGGCTGAAGGCTGAACCTCTGAGACTGTCGACCATTGAAAGGTCAGTTTGGCTGGTCCCTTAGAAGGTGCATGCTGCTGCACCCAGAAGGAGAAGAGACTCGAGCAACAAGAAGTCTCAATTGCATAATTGGAAAGAAGGTGCTTGCTGAAGTACCAAGGAGAAAGAGGAGAAGAAAGTGTGACCTGTTGGTTCACACTAGGAAATCTGATGTGTGACCAAGCCCAGAAGGCAGTGCTTACTTTGTAAAAATAAAATAAGTGCCAATGAAAGTAAAAACACAACTACTAACCATCACACTTCTACAAGTGCGGCAATTTATACTATTTCAGGCCTCCAAAGCGATAACAATATCTTAGGCAGCAGGTATTAGTCATTTTAATGTATATTGAATTGATAACTACCTGTTGTGGTTATTTCTAAATTAGCCATACAGCTCCACCTTGTGGCAGACTGTCATAAGCACCGGTGTTGACAATTAAATGCCAGTGCCGAGAACCTGAAACCACTGGCTCGAATTAAGCCCTGTCAGAAGGCGGGAGGAGCAAAAGTGCCCAGGCCTGGAAGGCGCACTCAAGAGGACTTGAGACGCTGGCAGAGTGTATGTATCCACACAAATAAGCCACTAAGGTGAAATGAGGACAATCTGGTGACAGCACAGCAGGAGGACAGAGAGTAAGCCCAAGCATACATGAACCGAGTCTCTGCCCCACGTTTCCCAGTGTAACTGTCCAGACACAGTAAACGGTGGTTCAGCAATCCAGAGCATCCAGGCTAAAGAATACAGATGTCTCTACATAGAAAGGATGTAGGCACCTGGCCACCATCACTTGAAGTTTTTGACGACCCAAGAAGGAAGGCCTGCGACCATCAAGGCAAGTCATTGTCACCTGTCGTACAGGTTCACCACATGCCTGTCAAACACCATCATGATTGTCCCTGTCTAGTGCATCAACAATACTACCCATGGAGCATCAAACAAACAGAGTGAAGTACGACACTGGCAAATGACCAAAAGTCAAGAAGCAGTAATGACATTCTGAAGAGTCAGTCAGTCAGCGGCTACCTGCTTACCCTGCCTGCATCGTGATCTGCGTAGCCGGAGCACGTCTTGACCATGACCCATCTACCACTACGGTTACACAAGTGACTAGGCAGTGGCTCATCGGCAGTCTTGCAGCAGCACCGAGGCAGCACACACGCAGCCCCAGCACAGACCACAAACAGTCCCATGACAATCCATCCAAAGGGCCTCCGCAAGCATAAGTAATGAACTTAACATTGATCCACCAACGGATTGCAGGAGATAGTAGGGGCTCAGAGTGCAGACTTCAACAAGGTGCAGTGTGGCACGACTGTCTTCAGTGGGTTAAGCAACTCCACCAAAGTAAGCTTCATGATGGACTCCCACAGTGCTCCTAATGCACCTATTTTCGAACTGTTGACGCACACCACAAATAATCTGAAGCATCTGCAGAGTGGACCAACTCCATACAATGTACATGACTCCAGCCGGCGTGCGGCCAGAAGGCTTTGGCTTCTTTGACCCAGTGTTCATACCCTGTTTCACACCAGGTTAGATTATGAATGCGAGCAGAGATATCGTGGTGCAGTCAGCTTCATCAGTCTATGAGTCCACTGCTGTCTTGCTGATTGACTCTGGGGCTGATGGATTACGTCATGTCCAGTTTGTTTTGTGTTGTCTCCACAGGCTGGACTTGTTGTCCTTTTGGTATGTTTTTAGGGAGGAATGTAGTGTCCTGCTTCACATGTGGTGATGCAACCCTTCCCCTGAGGCTGCACTAACACCCACCCCACACCCATCCATCACAGGCATCACCATGACCCTTGCAATAAAAGAGGCCGGGTGCACGGTGCTCTGGGCCACTTGAGTAACACAAGCAGTTGTGTTCACATCATTACTTTATTTAGCAAGTAGGCCCAGGGCCTACAACACAACATTGAACATGCTTAAGATTTGGCTGACGTTCACTTTAGGTGAATCGTTCCATTTTGTTCTTGGTTACAGAAAACCTGGTCTGGTGGTCATTTTTAATAATGTATTTTATCAAGTGTTTTCATTTTGCATGAAAAAATAACGATAACCACATTAAAGAAGAAAGCAATACTTTCCCTTTACCGTTCGTACTTTTAAACAATATTTTAGCCTCTCTTAATCTCAGATTACGTCATGTGCAGTGTCATAAAAGGTCAGTCACTCATGGTCCAGGTGCAAATTCCTTAGGCTCCCGACCTCCCTGCCTGTACTGTTTCTGGTGCTCCTTAGAAGTGTTTGCTCTCTGCCTGTTACTTGCACACAATTCAACTAAAGGAGAACCTGCAGGTACAGATAGACCCTCGGACATCAGTGCTGCTGGGCTGCGGTTCAGAATTGGCGTCTTCCTGCGTCCACACACTGTTTCCACTGCCTGTCTTATATTACACTGCAGGTCTGAGATCTCACTTACCATGCCTCCGGGTTTGACTGCCTTTGCTCTCTGTCTTTAGTTCCTTCACTGTCTCCTCAAGCAATTGCTTCTGACCCATGCTAGAGTCACGAAATGGAGCAAAACCTGCTTTAACTTGAGCCTTTTTTTCATTCGTTTATATTACGCCTCTAAAATGTTAGAAAGTTAAATATGAAAAGCAAAACAAAAACATCCCAATAAGGGGATGAGGCTTACGGGGATGGCTTTTTATATCGAGACACATTTGGCGTAGTTTATGTGAATATGATTTTGTCTATCTGCTTATTTGCTTATCTTGCAAACTAGGTTCTATTCCCGGATGAGAAACCTGACTAAGCATTATGAGTTTATAGACAAATTATTTTACATCCTGTGCTTCAAGTTGTAAACAAATATTAGGCACAATATGCTTTCTAGTTCTATCTCAGGTAAGTGTCTATTGCCCCATATTCATTCAAGCATTCTAGGTTCTACTGCCCCCACTTGCAGCACACACACAAAGTGCTGGCTGGCTGATTTAGTAGGAAACAATCATGAGGGGCTCTGTAAGGCATTGGATAAGCTACTCTCGGTGGTTTAAGTTAGATGAGAAATTCTACATTGTCATGGAGGTATCGGAGGAATTTTATCAAAAACTCCTGCACTCTGTATTCTCAACAGCATACGCAAGGATGGATATGATAACCTGCTAGACTTGAATACACTTACAAGCATGTGTTGCAACGCTGCCTGGTACACTATTACCAATCAGACCGACTTTGCCTTGTGAAATAATGTTTGTCTCGCTTACAGAAACAAATTGCATATGGCAGTACAAGTTCTTTTTATCTCCTTCACTGCAGGAATAGAAAAAAAAAACAGACCATGCAGGGTGAAGAATGCAGGGTGCTTTCTATCTTATGCAAACAATCTAAGTCGGAGTTGGGGGGGCAGTCTACATCACAGTCATGGTTTTCACGGGGCACAAGTTGCCTTTTTGACCTCTGAAAAGATGATAAATAGATCAGTCTCTACCCGCTGATAGTTTTTTCTCCTAGTTATATTGGGACATTGATGAAATCTCACCAAAGGTGTATAGGATTTTATATACTCAGAATTGCCACAGCACTAAAACTAGCCTTGTTTACGTGGTGACTGTGAATAATTCCCAGTGCTAGGTTTTTAAGCATCGGCTGACATTTGGGAGTTCATGAAAGTGGGCATTCGTCACTTTGTGCAGTAATTAATTGAGGAATGTCCACAAATTCCAAAGTACTATTACTTGCCGGCCACACCGCCCCTGTTATCTCCAAGGGGTGAGATGAATGTTCCAAGTTCTTAGTGGTACTTTTCATTACTCCTAGTCCTGTTTGTCCTCGTCCCATGAAGATGAAGATTATCGGTGAGCAATTTGAACATTAGCTCCACGTCCTATTGTCCTCGTCCCCCTTCATTACTAATGAAGAAAACCAAAACAGTCTAACCGGCCTTCATATCCCAAACAATCAAAAGCATAATCCGCAGTCACATGCTGCACCCCTTAGTGATCTATTGTAAGGAAAGCTCTTATGATAAAACTGAATTTAAACCACCAACACCAAAATTCATTTTGTCATCCAAAACCTTTTCAGGACTATATTGCTTCTCAAAGGTATTTGGGGCTGCCCATTTATTAGATAGGCCTTCCTCTTAGTTCGGCCCAAAGAGCTGAAACCCCTCTGTTAGAATGACCCTGAATGCCCACTGCAGATGGGATACCCGATAAAGAATATGTTAAAGAGACAGTTTGTTTTATCCATTTGCTAATGGAAACCAAAGATGCTGAAAGGTGATCCTTCTCCCCTATTAGATGAACCTAAAGCAAAAAAGAGAGAATCTGACTTCCTGAAAACTTTGGCCCTTTCTAAGTAAATTGTCAGGGCTCTTTTAACATCCAAAAATGCCACTATAAATCCTGAGAGGCATCAGTCAATTCAGTTAAAGCAGGAAGAACTATCTCTTGATTCTTAGGAAAAGAAGTCGCAACCTTAAGAAAAAAAAGCCAAGTCCAGTCTAAGAATGACACCATTCTCATAGAAAGAAATAAAATGTTATTTAGCCATGAGTGCTGCAATCTCCCCAATTCTTATAGCCAATTGCCACCAAGAATACGACTTTCAAGGTAACAAATGTAATGTCTGCCCGGGAAAGAGGCTCAAAAGGGTGAGAGGTTAAAGCTCCTAGTACCAGTGGTAAATCTCAGAGGATAGAATTGTTTTACCACTGGACAAGAAACAGAAAAAATGTTTAAGAGCAGAGAAATCAAATCATCTCTATCAAATAGGTTTCGCCAAGGATCTCGAAAAGTTATTATTGCCACCCACGCCAAGCGTGACGTTGAAACAGTAGGATGCTTCTCAGAAAGTAAGATGCTTCTCATATCCTCCCCAAAGAAACTGTAGAACATCATTGAGATTACAATCATTAGGGGAAACATCATTCAAAGAACACAATTTTTGAAAATTTCCCCAATGCCTCCCATAAAATTTTAAAGTGGAAAGCCGTCTGGAATGTTGCATGACCAATACTAGATGGCCGGATAAACCTTTGCTTTGCTACACCCTCCTCTCAACTTCCACATCGATACCTGAAGCTCCTGGGAGAGGATCATGTTGGTGGACCCAGGGAGAGGGGTGCAGAGAAAGAAGCCATGCCTAATTGCCAGAGATCTGAGAAGCAGGAACCACAATCTAAAACTGAACCATCAACACCATTAGCCTGTCCTCTCCGTGAAGCCTGGCTACACATTTGGATACCAAAGGAATCGAGGGACAGGCATAAAGCAGCTTGTTGGGCAAAAGAATCATTAAGATATCCATCCCACATGCTCCCCTCTGCGGATTCCTAGCACAAAACCTTGGGACCAAAGCATTGGGCATGGAAGCAAATACGTCCAGGAAAGGAGTTTCACATTTCCTGCACATAGCTTGGAAAATTGGACTGGACAGAGACATTTCCTGAGATGAAGGAATGATTCGACCCAGGGAAGATGCTACCACATTGCCTAATCCCTTTATGTTTATTGAGACCAGGGACAAAATCTTGATTTCGGCCCAGTGAAATATCTGGACTGCTACTTGATTTAAGAACCTGAACCTGGTACCACTCTGGTTATTTAGACAGGCTACTGACACCATGTTGTCCAATCTGACCACCAGGTTCTGACCCATCAAGTTCTGCTGAAAATGTAAAACCGCCCTCAGAACGGCAGTGAGCTTTCTCCAATCCGAGGAGTGCCGGCTCTCCTGAAGTGCCGATATTGAATTCAAGTCCAATGCTGCTCCCCACCCAAAGACACTCGCATCAGTCGTTAGAACCTTTGAGGTATCCGGGCTGAAGAGCCACACCCTTGGTCAAAGATTCCGGGAGAGGCCACCATCTCAGCTGTTTCCTGATCTTCTGCATCACTGGTAACATCAGTTCGAAGTCCTCCAATTTCAGATCCAAAAAAGAGTGAATATGAACTCAGAGGGGCCAAATATGTAATCTCGCTACATGAAAGCAACCCTAGGATTGGATAGAGCAGGCTCTCCCAGCGCTCCTAAGAGCACTGGAGGCCAGCGCTTTCTGTAACCCAGCTATCTAAGACTGCTAGGTTAGAGAACTTTAAAATGCGCATGTCTGGCTGGTTGTCCCAAGATAACTGGCAAAACAGACATATGCATTTTAAAGCACCCATCTCCCTTATTGGTCCACCCCGTCACAACCCTTAGTTCAGGATGGGTTGCTGAAAAAATAAAATGGTAAGAAAGAAACTTTATTGCTGCTTTCTTTTTCAATTCTGGGGCTTGTGGGGCAACTCCTCTCTGCTCCATTGAAGGAGCGCCCCTGGTAAAACCCCTGACACTGTTCAGTCAAGAAACACCCAAAATTGCTTTTTTCAGCAAGAGAGCCTCTATTCCCCGCTGAATGGCTAATTGCTTGTTCTTGTTGGATGGCCAAGGGATAGGTCGCACTCCTGAGGCTTGGATAAGGGTACCAAACTCTATTTTGGAGCCAGATTTGACTATCTATGGAACCCATTTGACTGAACTGGAGAGTAGCAAAGACACCAAGAAGTGTCGAATTCTGCCTCCTACTGCAAAGACATGGCCGTTCCCATGTTAGTCAGTACCTCTGTTTGTTAGGAGACTTGGATTTCTTATCAGTCTCATTCCTAGGTCTGAACTTCTCCTGTTGATTCTGGTGCTGCATGTGAGATGCTTTGCGGAAACTTGACTTTGGCGGAAAGGAGACTTCTTAGAATTCTGAACAAAAGAACTCTGTTTAAAAGAAGATGAGTGTTTTTCTCCTTAAAGATCCTGCAAATTCTGTCATCCAGTTCAGCTCCAAACAGGTGAGTACCCTCATACAGGATTCTTAAGGCAGATGCCCTCTGAGCTGAATCCATCTTCTAATCTCTGAGACCCAAGTTATGCCGTGCAGCAATAGAGGTTCCAGGAGACAAGGCCATAGCCCTGAAAACATCAAGGGAAGTATCCAAAATATATTCAAATTGTCTCTCTATGCCTTCCAGTATAGAAGAACATTCTGCTCCATCTTCCACAGCTTTAAACAAATGTTTAAAGTCTGCAGTTAAAGACTGGGAGGGTAGGTCCCTTAAATCCCAGCTCTCAAAGCAAGATGGACACCTGACTAAACCTTCTTCAAGGCAGAATCAATTCTCTTATTGACTGATTATTAATGACAGCATCTTCCATAAGAGAATTTCTACTAACATGGCTTGAATATTAACAGGAAATGATTTCTGCACACCATGCCGAGGATATAAATTCGCCTTGAAATGCGGAAGAATGATCTTATCGGAATCTCTCCATTCCTTTTTTAAAAAAAAATAATAATTTAGATTATAAAGGTGCACTGGGAGATCCAGCTGGGAGGATTTTGAAATTACTCTTCCTGCTGAAATCCATATTTAGTTTTACATGCGCCAAGAGTTCCGGAAGCAAATCTTCCAATATATTGGTGCTTCTGATCATCATTTACTTGACTCTCTTCCTCTTCAGACTATGAGGAGATATCCGAAAATACATTTTCCTGGATCCCCTTATTGGGAGCCTTGTCATCCTTCAGCTCCAAAAGGGTCTCTTTAATAATTCTTTTTCCACCTCTCCTCCTCCCCTCCTTAGCAGATTTTCTCAGGGGAGCAGAGGAAGATGAGTCTGTTGTGGAGGTGGACACCACATATTTCCTCTTCCTTGAATGCTGGCCCATGATATAGCAGTAGAAAACAGCAAAAATTAGCCGCAAAGCGGTCTTACCTGCAATTTCGTCCAGCACTATATACTCTCCATCCGAAAACGCCACCGGAGAGAAAGTGTGAGTACGCGTAAACCTCCCACCTCCTTGCACATATGCGAAATTCCCAGAAGACATTCAGACACCGCAGGACAGCCAAACTCACCACAAGTCCAAAGAGTTAAACTCTCCCCGCGCTCAATCCACGAAGAAACGCCCAAGGACCAGGAGGTAAGTTGTCAACCCATGCCCAGCAAGCAAGAGAGATAAAATGTATTTTCTTTTCTTTTTAAAGCAATGTTGATATTTTTTTCAGCCCAAGATCAGCAGGAGCTGACGTTCCCAATGTTGTCCCTGTGAGACAGAAAAAAGAACAGGAGGAATGCTGGGTAGGGTGTATCCTTATAGGTTATTGCTTAAGGGGGGGACAACCTTGCGAGCATTTCCTGTTCTTTTTTCGGTCTCGTGAGGCGGAATCTACCTCATTAGTAATGAAGGGGGACGAGGACAATAGGATGTGGAGGTAATTATACACTAAAGTTAGAGCCTTAACACATCGTGTGATCTGGCTGGGGAACGACCACATTAAATGAATGAATGAATGAATACATTTAATGATCATTTAATTAAAACCTTTACAATTTAGAATCAAAACAACTTCGCCTTTCGCTAAAACCTCTGTTCAACGTATCAGTCCTCAATATACCATGATTATGACAAATGTTATTGGCAGCAAAACGAATATTCAACCCCGTGTTTCTTTTCTCATTTGATGTATGTTTACAACCATGCATCCATTTGTATTTTTTGGAAAACCTGCTGGACACCTAGAATGTGGTATAATGGCAGTGTATTCATGTGGTCCTTGATGAGTTGATTGAATTAAGTCCACAAAAACAAAAGTAGAGTGCAAACAAAAGCACTGAAATTTTTATTAATTTAGCCTATGCAACACTTCCATGCATAAGCACCAGGACACTTTCTGACATGCATTAGCACCAGGACTCTTTCTGAAGTGACTTTAAAGAGGAGTAAGATACCAAGGGCCAGATGTAGGTGATCCACAAATACCAAATTCTTAATTCCGAATTATACCGATTCGGTATTAAGAAATCGGTATTTCTTATGTAGGTAATGAATCGGTAAAAAATACTGATTCCTTAATATTCCCTATTACCGAATCGGTAATACCGATTCGGTAATAAGGAATACCTACCCATTCATTCCTATGGGCTTGGAGGCCCATAGGAATGAATCTAAAGCCATTCTGTATTAGCGATTTGGTATTACCGAATCGGTAATACCGGGAGGTATTTCAAGGATGCCAGGGTGTACAAAGGACACCCTGTTGCACCCCTGAAATGTGCCTGTGTGCACATGTGGCGCACATCCATGCCCTAAGGGCATGGATGTGTGCCACATGGCACTTAGAAAAAATTCAAAAGTCAATTTTTAAATGAATTCGTTAATTACCACCAAATTGATGTTGGTGGTAATTAACGAATTCTTAAAGCACATAAGCATTCTTTTATGTGTTTTCTACATTGCATTTACCGAATCGGTAAATACCGATTCGGTAAATACAGATTCGGTAAATACCGAATCATCACCTTCATTAGGAATGGCTAAATACCGGTCGATAACCCTGAAATTTACCGAATTTCGGGTTTACCGACCGGTATTTAGCCACCTACATCTGGCCCAAAATCTCTAAGGTGAGATCAAACAAGAGGTGACTAATGGGTACGTATCTCTATGACAGACTGCCCCAGTAGATGTGTTGATATACACAACCTTAGAGTGTTCATCTGTAAGTGTGACATAAAGACTCTTGATGAGTGATAATCATCCATTGGCTTAAACCTTTAAAAAAGGGCCATCCGGTGGATGCGTTTCAACACATGTTAAAACCCAACTGAACATCATCAAACAAAGCAACATTCTAGAATGCCTATTGTAGGTGATTGTTAGTGATGCAGGGCTGGGTAAAGACAGTGGCAGGTCCTCCTCTAAGGCCGAGGAGCGTCGCCCCACTGCACAAAAAGGAAAAATAAAATGATAATAACGCAATGCTATTATCTTTTTATTTTTCCGTGCTCAGGCAGCTTTGTGGGAGGGGTGGAGGAGTGGTTTGCCCACTCCAAGTGAGCATGAATGTTTGGCCGGCCAAACACTCATGCGCACTTCACATAGTCTCCATCCAGGCTGCATTACAGCCTGGGTGGAGAAAATGCCCCCGGTGCCCATCCCCTGGCTGAACGTGGAAAAACGGCGCTCAGACCAATCACAATGCTGCATTGCAGCGTTGTGATTGGACAAGGGAGCCTAGGTGGGTGATTCCTGATCCTGCCTCGTGTTAAGCAGAAGGAAGGAAGAGAGGACGCAGAGGACCGAGGAGAGGCGGCGGCCAGCCAGGAGTCCGGAAGGTGGGGGAGGGGTTTTTAACCTCCCCGCCCCACTAATGTCATTGGGAAGCAGCTGCCACTGGGTAAAGAGAACTGTTTTGTTCTCTGTACAATGAATAGCCCCTTTTAAAGGTGCCATGTTGCTGATAGGGCCACAGTAACCTAAAGGGCAATCTGGCAGTTTCGGGGGTGGGGGGGTGTTTGTAGGCCTGTTTTATGGCCTGGTGAGCAGGTTTGTACTGTTGATTTCCCAGATATTACCACAAACGATGCCTGCAGCAAGCACAAATTCATGCAGTCTCCCATACACTGCAAAACACCTATACACTGTCTTTACAAGTTCAAAACTGCCCGCTTTGCAAACGTGGGCCACTTCTTTAGATATCTGATTCGCTAATGGGAGCCATTGTTATATTGTTACCCGGGCCTATTTTCCGTCTCAGTCCGGACTCTGTTTGATGATGGTACATCTGCAACGCCTGCACGTTGACACCCTGCTCAACATATTGCACCAGCAGGGTATGATGCAAAAGTATCTTTCAGAGGCCAAGAGAGGAGCTCATGTTAGAACGTCATTCGCCCTGGAGAGATGATCTCTCTAATTGTGTGCTCATAGCTAAGCCCTCACTAAGAATGACATGGCGCCATGCCATGAAATGCTCCGTTTCATGAGTCAGCGAGTGTGAACAACTAGGGATGCACGCAGAAGAGAAATACAGTAGGCATGATGCTCCTGGTGGGATCTCTACCTGATGGAAGAAGGTTGCATTTCTACTGTATAGTTCACCTTCAGAAGCCATATTTAAAGTATATTTTTCAAAATACTGACCTGTGGGGTAAAATACAGTACGGCACAATTTCAGCATTTTTTCCAGGTGCATTATTGTGTGTGGGATGAAGTTGCCCATTTTGTTTGAGAGCAGGCACTGATCTGGCTCAAATCCACTGAAAGGCTATGTTGAGCCATTAATCAATAGCCTTGACACACAGTTTGATACCATAGACAAAGTATTACTTATTTATTTATTTGCAAAGTTTTATATAGCGCTGGCTAGACCCGGAGGTATCAGAGCGCTTTACATGAGGTTTAGCGATGTACATGTTGCATAATTACATCAATTACAGGAGCCAAGTATAGACATAGGGGAAAAAACATGAGATTACACAATAATATGAATCATGGAGGATGGGTAGGATTAGTATTCACTGGGTCCATAAGCAAATGACACGCATTTTGTGCTAGTAGTGCCATTGTATGCTAGGACGCACTTCCGCAGTCTGCATCCACCCTCATTCTGTGCCAACAATTGTGACAGATTTTCATGCCTATATCATACTTTGATTGCACCCCAAATACAAGAGCCAAGAAATACCACGATACCTCTACCACAAAGCGAATGTTACATTATTCTATGTTTGCCTTCAAACTCTTAAGCAAATGTATATGATATTCAAAAGAGCTGTATCTTAGTGTGTTGGATTCTGTTTTAGATGGTGTCCATTTGTAAAAGAAGAAAGACTTCTAGGCTCACGTCTTTCTGTTTCATCTACAGACTGCATCTGCATGTCTAATCAGTCACAGTGAAAAAGAGCTTCCACCATGCTTCTCCCCCGGCTTTTGTAAAGGCTGGTCAGGTTTGTTGCAGTGTGTGTATATATATATGTTTTTCTTTTCATTGCTTTTGTCCATAGAAGTGCTGCCTGGCCATTGAATGTTTCAGCTCTGCAGTCTGTAAATGACAATATCCCTTTCTGCTCTCTCCCGGCATCGCCTATGACCAGAATGCTGCTTCCGCAAAATAAACGAGTCAATAAGCCGTACTCTGCGCGTGCTGTTGAGAAGTGAGCCCAGGCGCCCTCAGACCCCAGCGATCCCTGCTCTGGTGGTTGAGGCTTGGCAGGAGGCCCTCTTCCAGACCCACATGCTGCCCTCCGACCTGAGTCGCGGTCACCCTGCTGACCCCGTCCAGGCGGGGTCAGCGCTCTGTAAACGTTGCTCATGTATTCAAATTAACCACATCAAGACCCACATAAAAGGGCTCGGGACTTGGGGAATATGGGAGACCACTGTGCAACATACCAAGTTAATCTAAGTTATTCCACGTTATAGTAGATCTCGTTCGTGGTTAAGGGTGCATTTACACTTTTTTAGCATCCGGGACCTGGGAGTGACACGTGGGCTTTGTAAATATTGGACGGTGCACACAATCGAACCAGTGTGTCCCTGCAAATGCGAAATGGGCACAAAGTATTTTTTAGAAATCCTTTTGTCCTCTGATGTTTGCTTTACAGAGAGGTGAGTAAAGAATGCAGGCTGGTTGAAAATTAACTTACACCAGAACTCGGTAAATAAGTATTTACCTCTGCGGGGTGCGCGTCCCGCCATGAACCCGCGAATAGTGCTCTCTTGTTTTCTCTGTATCGAAGCCAAGCCCTCAACTGAAAAATGTATTTCGCAGCAAAGCTGCCCTGTTGGCAGTGTGCGCCTCCGATGAACGGGTAAATTAATAACAAGTCCTCAAAGGAGTTCAGAAGTCTGTGGCGCAAGTAGTTCCGGGGACAGATAATGAGCTAAAGTAGCAACATTCGCCTGGCGCAGGCAGGCCATTGGCCATTGGAAGTTTCCTTGTTAGAGCTTTGTTTGTCTTTTCTTGCAGTCCAGTCAGCAGAGACGAAGACCTGAGTGCAGTCAGGAGCGGGGAGGAAGACATGTTCATCACTGCCCAGTTCGAACAGACCCTGGCTGACCTGGATGAAGACTCGGAAGGTTGGTCTTTAAAGACGTGTTTGACAAAAGTGCACCCATGCCTATCAAGATGTAATTGACAAAAGTGCACCCATGCCACTCAAGATGTAATTAACAAAAGTGCACCCATGCCCATCAAGATGTAATTGACAAAAGTGCACCCATGCCACTCAAGATGTAATTGACAAAAGTGCACCCATGCCACTCAAGATGTAATTGACAAAAGTGCACCCATGCCAATCAAGATGTAATTGACAAAAGTGCACAGATGTAATTGACAAAAGTGCACACATGACAATCAAGATGTAATTGACAAAAGTGCACACATTCCAATCAAGATGTAATTGACAAAAGTGCACACATGACAATCAAGATGTAATTGACAAAAGTGCACCCATGCCACTCAAGATGTAATTGACAAAAGTGCACACATGACAATCAAGATGTAATTGACAAAAGTGCACACATGACAATCAAGATGTAATTGACAAAAGTACAAAAATGCCAATTAAGATGTGTTTGACAAAAGTGCACCCATGCCACTCAAGATGTAATTGACAAAAGTGCACACATGACAATCAAGATGTAATTGACATAAGTGCACAAGTGCCAATTAAGATGTGTTTGCCAAAAGTACAAAAATGCCAATCAGCCATTAACCTTTTGAATACTTTGCCGCGGGTTCTGCTATACTCAGGAACATTGGAAATATGCAAAATAGATGCCCAGATTATGAGGGTGGTTTGACTGAATTATGCAGCAAGAAAATGCAAATCATATGGAAAACTAAAATGGATTGTGTGGGACTTTTATGGGGTTATTTTTTCATTTTAACAGAAATTAATTCTATCTGGGTAGAAGTTTCACCTCACCAATACCAGTTTAATACCGGACTACACGCAAGCATCACCTGAAAGGTGGCAAGTTTGCCTTTGCCCAGGCTTTGCCATAGCCCATCACACTTTGTGAACAATTTCTGAGCTAGAAAAAAAGATTTTTGTTGTTGTTGTTGAAATCTTCACATTGCCCAGCAGATAGTGGATTATATGACAAGTCAAATAAATCAACATTTTCCAGAAAACTCAGCAGCTTCAGATTCACCTGATTCCAATGGCCCTGGATAGACTCGGCTAAGTTACTGAAGTAGTTCTAGGACCCTTTTCTTGGGACCTCACATTTTACAGGCAACACAGTTGACAGTAATTGAAACTGAAATATGTTTGGATTTTGTTTAGCCCAGTTTCTTTTTTCTAAATATCTCTATTTATTGGTCTTATTACACATTTATGGTATTATCGCAGATACAAAATAGATACAAATTTAAAAACAGATATTAACTGAACATATCCAAACAATTACATAAAGCAACACAGGTAACAGATCACTATAAAACAAGAGATTCAATTCATTGGATCCGAGACGCCTCCCATTTCCTTAACTGGATTAATCTGAATGGTGCTATCAGGCAACAGGTGGAGAGCAGAGGAGTTGGCCTAACGGCTAGAGCGGTCAACCTCGAATCTGGGAAACTGGGTTTGAGTCTCGGCAATGACGCTGAACATCCTGTGATTCTGGGCAAATCACTTAATCTCCCCGTGCCTAACAACAATGAATGTGTTCTCATGTTGTAATGCAACTGGTGCTATGTAAAGCACTCTGATACCCGATTCGGGTCAAGTTCGCACCATAGAAAACTCAGTAAAAAAAAAAAAAGGTGCCTTTAGGGGAGTTTTCTGTAGAAAACTGCATTGTTTGTATCCGTTTTTTTCCTTGACGCTTGGAGTTGTCAAAAGTGAGACTAGTGGGGTTTACCACTAAACAGTACACTGGCTGCTCGGTCTGCAACAAGAGGTGGACCTGTCAAGCCTCATTGACTCTGGGTAACTTGCTTGAGTAGAAGTAAACAATGAAATCCTTGTATATAAAATAGCAGTCTTGTATAAAAATAGAAGTCAAAAATGAGAATCACCCAGATCGAATAAGCAATGAAATAGTGCAAAAATTCAACACATTTGATTTAATAAATGACCTACATAAACTAAC
This sequence comes from Triturus cristatus, assembly GCF_964204655.1. Lineage (NCBI taxonomy): Eukaryota > Metazoa > Chordata > Amphibia > Caudata > Salamandridae > Triturus > Triturus cristatus. The sequence continues at coordinate 408,867,844 of NC_140588.1, read as the reverse complement.
AGCCAATACTTCGAATATACATAGCATATTAACTTTTTATAAAATACAGCACACTTAGAATCAAACTAATTAAGGATGATTGTTGGTAAACACCTCCTCAGTTGTGGTAAGATCTAGGTACTGATGGGGACCGATGACTGTCTGATGTACAGTTGCAATCTTCATGCATATCCACAGGTACGCAGTCATATACTAGGACTTCACAGCCCTTTCTGAATGATCTGGATCCATATAATGTACCCAAGGTTACTTGCGTGCTGGTTCCCTCACCGTCCAGCTGCCTCAAAGGTTGCATGGAGGTACTGCTTCCAGCACCCAGGAAACATAGACCGATGTTAGCCCTGTGCTCACACCACAGGAGGTTGAATATAATAGGTATGGAGAACGGGCAAGTGGTGGGCTCTTGCAAAAGTAAACCAGTGTAGAATGGAAACATTGGCACAGAGGGCGTGTGCTCACTAGGCAAAGTCAACACTCCACTTACCACCACTTATGGATGTTGATTTCATGGTCATCCCTCCACTGTTCTCTGGTGAAGGGTCAAGAGGGCTTTTTGGAGTCCTGTGTCGGCATCTCTAGACTCTTTGTTTTGACTGAAGATTCTACACAGTTAAGATAAGCTGTGGAGAAGACTTGCAGAACTTCAGCAGAGCTTCAGGCTTGAGGCAACGGGTATCGTGCAGCACCAGGTTTATGAAGCCAAACAGCAGGATTTACGTTGATCTGTTTTGATGGAGGCCGTCAATAAGATGGAAAGGGACTGTAGCTTGTATTGACAATACTTGAAAAGGGTTACATCCATCCAGAGCTTACCCGAGACAGCAGGTGCTGAGAAGAAAACAATGTGCTTACTGAGCAGTCTGTTAGTGTGCCTTTGGACTATGTGCTCAGAGCATCGCTACATGCCCGTTCTACCTGACATTCCCTAGTGGTTTTGCAGTCACTTGGAGGGGTGCTCCACGGCTTGGGTGGGGCATTGACTGGAAAGGACAGTGGTTGGAGGGCAGAGATTAGCAGTGGAGAATATATGTCAGTCTTGGGAGTTTTTCTTTCTGTGGCTAGTCGAAGCCATGGTTTGGAAGAATGGAATGTGGCTAAAGCTTATAAATGTCCCTTTCCAAGATGGTTGTGTATCCAGAGATTACTGCTTTACGCTCACAGTTCAAGATGGAGTTGCGTCTTTTCCTGTGATGTTTGTTCCTGTTTGAACCATATACAAGGAGGTATTGACAAGTGATAGGTGTGTTGCAATGCATTAATTCTCTTATTTTTCAACACATATGTTGCCCATTTGCTACTATTTTGTTCTTGATTTTTGCCCCCCAGTTATATTGAGCACATAGAGTGCATAACACCTGACTGCCACGACAATTTTTCACCATGTCTCCGCATGAGTACAGTATAGACCTCGCCGTAATAGTTTCCCATCCACTACACGTGTTATCACAATACTTTCCAACTGCGCCTCCGCATTAGATAATTCCTAGACCTCGTCGCACTAGAATTTCGAAATCACTCGTTACTGCACACTGTCCTTAAAGGACCGCGAGTAACACTCGTATCCCTTCACCGGAGGTTCTCCTCTCTTATACATATACCTTGACCCTGCTGTTTCCCTGACTTACGAGTTTCGCCTCTTCTGCCTTATTTCTATGCAAACCCTTGACTCCGATCGGACCTGGCATCGCGAATACAACAAATGTAACTATATCGCTGCCTAAAATTTTTCTATTTATTCAATTGCTGTCATGCTTGATGTAATACTCCTCTTATGTCGCTTCCCTTTCTTCAATGCCCCCTTTTTCAAATATGCGTATTGAATTCGCTACCTCCACTCGGGCACCTATTCAAAGTAACCATATGATGAATGTCACATTACTGTATATTCCTTAATATGTCTTTCAATTACCACTGTAATGCCCGATGTGTTATTTTTTGCTTTCATCGCTTCCCTTTCTAATGCCTCCTCTCCAAATATGCCTTTTCTAACTCGCTACCTGAACTCGGGGACTTTTTGCTATTCACTCAAATAATGAATGTCACACTACTGTATATTTCAAATATGTCTCCCAATTACTTGTCACCCGAACTCGGGGGCCTCGTTTATGCAATCCAACTACATTTGAACTAATGTATATCACGCTACTGTAAAATTAACCTAACTGTCTTCATGATCGCTCTATTTTCACACACCTACATTCTCTGTCTCTGCATTTTGTGTCTTATGTCTATTTCTATCCAATTCAGTGTACATGCACTTTTATCTGACATGTATCCTCCTATGACTCGCTCTCATTTGATATGCCCGGATGTGTAACTTTCTGATACATATTGCATTTGCCTTATATGCTTCCTGCCTCTTCTTCTGCTTTCGTTGTCTTTCTATTCAACCCTTCTTTCCATTCCCCCTTGATCTTCCATGCTCTTCCTCTTCTGCGTATCTCTTCCATTCTCTTTTCTCTGCCCCTCATGATGGTCTCTCTCTCTCAACTATTACGATCAATTACCCTATACTACTGTTTATAAAACTATAAGCCTTTTCGTTGTGCTCCCTTCCTCCCTTTCCCCACTTTCGCCCCGCCTCCCCATTTCTTTCTCGTTTTAACTGACAACTTCTCCTCCTACTTTACCTTCCCCCATAATCTTTCTTTCCTTCCGTTTCCTTCCCTCTCACTGATCTTACTATCATCCTACCTCATTGTCATGGAGATACATACCACCCCCTTTTCTGTTCTTCATGAATGTATGTACAGCCCTGAGGAAGCCCCAGGCCGGATGGCCGTGTAAAGGGGTGAAACACGTGTTGGCTGTTTTTTTCACTCACTCTCACGGATAGAGTGACAACACCATTATAAACACCTCACAAAATGAACCAGTGTCTGATTGGAATCTTTTCAAAGTCAAAGTCAAAATTTGCTTTATTCGGTTAAAATTTTAAAACCATCAAAGCACAGAACAGTCATTCAATGTACAGGCAAATGCAATTACAAAAGGTAATTTGAACATAAAAAATAAATACAAAACAATTTGGCGCTAAATACAATAACAGTATGTCTTTCAATTGGTACAGTAATATTACAACTAAAAATCATTTCTCCTTAAAAATTCCATCTACAACAGTTTATTAAGCACAATAATCATTGGGAAATGAGGGGAGTAACTAAATAAACTGAGCCCTATTTCTAGATCTTAAGGCACCCACGATGAAGCTCGCAACCCCAAAACATATCAAAGGTGTCTCCAACATTTGTAAATAGGCCAACGCAGGCCTTACTTGCTCAAATTGATGATTCTTGAAGATCGGAAGAATATATTTTTTACGCTGAGAAGAGTAAAATTTACAAAAAAATATCATGTGCAACATATTTTGTTCAGAAATGTTGTCACAAGGACAAGGCCCCAAAGATCCCTCTTTGAAGAAGCCTTTGGGGTAGGCCAATAGCCAAGGGAGCATACCATGCTTAAACCTTATTAGCAAAAACATATGGAAAGGTTTGTTAATGTAGGTTAAGTAAGGTTGGATCTCACCATCTAAACTCAACATAACAAACCTCCTAACTGTCAGTTTCCCCAACTCCTCTCCTTCCCTTGACGACATTGCTCTTGTCAAAAATTGGGTCTTAAGGGCCTTGATTTGCTCTTTACTCAGCGCACAAGGACTGGTAAACAGTTCAAGACAGCCAAGCGACTTCAAGTTATTTTTAATATAACAGATCCATGGGATAGACATAGCTTCATCTACGGACAAGCAATCTTGAATAATTAGTTGGTTTAGATTTGGAGGCTGCTGCGCCCAAACCCTCAACCAGCCTAGTAACGGTGCCACAGATATTTGGTCAGCAAGATATCCCACCCCCAGATCCTCATGTATATTAAAAGTTGGTGCAGAAGGGGGAAGAGACAACAATTTCCGGAAAAAAGTATTTTCTACTGTTTGGATGTCAGGAGAGGCCTTGTAACCCCAGACCTCACTACCATATAGGGCCATGGGAATACACTTGGCTCTATAGATTTTTATTAGAGCGGGGAGTGGTTTACACCCCAAGCGCTTTGCAAAGCCCAACAGAGCACCTGTAGCTCTAGCAAGGTTATTCTTTTTCTGAGCACGTTGCATGACCCAAGAAATTCTATCGTCGAATACGACCCCTAAATATCGGAAGGTCTGCACTTTTGTTAATTCCTGCCCATTACAGAAAAATTACACCCTTTTCGCCTTCCCCCTACCTATTGACATGGAATGTGATTTTTTAAAATTTATTAATAAGTCTAAAGAGACCATAAAATCATAGAATCCATTTAAAAGAGCTTGTAAACCTCTCGCAGTTCTAGCCAACAGAACAGTGTCGTCCGCATATAGTAATGCGGGGATCATTTTGGAGCCGGCTTTAGGAATGTCTTTACTAACCGAAGTTAAAACCAAACCCAGATTGTTGATGTAAAGCGAGAAAAGTAGGGGGGCAAGAATACACCCCTGTCTTACTCCACGCTTTACCTGCCAGGCATCTGTCTGACTCCCGTCTTCACTGTAGCGGACAACTGCAGTAGTGTCCTCGTGGATAACAGCCAAGAAGGAAACCAGTACCGGATCAAGCCCCAAGGCGGCTAATAAGGCCCATAATTTTTGCCGATTTACAAGGTCGAAAGCAGTGGACAAATCCATGAAAGCTAGATGGAGGTCCCCCTGCTTAGCGACCGTGTATTTCCCAATAATGAGATGTAAATTAAGGCATTGGCCTACAGTACCCCTTCCTTGTCTGAACCCATATTGTAGGTCAGAAATTATGGATTTCTCCTCCAACCACACTGTTAAACGGGCAAGGACAACTTTACCCATTACTTTCATGGCAGAATCCAAGAGAGAAATGGGCCGGTAACAACCCGGATCTTCTCTTGAACCTTTTTTAAAAAGAGGGACAATAACAGCTTTGCCCCATGATTTGGGAGCACCGGTCTCAGAAGCAGCGTTAAAAACATGAGTTAAAAGTTTAGCCCAAAACCTTGGGTCCGCCCTGTAGAGGTCCGCGGGGACTCCATCCGGTCCTGAGGCTTTACCTATTGCCATAGCCTCAATGGCCTCCAAGACCTCTTCCTCCTTAAAAAGGATTCTTGAAGCTAAAGTGTTATCCGCATAATTTACTGGATTAGGTTCTTGAATCTCCGAGTAAAGACCGCTAAAATGGGCCACCCATCTGTCTGGCGGGATGAGACATTCTTTGTTAGTATTCTCCAGCTCATTAAAAAGAGGACTATTTATCACCTTCCAGAACTGGCTACTATTTTTCTGAATACTTGCATTCGACAAATCATCCCATGCCTTATTGTTTAACTGGTTTTTCCTGTCCTTAATTGCTTTTTTGTAACCTCTTCTAGCCACTGCTATCTTACTAGGGTTATTACCGGGTTCTTTCAGTGCCGATAAGAGAACAGAGTGAGCACTAGAACAAGCATGGTCAAACCAGTTTTTAAATTTCTTGGGCCTTGGTTTCCCATGACTGGTAAGATTCCCCACGACTTGTTTAGTAATTCTGTCAAAGGCACCCAGAATGACCCTCGGTTGTGCCACTGCCGAAAGACACAGGCTAAAGTCCTCTTTTTTACTTTCATATAAATTTTCAAGGAAATCAGCCGGGGTAATAACATCCCATCTCAATCGTCTTCCCTGACTGGTAGACACTAGATTTGTGTTAGAGATCGGAGGTAAAGGAACATCTTTCCTCAATGCCTTAACTTTAATTTCCAAAGTAAGTGGATTGTGATCACTTAAGGCATTTTGCGTGACACGAAAAGTACCCAGTAAGTTCAACATGATGCGAGATACAAAAATGTAGTCAATTGTAGTACAATGGCCTTGACCCGTAAACGTATGGACGGGAACCTGCAACTCTTGGACAGGCATGTGTAAGTGGTAGGTCGATACCATATTCTCTAAATATATCCCACCCTTAGAGTGTTCGAAATGGGTAGCCTCTTGTGGGCAAACCTCATGATGGTTATTTGCAAAACAATTAAGATGACATACATGAATATTAAAATCACCAAAAAGTAAAAGCAAATAAGGTTTAACATTAATTGCGTCATACTCGTCCAAAAAACTGAACAGTGCTTTGAGATGCTCTAACTCATCCGACCTAGTGAATGAGTTATAGAAATTAACCACCAAAAATGATGGCAAATTAACAGATTCCATTTTCACCGCTAAGATATGAGGAGAATTGGTTACTAACAGCTCTATACTATATAGCAACTTTAGACTAAATAATAACAAAAGACCCCCTCGTGGTCTCCCCGTGACAGAAGGCACAGCATATTTAATGAAGGACTGATACCCATCCAAGTAGTAAGGATCTGTAGCCTCCCATGTTTCTTGTAAAGCAATAATATGATAGGTGGAAAGAAAGGCCTTCCAGTTTTGATCACCTTGTTTAGAGCGAAGACCTGCAATGTTCCATGATAAAGCAGTAATAATATCTCTTGCTGGGGTCCCCACTACACACACTAGCTCTTTTGATAAACAATTTTCCGAATTAAGTGAAAAAGGTAGTGGGTCAGCTTCTACTCCGTTAGAAGGCAATTCAACACCCAAATTATCAGGATTAATGATGGGAGCTATTCCGCACCTAACTACGGAAGCTACCTCAGGACACCTCTGCGTAACTCTTGTGGCAACCTCTGTCTGTAAAAGTACGTTTTCAACTATTGAAGCAGTGAAATTGACAGTATTAACCACAGCAGGAGTCCTGGGAGATAAAATCCCCAAAAAATTGGAAGAAACTGTACTGGAAACATCATTATGGGTATAGACTCCATCGACCCTGAGTCAGTCATTAACATCCAAAGTACTAAGGAATTCATATCTGTTACTTAATGGCAGAGAATTACTTACAGGGACTTGCTGAAAAGGGCGCTCTCTCAATCTGACAGGCCCCAAAAAGGGTGGTGGATAAAAAAAGCCCAATGGGAGCACGTTAACGTATTCCTGTTGAATTCTAATAGACCCTGTTTGTCTTAAAATATGGTCAACTATATCGGGAGAGCTAAAATTCACAACGACACAGTCACCCTTCAGAGTCTTATTGGACTTACCCACCCAGGGGACCCTTCTCACCATTTTATTATTATTATTTTTTTTTTTTTTAAAGTTTTATTGAACAATAATTCGATTACAAGCACGGGCCTACAACCACCAGGGCCGGCCGCTAAGTACAGAATAAAATACACATTTATCAAAGCTGCAGTCGGTTCCCGGGGCTCGGCCCCGTAGTGACTCCGGATAGTTCTAAAGGAACAGGAGACTTAAGTCCAACAAACACAAAAAACTAAAAGAAAAACAAAAGGCGAGGCATAAAGACAAACAGTGCAGGTCAGGCTTCCTCCGGGGAACTCCAGTTCAGACCATTAAGCAGCACGCGAAAGGAAGGAGTACCGGGAGGCTGGGGACGGGGGGGGGGGCCAAGGGAAATGAACGCCCATATGTAGTCATTCCAAAAGGTGCCCGGAACCGTCAAGGGTCAGGGGGACATGGCGATATCGGTGTCCACCAGGGGGGGCGTACAGATACCCCCGCGATATGCATTCCATTGCCCCCAGATTCTGCCCCATGCCCCCGGCTTACCACGGGCAACATACACAGTCTTCTCCCTGAACATACACCAGTCCATATTCTCCTTCCATACTGACGCGGTGGGCGGCCGCTGGGCACCCCAAAGCTGCGCTATATCTCTCTTGGCAATCATGTTCCCCAGGGCCGCCCACCGAGTCTGAGCCGCGCTATAATCATTGGGCTCCCACACATTCAGGACACAGCGACGCACCTCCGGCAGCAGCACAACCCCAGTGACCTGTCCCATAACCGTATGTACCCGGCGCCAGTAGTCCGCCACCTCGCGGCACTCCCACAGGATATGGAGAAAGGTGGCGCTGAGCCCACAACCCCGCTTACAGAGCCCATCATCGGAATATCCCATCGAGACTAAGCGAGGACCCGTCACATACACCCGGTGAAGAATCTTAAGCTGTACCAATCGGAGACGGGCCGGAATGGCGACCTCCTTGGGGGACGACAGTGCAGACTGCCAGTCCTCGTCGTCCAATTCCACCCCATCCCCCGTCCAAGCCTCCCGAAGGCGCACCAAGAGGTCAGCCCGATGATTAATCAGTTTCTTATAAATTAAAGAAATAGTACTGTCAGGGACATGTCCGTCAAGTATGCGGTCCTCGAGGGGCGAAGAAACCGGGATCTTGGTCCCCTCTCCAAAGACTGAAAGCAGGGCGTGTCGAACTTGGGCATAGCGGAAGAACTCCCTGTCCGTAAGCTCATATTCGGCCTGAAGAGCCGCGAAAGTCTTAACCGCGCCCTTATGCCACAGGTCTCCCACTTTGCTGATACCAATCGTATCCCACTGGTCAAACCCCTTCGTAGTCCAGAGGCTCCCCAGGCGATCGGAGGCAAACAAAGGAGTAGCACATGTCAGTCGCTCACTCCAGCCCGTGGCCGCAGTGGCAGCCCTCCAGGTCCGCACCGCAATCTTAGTAGGACCCGTAAGGGTCCGGCCAGCCGAGCGGGAGTAAAGCGCCCTGTTATAGTCCCCGCCGGGAAGCAGGAACTTGTCCATCTCATACGCCGGATTCAGGCCAGGCGCATACGTGGCATGGTTGATGGCCGAAAGCTACGCGGCCCAATAATACCTGCGAATGTCGGGAAGCGCGATGCCCCCGTCGTACCAGGGGAGAGTAAGCTTAGCAAGAGCAATACGCGCCCGCCCGTCCCACACCAGTCTCCTCTGCAGGCTCTCCACCTCCCGAAAGTAGGCCACTGGGATGACGTCGAAGGAATTCTGGAGTGCATAGAGGAACCTGGGAAGGGACATCATTTTGAACAGCGCGGCCCGACCCAGCGGGGACAGGGGCAGCCTGCACCACCGGGCCGTGTCCTCTCGCAATCGCCGAAGCGGACGCAGGAGATTCTGCTCATAGCGAGCCACCGGGTCCAGCGAAACGTATATCCCCAGGTACTTAAAGCCGCTCAGAGATACCTGGATCGGAAGCCGAGGCGGCAGGAGAGGAGGACCACCGGAGATCGGATAGACGCAGGATTTAGACCAATTGATCGTGAGGCCCGAATTATTCCCAAAGGAAGTCAAAACGTCAAAGAGGACGTTGAGCGACTGCCGCGGTGAGGTGAGATATAGGAGAATATCGTCCGCATACAGCGAAACCCGATCTTCAAAGCCCGGGGCCCACCGGATCCCTCTAAGCGAGGGCTCCCAGCGGAGCCAAGCCGCGAGTGGCTCCAGGGCGAGAGCAAAGAGCAAAGGGGACAACGGGCATCCCTGCCTCGTGCCCCTGCCGAGGGCAAAGGGCCGAGAGACCCGCCCATTCACCACCACCTGAGCCATGGGTCCCGTGTAAAGAAGCTTCACCCAGCCAATAAATCCTTCCCCAAAGCCAAATTTAGCCAAGACAGCCCAGAGGAATGGCCACTCGATGGTGTCAAAAGCCATCGTGGCATCCAAAGAAACCAGCACGGCCGGTTCGGAGAGGAGCTCCGCCCTGGCAAGGGCGCCGTGAAGACGCCGCAAGTTAAGAGCGGTGTTACGATGCGGGATGAATCCGCATTGGTCCGGATGAATAAGATCGCACACGACGCTCAACAGACGATTGGCAAGGACTTTCGCCAGGATCTTAGGCTCCGCATTTAGCAGTGAAATAGGCCGGTAAGAAGTACAGCGATCTCGCGGCTTGTCCTCCTTGGGGATAACGACTATCGTGGCCAAACGCTGGTCGGCCGGGAGGGAACCCGCCGCCAGAGACTCACGGAACATGCGACTGAGGAAGGGCGCAAGCTTGTCAGGGCGCAATTTATATAGCTCAATGGGCAGACCGTTGGGACCCATAGCCTTGCCCGAGCGAAGGGAGCGGATCGCGGTCGCTATTTCATCCGCCGACAAGGGGGCGTCCAGCCGCTCACGGTCCTCAACGGACAGGCCGGGCAAGGCGATACCCCTCAAAAGAAGGCGAGAGTCGTCCTCATCCCTGTCAGTCACTGGGGAGTACACAGCCCGGAGGTGGTCGGCAAAACATTCCACAATCTCGTCAGGCTCCGTCACACACACACCATCCGCAGCACGCAACTCCGGGACCACACGATTCACTCTCTCCTTCCTGTCCAGCCACGCGATCAACTTTCCCGCCTTGTCCCCGGCATCGTACAGTCGACCCTGCTGCTCCCTATACATAGTTTTGGCCGCGTCAGTGACCAGGGACCCATACTCAAACTGTTTCAGGCTGAGGGCATGGAGCCCGTCCGGAGTGACATTCGCCTCCAAGGCCGACTCCAGCCCCAAGATGTCAGTCTCCAGCCTCACCACTGCCTCACTCTTGACCCTCTTAGCCACCACTATCTGGGAAAGGGCGTGTCCGCGGATCACGGTTTTAAAGGCTTCCCACAGGGACATTGCAGACGACACCGACCCCTCGTTATCCAGGAAGTATTGGTCCATAGCCTTGACCAGGCTGTCACGAGTCGTAGGGTCTCGCAGGTACCATGGGTTAATGGGAGCGATCCGCCCTGCAGACCGCGGCCCGGTGTCGAAAAGAAGCCACAGCGGAGAATGGTCGGAGATACCCCGCGCCAGGTGCCTGACCTCACGAATCCGACCAGTCTGCGCCGCGGGCATAAGGAAGTAGTCTAACCTAGAGAGACTCCCATGCGCCCCCGAGTGAAAGGTGAATTGACATTGGGTCGGATGCATTAATCTCCAACTATCCACCAGGCCGAAGGTATCCAGCATCCCACCCAGCCATGCCTGGGCAGCGGGGAGGGTCCTTGGTGGGTGACGATCCAGTTCACCCGAAACCACAGAATTAAAGTCCCCGCCCATGAGCAGGAGGCTGTCCGGAAGGTCAAGCAGCATTCGACCCAAGTCAGTGAAGGTGGAGTTCTGGAGGCCCGGGGGGACGTAAACTGATACCAGGGCAAGGGGCTGCCCCTCCCACCTCCCAATCAAGCACACATAGCGCCCTCTGTCGTCCGAGACTATCTTAGTGATCTCCACCGGAAGTGAGGTTCGCAGGAGAATGCCCACCCCCCTGGAACCAGTTGTGAAACCAGAATGGGCCACGAGGCGGTATCCCCCCCTGTTCATTGCATGACAAACATTGCCAACCAGATGCGTCTCCTGGAGAAACACCACATCAGGAGTCAAACGACGCAAATATTGCAGTACTACACCCCGCTTGATACGGTCCCCCAACCCATTGACGTTCCATGACATAAGCCTCAACCCGTCCCCCCCCATCCCCCCCAATAGATCAAGGGTCCCCCAGCCTGCAGCACAGTTCCCCAATGTGGACAAAACTCAATACCTCGCCCTGTAAACAAAAAACACACAGCAAAACAACCCCACCTCCCCCCCAACCCCACCCCAGGACCAACTCCCCCCACCCTGCACCCCTGCGGGCCAAAAAACCCCCCCAACTTGCAGTGTGCCTGTCGCCCCTCTAACCCCATTCTACGAAAAGACCCCAGAGGAGGTAAGGGACCCGTCCCCGCCCGCCCCCCTCACTGGTCCTGGTTAAACACAATATGCAAGTGAAATAAGACCCGACTGTACAGTGCAAAACGGCAAAATCAAGGACCAAAAGTCATTCTAAAGGGGACCCGTCACCCGCGGTGCCCGCAGAGGGTCCGGGACGGCCACCTCCGTCCGGCAGAGAGTCCAGCCAGTCACTTGCAGCCACAGGAGAGTCAAAAAAGGCTGTCCGATCCCCATGTTCCACTCGGAGTTTTGCAGGGTAGAGCATCGAATACTTTAGGCCCAGCTCGCGGAGACGACGCTTCACCCCTTGGAATCCCATCCGTTGTTTCTGGACCAGTTGCGTGAAGTCCGGATAAAAATTGATGGTCGAGTTCTCATGGCGAACCGGGCCGTGGGTCCGTGAGGCCTGCAGAATAGCGTCGCGGTCCCTGTAGTAGAACAGTTTGGCCACGATAGGCCTCGGGGGGGCCCCCGGCCGTGGCCGACCGCCCGGAACTCGATGGGCCCGCTCCACGGCAAAGAACTTACTTAGGCCAGCCGGGGACAACTGTTTCAGGATAAGTTCCTCGACCACGAGGTCAACCGGGCGGCCGTCAGAGGACTCCGGTACACCTATGACGCGGATGTTGTTGCGTCGGGCCCGTCCCTCGAAGTCCTCAAGCCGCCGGGCCATATGATCGTTGACCACCCTGATGTCTCCAAGCGCGGCCCGCAGATCCGACACCTCCGCACCGAGGGTGGAGGTCCGTGTGTCGAGAGCCTGGACCCTCTCGTTAGTTTTGGAGAGGTCGGCCCGGATCAGGGTGACATCAATCGCGACAGTGTCAATCTTACGGGCCAGGGCCTCATATTGCGTCGCGATGGTTTCCCTAATGCCATCAATGGCGCCCATAATGTCCTGCAAGGATAGTTCCGTAGAGACGGTCGCGCCTCCCTCCGCAGTATCCGAGGGGGGGCCAGCAGCGCCAGAGGGCCCCCTGCCCTGGGTGTATCGGTCCATGTTATTGCTCTGGACTGCTCCCCCGCGGAGGGAAGCCTTGGTCTTGCGGCCCTCGGGACCCCCTTTGCCCCCCATGTGAACACGGTCACTCAAGGGGACACACAATCAAGAGGTGTAAGAGCACCAGCAAGAAGACCACAAAATGTCGGTATAGGGGGTCCGAGGCGATAGGCACTCTAGTAGCAGGTGAAAGAAAACCTCATTCAGAGGCCCAGGAAGCACCTCGCCACCCCGAGCGCACCCCCCTGCCGGTCTCCTGAAGTGCAAAACCGAAACCGAAAGTGGTGGATCGGCAGCTGGCACCGCGCTGAAGCCGCTGTTGTTCAATTGCAGCCCGGCCCCTCGGGTCACCGTCACCCCGGTCACCTCCGTCGGGTGGGTCCCAAAAGTTCCGACGGCGACTACTCAGGATTCCCAGGTCCGATTTGAGTTTTGAAAAGAGATATATGCTCAGCTGGTCTTTATCTCCCAGATTCCATAATCCACGTCAGGATATTCTCAGGATAGATTCCGAGGAGCAGAGAGGGTCCGGGGAGCCCTGTGCTCACGCGACCATCTTGGATGCGCGCTAGGCTCCTCCTCCCTTCTCACCATTTTAAAACAATCAAAGAGGTGACTCCCCAAGACTGTCTTCCCAGCCAAAAAGTGGAGGGCTTTATTTTTCAGAGAGGACCAATGCTCTTCCTTGCCGTCACAAATTTTCGGGACATTGGCCAAAATAACCGTGTATGGACAGGCCGCTGGTGGCAAGTTTAATGGACGGTCCTTATGTGTAGGCTCCCCCCGAGTGCTTCGTCTTTCAGTATGACTCCTCGGCACTGTTGGTTCCCCGGGCAGGTGGAAAAGGGATTGTGGGGACCACAACAGGAGTTGACATTAAGTCAACCAGATCAGACACTCTAGAAGTGACTTCACTTAGGGGATGAAGATCAGAAGGGATAGGCCTTAACACCGGTGCACTTTGACCAGCAATATGACGTTCAATAAGAATAAGTCTATCGTCAATCTTACTGAGTCTATCCAAGACTGGCGATATAATCGCCCTCAATCGCTCGTCCAACAGCTTAATCAAATCAGCTGAAATGTCCCTCGTAATAGCTACGTCCCCTTGAGCCCCAAGCTCAGTAAGCCCAATTCCCTTAAGAGGAGTTGCCTCAGCCACTGAGCTACCTCCCAGATGGTCCAACCCTTGACCAGGATCTTTATTCCTAGGATGTTTAGCATGTTGGCAGTTTCCTTTGGGGGCATGGGTAGCTTTTCTCTTACCCTTAGGAACTTTAACAGGGGCAACAGAAGAGGTCTTTAACTGCCTGGTGCATGAGGCTGGGGGGGAAAGAGAAGGACTAGAGACATTCATTGAAAATTGGGCACTGGACTGGCAGGTCTCTAAAGCAGGCCCAGAATGGATGGAATGAGTAGCCTGCATGGGAACAACTGAATTAAACTGGGTGAAAGGCTCTAGAGACAACCTTCTTTCCACAATTTCTATTTCTTTAGACACGGCATTTTCAGCTTTTTTTAAAAAGGCGTCTAAGGTCCCTGACCCCCCCGCTGTAGAGCCCTTATTATAGTGTTTCGCCATAGCGTAATCTGCCACTGATAACTTAATGCAAATATTACCACATCTATCACACCATAAAATACCTTAACTGGGCGAACCGTTTCAACTGACCCGTTATTGCAACAAACAAACCCAAAGTACGTGTGGTGCTGGTTAGAGGGGTGGCCCAGCCCAGCCTTGTCCAGCCCCGGACAGCCACAGACGGCCCGCCCTCTGCCCGGGCTCCGCCCGGCGCCGCCCGCGCGCGTCCGCGAGGCGGAGGGGGCTGTCCTCTTTTAAAGTCCTCCGACGCGGGAAGCAGGCAGTGGGCGGAGTCGCTGGGTAGCCTGGGAATTGTGGTCCGCACCACTCCGCGGCCGCGCGATGTTAGGAGCACGGCGGCGGGTGCGACCACAGGTACGGGGCTCTTGGGCTGCTCGACTTCCAGGATACCAGGTAGGCAAGCAGATGGATCCTGACGGCGTGTCCTCCTCTAAAATCAGCTGTGGCTCAATTATGCTCCTGAAAACACAGAACTTCAGAAAGTCCAGGCCTGGAAAGTTGACTTCCTTGTGGCACGAGTCGAGCGGCGATCTTTCCATAAAGAATACAGGAAACAAATCTTGCCCTAACAATCCTATTGAACCTTGCTTATAATAGGGGGTTAGGGGTTTCCCCCTGTCAAGGGCAAGTATCCCCCCCCCAAAAAAAAAAAAGAGAACTGTTGCTCAATACACGGCCAGTAAGGGATCGGGACCTTTTCACCCCTCATCTCCTAAAACTGTCTTCAAAGGACTCTGGGATCCAAGAAAATATTGGGATCTGGAAGGATAAAGACAGAAGGGTAACAGAAGGTTCTTGTGCTGCCAAACACTTTGGACCCGATTCACAGAACTACCTTAAGACAAAATCCTAAACGTACTACCATTTTGGTATTCACAGAAGGCACTTACTCATTTTGGTATTCACAGAAGGCACTTACTCATTTCGGTATTCACAGAAGTTAGGAGTCCTAACTTTAGGACTCCTAAATGCCTTCTGTGAATACCGAAAGTCTTAAAGTTAGGATTTTTCTCAGTTTAGGAGTAGTAAAGTTTGGACTCCTAACTTTAGGACTTTAGGACTTTATTGGCTTTAGTTATTCATCAGTAAGCAGTTTCCTTGCCATTAAAAAAAGGTGCATGACTGTTGCACATCGCCAGCTCCGTTTCTTTCCCTTTTAGCATCCTTTGTTCATTTGACACCATCTCTGCCTGGCACTTGTTGCCAAAAGGATTACTGGGCCCTCTCTGATTGCCCCACTTATTGGTAAATGCACACAGCATCTCACTGTCCTTGTGACTAGGCTGCTGCTATGTAGCGGCCTATATCATTTAGTCCTTCTTACAATTTTAAATCACACACCTGTCTCGCACATACCCTCATCTACCGCACCACTACGTGCTGCGTCCCATCACACTATAACTGCGTCTTGAACTTCATCACGCAAAACATGAAAACATTTCCCACATAGGCTCAAATTATAATTGTACTCTTCCAACCACACACCCTGCATGGTGTAGCTTGCTATCCATGTAAGTAAGCTCTTCAGCAATAGCAAACTCTATATAAATGCTACAATACAATAAAATCCAATGTGCGCTCCAGGCTCTACTATTAGATGCCATGGTATGTTCTCCCACACTAAACATTAGCTGGAATGCCATAGGGTGCAGGCACCTGTCTGGGCCTTCTCATTGCTCACAGACTGGAGCGCCCAGCTGCCAGAAGATAGTCTAATTTCTACCACAGCAACCTAATGAGAAGTTATACCTTCCTCTTCTACTCACCCAAATAGTCGTGTTCATTTAATGTAGGTAAAAGACTCACAATTGATGGACAGAATGCAGAACAAATCAAAACATTCACCCGAGTGGAACGGGTATGCCCAGACGTGGGTCCCGTGCTCGCCATGCCACTGGAGTCAAGCTATCTTGGCTGATGAGGGCTGAAAGCCCAAAACCGGTCCTAGGATGCTTGTTTCCAGGCCAGTGAGGACCTGGCCTGGCAGTTCGGGCTGGGCTGTTCACATTGGGTGCAGGGTCATGATTGATTTGCATATGGCTGGGTCCAAACTGGAATGGCATGGTGAGCAAAAAAACGATGGATTTAGGCCCAGATCTCTGAACTGTGGTGAATGTATGACATTGTTATGCATTCTGTCCATCAATTGTTTTTGCATTTAATGTAGGTGACAGGATTTAAATATGACGTAATCTCAAAAAGAGAAAATTACATTTTGATAGCTTTATAAAAGCATAGAAAAATGTTTGTTACTGTAACTGAACGACTGCTTGGCTCATTCTGTCTTCCCTGTTCTTCTACGCGGTGCCCCACCCTCGCCCTACAAGCCCTCATGTTTTTATAGGGCTGTGCTTGTCTTTGTAGCCTTGTATCTGATCCATAGCGGATCTTGTTTTGTATTATTTTAGCCACACCACCATGGCACGAGGCCTGCTGCATGCTTCTAACATTATTTTGATTAAAAAGTATTTCCTTGTCCATCTCTTGGATCGAGCCCTTTTATCCTGAAATAGTGGCCCATGTTCAAAACAGTGAAGTGCCTGGAAATGGCAAAGAATATCATGTAACATCCTGTACTTGTCTGCTTTTCTTTGGTACCATTACTGGAATGTGAAAAACATAAAAATCATAGGAAAAATGCATGAATTAATTTCAGCTTCTGGGAATTATTCTGGGCTACGTTCCACAGAATCCACACTGTTGCCTATTGTCCTAACGATGCAGCTACCAACAAAGGTCTACCTGTTTCGTCCTCGCAGACTTTTTCAGGGCGAAAACAAAACAGACTGTTATTATCCTTGGTTGGGTTGTAGCGTTATGCCATTTCTTCTGCTATAGTTGGACAATTTGTAATTAAATCTGTTGTAATGCTTGATTGGTCTGACAAGTGATTGCTGCAATTAGGTTTTCCTCATGAACCAGGTCATCAATATAAATAGCACGTAAGTCCAATGGAGAGTATCATCCATGCCGGTCTCCTGAAGTGCAAAACCGAAACCGAAAGTGGTGGATCGGCAGCTGGCACCGCGCTGAAGCCGCTGTTGTTCAATTGCAGCCCGGCCCCTCGGGTCACCGTCACCCCGGTCACCTCCGTCGGGTGGGTCCCAAAAGTTCCGACGGCGACTACTCAGGATTCCCAGGTCCGATTTGAGTTTTGAAAAGAGATATATGCTCAGCTGGTCTTTATCTCCCAGATTCCATAATCCACGTCAGGATATTCTCAGGATAGATTCCGAGGAGCAGAGAGGGTCCGGGGAGCCCTGTGCTCACGCGACCATCTTGGATGCGCGCTAGGCTCCTCCTCCCTTCTCACCATTTTAAAACAATCAAAGAGGTGACTCCCCAAGACTGTCTTCCCAGCCAAAAAGTGGAGGGCTTTATTTTTCAGAGAGGACCAATGCTCTTCCTTGCCGTCACAAATTTTCGGGACATTGGCCAAAATAACCGTGTATGGACAGGCCGCTGGTGGCAAGTTTAATGGACGGTCCTTATGTGTAGGCTCCCCCCGAGTGCTTCGTCTTTCAGTATGACTCCTCGGCACTGTTGGTTCCCCGGGCAGGTGGAAAAGGGATTGTGGGGACCACAACAGGAGTTGACATTAAGTCAACCAGATCAGACACTCTAGAAGTGACTTCACTTAGGGGATGAAGATCAGAAGGGATAGGCCTTAACACCGGTGCACTTTGACCAGCAATATGACGTTCAATAAGAATAAGTCTATCGTCAATCTTACTGAGTCTATCCAAGACTGGCGATATAATCGCCCTCAATCGCTCGTCCAACAGCTTAATCAAATCAGCTGAAATGTCCCTCGTAATAGCTACGTCCCCTTGAGCCCCAAGCTCAGTAAGCCCAATTCCCTTAAGAGGAGTTGCCTCAGCCACTGAGCTACCTCCCGGATGGTCCAACCCTTGACCAGGATCTTTATTCCTAGGATGTTTAGCATGTTGGCAGTTTCCTTTGGGGGCATGGGTAGCTTTTCTCTTACCCTTAGGAACTTTAACAGGGGCAACAGAAGAGGTCTTTAACTGCCTGGTGCATGAGGCTGGGGGGGAAAGAGAAGGACTAGAGACATTCATTGAAAATTGGGCACTGGACTGGCAGGTCTCTAAAGCAGGCCCAGAATGGATGAATTGAGTAGCCTGCATGGGAACAACTGAATTAAACTGGGTGAAAGGCTCTAGAGACAACCTTCTTTCCACAATTTCTATTTCTTTAGACACGGCATTTTCAGCTTTTTTTAAAAAGGCGTCTAAGGTCCCTGACCCCCCCGCTGTAGAGCCCTTATTATAGTGTTTCGCCATAGCGTAATCTGCCACTGATAACTTAATGCAAATATTACCACATCTATCACACCATAAAATACCTTAACTGGGCGAACCGTTTCAACTGACCCGTTATTGCAACAAACAAACCCAAAGTACGTGTGGTGCTGGTTAGAGGGGTGGCCCAGCCCAGCCTTGTCCAGCCCCGGACAGCCACAGACGGCCCGCCCTCTGCCCGGGCTCCGCCCGGCGCCGCCCGCGCGCGTCCGCGAGGCGGAGGGGGCTGTCCTCTTTTAAAGTCCTCCGACGCGGGAAGCAGGCAGTGGGCGGAGTCGCTGGGTAGCCTGGGAATTGTGGTCCGCACCACTCCGCGGCCGCGCGATGTTAGGAGCACGGCGGCGGGTGCGACCACAGGTACGGGGCTCTTGGGCTGCTCGACTTCCAGGATACCAGGTAGGCAAGCAGATGGATCCTGACGGCGTGTCCTCCTCTAAAATCAGCTGTGGCTCAATTATGCTCCTGAAAACACAGAACTTCAGAAAGTCCAGGCCTGGAAAGTTGACTTCCTTGTGGCACGAGTCGAGCGGCGATCTTTCCATAAAGAATACAGGAAACAAATCTTGCCCTAACAATCCTATTGAACCTTGCTTATAATAGGGGGTTAGGGGTTTCCCCCTGTCAAGGGCAAGTATCCCCCCCCCAAAAACAAAAAAAGAGAACTGTTGCTCAATACACGGCCAGTAAGGGATCGGGACCTTTTCACCCCTCATCTCCTAAAACTGTCTTCAAAGGACTCTGGGATCCAAGAAAATATTGGGATCTGGAAGGATAAAGACAGAAGGGTAACAGAAGGTTCTTGTGCTGCCAAACACTTTGGACCCGATTCACAGAACTACCTTAAGACAAAATCCTAAACGTACTACCATTTTGGTATTCACAGAAGGCACTTACTCATTTTGGTATTCACAGAAGGCACTTACTCATTTCGGTATTCACAGAAGTTAGGAGTCCTAACTTTAGGACTCCTAAATGCCTTCTGTGAATACCGAAAGTCTTAAAGTTAGGATTTTTCTCAGTTTAGGAGTAGTAAAGTTTGGACTCCTAACTTTAGGACTTTAGGACTTTATTGGCTTTAGTTATTCATCAGTAAGCAGTTTCCTTGCCATTAAAAAAAGGTGCATGACTGTTGCACATCGCCAGCTCCGTTTCTTTCCCTTTTAGCATCCTTTGTTCATTTGACACCATCTCTGCCTGGCACTTGTTGCCAAAAGGATTACTGGGCCCTCTCTGATTGCCCCACTTATTGGTAAATGCACACAGCATCTCACTGTCCTTGTGACTAGGCTGCTGCTATGTAGCGGCCTATATCATTTAGTCCTTCTTACAATTTTAAATCACGCACCTGTCTCGCACATACCCTCATCTACCGCACCACTACGTGCTGCGTCCCATCACACTATAACTGCGTCTTGAACTTCATCACGCAAAACATGAAAACATTTCCCACATAGGCTCAAATTATAATTGTACTCTTCCAACCACACACCCTGCATGGTGTAGCTTGCTATCCATGTAAGTAAGCTCTTCAGCAATAGCAAACTCTATATAAATGCTACAATACAATAAAATCCAATGTGCGCTCCAGGCTCTACTATTAGATGCCATGGTATGTTCTCCCACACTAAACATTAGCTGGAATGCCATAGGGTGCAGGCACCTGTCTGGGCCTTCTCATTGCTCACAGACTGGAGCGCCCAGCTGCCAGAAGATAGTCTAATTTCTACCACAGCAACCTAATGAGAAGTTATACCTTCCTCTTCTACTCACCCAAATAGTCGTGTTCATTTAATGTAGGTAAAAGACTCACAATTGATGGACAGAATGCAGAACAAATCAAAACATTCACCCGAGTGGAACGGGTATGCCCAGACGTGGGTCCCGTGCTCGCCATGCCACTGGAGTCAAGCTATCTTGGCTGATGAGGGCTGAAAGCCCAAAACCGGTCCTAGGATGCTTGTTTCCAGGCCAGTGAGGACCTGGCCTGGCAGTTCGGGCTGGGCTGTTCACATTGGGTGCAGGGTCATGATTGATTTGCATATGGCTGGGTCCAAACTGGAATGGCATGGTGAGCAAAAAAACGATGGATTTAGGCCCAGATCTCTGAACTGTGGTGAATGTATGACATTGTTATGCATTCTGTCCATCAATTGTTTTTGCATTTAATGTAGGTGACAGGATTTAAATATGACGTAATCTCAAAAAGAGAAAATTACATTTTGATAGCTTTATAAAAGTATAGAAAAATGTTTGTTACTGTAACTGAACGACTGCTTGGCTCATTCTGTCTTCCCTGTTCTTCTACGCGGTGCCCCACCCTCGCCCTACAAGCCCTCATGTTTTTATAGGGCTGTGCTTGTCTTTGTATCCTTGTATCTGATCCATAGCGGATCTTGTTTTGTATTATTTTAGCCACACCACCATGGCACGAGGCCTGCTGCATGCTTCTAACATTATTTTGATTAAAAAGTATTACCTTGTCCATCTCTTGGATCGAGCCCTTTTATCCTGAAATAGTGGCCCATGTTCAAAACAGTGAAGTGCCTGGAAATGGCAAAGAATATCATGTAACATCCTGTACTTGTCTGCTTTTCTTTGGTACCATTACTGGAATGTGAAAAACATAAAAATCATAGGAAAAATGCATGAATTAATTTCAGCTTCTGGGAATTATTCTGGGCTACGTTCCACAGAATCCACACTGTTGCCTATTGTCCTAACGATGCAGCTACCAACAAAGGTCTACCTGTTTCGTCCTCGCAGACTTTTTCAGGGCGAAAACAAAACAGACTGTTATTATCCTTGGTTGGGTTGTAGCGTTATGCCATTTCTTCTGCTATAGTTGGACAATTTGTAATTAAATCTGTTGTAATGCTTGATTGGTCTGACAAGTGATTGCTGCAATTAGGTTTTCCTCATGAACCAGGTCATCAATATAAATAGCACGTAAGTCCAATGGAGAGTATCATCCATGTCATTCCATTTGTCACTTTCCAAGTTGTGGTAGCGTGGCATCAAATGTTCGAACATTTGATGCCACGCTTCCATGCCGGTGGGAACAGAGCTTTGAAAGTTACAAATGGAATGACATGGATGATACTCTCCATTGGACTTACGTGCTCTTTATATTGATGACCTGGTTCATGAGGAAAAACAAATTGCCCTGTTTTGTTTTTGCCCCGAAGAAGTCCGCGAGGACGAAACACGTTGTCTAGGGTTTTTAAAGACAACTCTGCTGAATTGCCCTTTTGTTTAATTACGAAATCTGACCTTGTGAAATGAATGTTTAAGCTATACCAAGGATCACCTTTGTAAAACTATTGTCCATTCATTTGCAAATCTGAATTGAGTGTGCTGGACCATTGTGTTGTTTTGAAATTAGGAGATTTGTGTATCTCTGGAGGCCTAAGGGTATTGGGTCTCCGGTCCCCAGCACCTTGCACATTTTGATATAAAATACTCCACTAAAAGACAGGTGCAATCTGTTCTGCCTCAATCCCCTTCCAATTTTCATTGCACTACCAACAAAGGTCTACCTTATGCATGGCTCAGCCATGCTCCAATAAGAAAAGTCCAACCCAAAATGAGAGAACACTTCCCCTTCATTAAAGGAACAGAACCAACCCCGATTGGATTTGTTGTTTTTTGGGACTCATGGAGGTGCAGTTTGGCACACAAAGCACTCGTTTTCTTTTCCTTCATCATTCGAGAATTTCACGATAGAACACACATCTTTTCTTTATGGGGAGAAAGCAACCAATGATGATAAGTGGGTGTGCTACTGAGTACCAACCAGCAAGCCCCCCTTTCTCTCCTCTCTCACACTTTTTTCATATATGGGTGGGAGTCTTTCTATGTTGTATTGACATTTTTGTTATAAATAGAATACACTGACACTTGGATTGGCGATAGTGAGTCGCTCTTGTGAGAGAGTATTTGAAAGACGTTAGAAACCCCTACAGTGTCCTGAATTTAATTGAAGGTGTTCTTGCTAAGTCAAGCCCCTTGTTGTTTATGACACCGAGCACGGAACCCATATCTGGGCCTACCCATCAGGGTATCTCACAGAGAAAAAAAAAAAATCCTCTGCTAAATACTAAGGGCCCCTAATGAATGGGGCAAACCAAGGACGTGCAATACCTCTGTATGGCTCCGACATGTTTAGACATTTTCGTGCAGCATTAAAAACTTTTCAGGTGTTTTGGAAGAGCCACCTGGCTCCATCTCCTTTATCACCTACCAGTATGATATATGCTGCTCCCTCACCCTCTAGCCCCGCGTGCTAAAAAGGCATTAATTTGTAAACCGCAATCTATTTTACCCCAATATTCTCTATTTAACGAAATGCCGAGATCCCATGGAAATAAAAAATTCTCCACATTTGAAAAGTGAACGCTATTATTGAGTGCTCCCACCTGTATCGGATCAAAGGCATCAGATGATTCCTAGATCGTAGGTCACGATAATTGGTAACATATTGGAGTATATTTGCATTTCTGTAGCACAAGGCTTTGAAGTGCTATAGGGCATTTCAGTGGCAACTCATGCTCCTTTCCATGCCACACCATGCCACTCCACTCTCTCTAGGGCCTCTTTGTGCGCATTTTCCACTCTCCACACTTTCTCTATGTGACTTGCTTTTTCCTTCTTTGTGCCTATTTTTGCCCCACTTTTTCCTTCTTACTACCTCTTTGTGCCCGCTTTTTCCCCACCAGTTTTCCCCCATTGAGCAGGTGCCCAGGCCACAGCTCCCGCTTACCTGGACTGGTCCTACGACCAGTCTGAGGCCCTTTTGGACCCTACCTCGCTGCCTCCAGGCCCACCTCGTTCTTGTGCTCCTTGTCTTCTCTTGCACTCTGCTCCTTCTTGTCGCCCTTCTCTCTGTCCTTTTCTCTCCCTTTGTACCCGTTTCCACTTTCCACAACCTAGCTTGGACATCTTTATGCACCTTTTCCCACTTTCCAATATCTCTCTCTTGGGCCTCTTTGTGCCCATTTTCCACTTTCGACTCTCTCTCTTATGCCTCTTTGTGCCAGTTTTCCACTCTTCACTCTTTCTCTTTGTGCCCCGCTTTGTCCTTTTTTGTGCCTTGCTTTTTCCTTCTGTGTGCCTCTTTGTGCCCCTCTTTTCCTACGCACCTATTCTCCCATGCTTTCCTCCACTTTCCTGCCTCCTGTGCCTTCTCACCTCCTGCCTCCCCTCACTCTCCCGCTTCCACCCACTCCTTACATGCGTACCTTCTACTGCCTCCTGCAACCCGCCCTTCCCTAGCCCACCCGCCTCTTGCCCCACTGATCCCCTCCTTCCAAGACCTACTTAATAGCGTCCGCTGCGCAACTCCATTGAGCAGGTGCCCAGGCCACATCTCTCACTTACCTGGACTGGTCCTCCGACAAGTCTGAGGCCCTTTTGGACCCTACCTCGCTGCCTCCAGGCCCACCTCGTTTTTGTGCTCCTTCTTCTCTCTTGCTTTCTGCATCTCCTTCTCACATTTCTGTCCGTCTTTCTATCTCTCTTTCTGCCTGTTTCAACTTTCCACTCTTTCTCCTTGGCCTCTTTGTGCCTGTTTCCACTTTCCACTCTCTTTCGGGCCTCTCTGTGCCCATTTTCCACTCTCTACTCTCTCTCTACTCTCTGTCTTGGGACTCTTTGTGCCCGTTTTCGACTCTCCAGCCTTTCTCCTTGTGCCGTGCTTTTTCTTTCCTTGTGCCCTGCTTTTTCCATCTTTGTGCTCTGTTTTTTCCTTCCTTGTGCCTTTTTGTGCCTCGCTTTTCCTTCATGCCCATTCTCCTGCACTTTCCTGACTGCCCGTGCTTTTCTGCCTCCCCCAACTGCGTACCTGCGTGCTTACTCCTGCCTCCTGTGCCCTTCCCTAGCCACGCCCTCTGTCCCCACCACACACCCCCTCCAAAGACCTAATTAATGGCAGCCAATGTGCGATCCCATTGAGCAGGCGCCCAGGCCCCAGCTCCCACTTACCTGAACAGGTCCTCCTGCCAGTCTAAGGCCCTTTCGGACCGACCTGGCAGCCTCCAGGCTCCACCTCGTTCTTGCACTCTTTCTTCTCACTCGCTCTCAGCTCCTTCCTCTGGCCCTTCTGTCTGGACCTTTCTGTACCCATTTTCTGCTTTCGACTCTCTCTTGGGGCTCTTTGTGCCCGTTTTCCACTCTCCACTCTGTCTCTTTGTGCCCTGCTTTTTCATTCTTTGTGCCCTGCTTTTTCCTTCTTTGTGCCCCACTATTTCCTTCTTTGCGCCTCTTTGTGCACTGCTCTTCCTTCATGCCTGTTCTCCTGCAAATTCCTACCTCCCCATGCATTCGCTCCTTCTCTAGCATCTGTACCTGTTTAGCACTTTCCACTCTCTCGCTCTCTCTTGGGCCTCTTTCTGCCTGTTTTGCACTCTCACTCAATTTCTTGGGCCTCTTTGTGACTGGTTTCCACTCTCTACGCTTTCTCTTTGTGCCCCAACTTTTCCTTCTTTTTGCCTCTTTGTGCCTGCCTTGTACCTCTTTGTGCCTCGCTTTTTCCTTCTTTGTGCCTCTTTGTGCCCCGCTTTTTCTATGTTCCCCCTCTCCCGCCTCTCCCCTCCCGTGCTTTCCTGCCACCCACATTCTACCACCTCCTGGCTCTCCCCACTTCTTACCTGCGTGTCTTCTCATTATTCAAGTGCCCCGCCCATCCCTAGCCCGCCCTCTGCCCCTTGTGTTTTCCCCCCAGGATCTACCTAATGGTGGCCACTGAGCAAATGCGCAGTGAGCACGCCAAAAGGAAGCCTGTCTGTGCCTATCCACGCCTGAACTGTGCCCAGCACCACGGACCTTGGTCCAACCGAATGCAGCCACTGGACTGCTTCCAGCCTACATGCTCTCAGCCCTGGAGACTGCCGAACCAGCTGCCTCCGCGCCTCACCTCGCTCCATGCTAGAACCTTTCTCATGCAGTCACTGCCATTTCACCTGCACTAACACACCCTCCCCACATGCCACACACGCCTCATGGCATGCATGCTTCTCAACACCAGATCTCTCAACAAGCACGCCAACAAGATCTGGGACAACATCGTGGTGCACTCCCAGAATATCTCCTTCCTGACAGGGACCTGGCTAAACCCCACATCGGCACCCACCACTGCCATAGCCATTCCACTGGGCTACAAGATCTCCCACCAGGCAAGACCGAAGAAACCAGGAGAAGGGCTCACCATCTTCCACAAGGACTCCATCACCTGCTCCACCTCCACTGACGAGGACACAACCTTCATTGAACACATGCACACCTGACTTTAGACTGGCAACCACACCCTAGCCTACAGACTACCTGGACCACGCACCACCTTCAGCAATCTCCTCACAGACTTCATCACCCCCATCGCCATCCGTTCAAACAAATTCTTCCTACTCAGCAATCTCAACTTCCATCTCGATGACCGGAAAGATCAAAACTCCACTGCCCTGCTCAAAAGCCTTGAGATCCTAGGACTCACGCAGATCGTCCAGGGCCCCATCAACAGCACAGGGCACACCCTCGATCCTATTCTCACAGCCAGCAACAAGGTCAAGTTCAGCCACCTCATTCCACTCACCTGGGCAGACTACTCCATCGTCCACTTGTTCATTGACGTTCCTCAACCCTACACCCCTAAGACTACCTACAACCTCAGACACAGCTAGGAAAAAATAAATAGGACACAGCCTGACCAACACCTTAACAGCCCACCAACCAAACCTCATTGGCGACCTTCATGCTGACATCAAAGCCTTCAACAACTGGATCACTACCAGTGCGGACACCAAAGCCCCCCCAAAGAACATCAAATACTCGAGAACCAACACACGAGCCAGCTGGTACAGTGAGGACCATTGAAACTCCAAACAACTCTGCAAACAGTTGGAGAGAAGATGGAGGATCAGTCGGGACACCACCGCAAGAAACACCTATAAGTCTGAACTCAGGAAATATCACACCCAACATAAAGAGGCAAGAAAAACATCCCTAGATCCCAGACTAGAAAACAGCTCCAACAGCTGTAAGGAACTCTTCAACATCATCAAAGAATTCTCCAACCCCACAGCCGCCACCAACTCCATCACCCCTTCGCAAGACCTGTGCGACAACCTCTCCAACTTCTTCCACAACAAAATCTTCAACATCCACAGCAACTTCAACCCCTAATGCAAGAACTCATCAACCAGCTGCCCACCACCACTAAATCAGAACACCAGATCACAAACTGGATACTCCTCACCTAGAAGACACGCTGCAATCATAAAAACAATACACTCGGGGACCCCCGCCGACTCCTGCCCTCACCATATCTTCAACCTAGGAGGAACTCTGATTAGCTCCCACCTCAGCACCATCATCAACACCTCCATCTAAAGTGGGACCTCCCAAGACAACTGGAAACACACAGAAATCACAGCTGTCCTGAAAAAACCCATGTCAGACCTAAAAGAGCCCAACAACTACAGACTTATCTCACTCTTGCCCTTCCCATCCAAAGTCATGGAGAAAGCTATCAACAAACAAATCTCGAACCATCTTAAACAACACCACCCACTAGACATCTCGCAGTCTGGTTTCCACAAAAACCACAACACAGAAACTGCTCTCATAGTAGCAGTCAATGGCATCCGGAACATCATGGACAAAGGACAAATTGCTGCACTCATACTCCAGGACCTCTCTGCAACATCATAAGTCATAAGACTCCACAGCTCCGGAATACATGGTCCAGCCCATAACTGGTTGACCTCCTTCCTCTCCGACCAAACGCAGCGATTCAGGCACTCGCCCTAGTCCTTAAATCCTAGAGCCTCATCTGCAGAGTCCCTCGAGGATCATCACTGAGCCCCACCCTCTTCAACGTCTACATGTCACCGCTCCCCCATGTCATAAGATCCCACTAAACTAACCTTGTATCCTACGCAGATGACTCCCAATTCATTCTCTCCCTCACAGAGAACAACCACACCACCAGGACCAACTTCAACACCTCCAAGTCCAATATAGCAAACTGGATGAAATAGAACTGCCTCAAGCTCAACACAGATACAACTGAAGTCTCGATCTTCGGGAACAAGAGCTCTCCATGGGACTCCTCCTGGTGGCCAATAGACCTGGAACAACTGCCCACACCCACCGTCTATGCCAAAAACCTCAGCATCACGGTGGACGACAGACTCACAATGGTCAAACAAGTGAACACCGTCACCTCCTACTGCTTCTTCACCCTTCATATGCTCCGCAACATATTCCATTGGCTCTCTACTAACACCAGATGCACAGTCACCCAGGCCCTCATCACCAGCAGACTAGACTACGGCAATGCACTCCTCTCCAGCATCACGTATTATTAAAGGATTCCAGACGACCCAGAATGCTGCAGTCAGACTCACCCGTAATATCCCCCGCAATGCTCACATCTCACCCCACCTGAAAACGCTACATTGGCTCCCGATCCAGAAGCGAAGTCAATTCAAACTACTCGCCCATGCATGCAAAGCCCTCCACAACCTTGTGCTTGCCTCCTCAAACACTGCCTCACCTTCCACCAACCCATCAAGCAACTGCACTTGGCCTCACTCCACCTCGCGCACATGGCCCATATCTGCAGGAGGATGCTCCTTTTCCTACTTCGACACCCAATCCTGAAACAACCTTCCAGGCCACATCAAGTCCTCCCCACCCCTCCTCGAGTTCTGCAAGAAACTGAAGGCCTAGCTATTCAACTAATAGCCTGATTGGCCTACTCATCTACTCCAGCGCCTGGATACCCCTCTGGTGATAAGCAAGCTATACAAATCAACACAACACTGTACTCCTCTTCACTCCACTCCAGCAAAGCCAATATATTTTGCAAAGGCGAGGCCTATTGGCTTTGCCATTGCTTGTTGTTCTTCTTTTTTACTCCCATTGTACTGGTCTGCAAAAATGAGAGAAATGTGGTGCTGGTACGATTGTTTGTATTTATTTGTTGGCCATCTCTAACTACTGTACCCTAGAGGTTAACTTTGATTGAAACTAGCAGTGTGCGCTGCTGAAGATGTTTGTTTGATAGAGAAGATGGTGAGTAATAAACTCCAAGATAAATCAAAACTTGGGCTGTATTTACCAAGTAGTGGAGAAGTCAGAGGGAGATACTTCAGGGTGAACAACTTGGGGGCCGATTTATTTACACTTTGCACTTCCGCAAGTCATACGAAGGGTTGCATAGAATTTACTTTCCAACACAACTCTTTTTGGTCTGCTGCAAAGAAGCCATTAAAGTAACGTGCATGCCATTGGTCAACAGGACTTTGCGCCCAAAAATAATGCCTCCTTGAGGCTGACGCTAACAAGGAGAAATGTTTTTATTTCTCCTACCTTTTATCACATTGCTTGTGGGCTGCGCTGTAGAGCACATATCCAGTGTGTGAAAAGTTTTAAAGTTAGTCACTCTAAGCACAGTATTTTGCACTGGAAGGGTAGCCTTCCAGCACAAAACCTGCTAGACATCTCATACACACACCGTTGCACTTTGGTGCAAAGATGTATGAGTGGCGCAAGACAGCCTGTTTATGTGCCAGCACTAGGGAAGAGAGCAGCAGTGCCATATTTGAGTAAATGTGGGTATGCAACGCTCTCTCCCCCAGCCCACTGCGGCGCAGCAGCTTTGGTTGCTGCTCTGCATTGTACTACTTTTTAATAAGTCTGCCTCTTGGGGCCCAAAGCTGAAGGAAACGGTGTCTACATTTTCTTAGGGTGGTGGCACACCTTAGGCAGAGGAGGGGTAGCGTCCAGTGGAATGGGTCCACGATGGAAGTTACCGAGGTCTTCTGTAGTCGTCTATGAGTTTAGGGTTGGCGCAGTGATGTAAGGTTTGTCATTGAAGGATCTACCCAGGTGTGGGCAGGATCATGGTTTACAATACTGGGAGAAAGACAAGATCTTTAACAAATTTGAATATTAGAAAGGTTAATGTATAGCGATACCACATGTATACAGCAAGCAAACTTGTTTGATGTCTTTAGGGCCATGTTGCTGGGTGAAGGCTGAACACGGTCCTGGTGCCTTCTTAAGGACCACTTCATTTCTATTTTATTCATAAATATGAAATATTGGTCAATGTTGCTCTTTTTTGTCTGTTTCATAGTTCAGTTAGATCTGCCATCTTATCTAGCAGTGGCATTGCACTGTTGCTGAAAAGACTACTGGGCACATGCATCATTGTAGGCAATATCTATTCCATAATTGCGATTATTAAGGAATCGCAATAATGGAATCGCAATTGCCTATGCATGTAGGTTTTGCTAAAATATTAGTGATTCCTACATATTCCTTAATTGCGAATTGCAATTTGCGATTCACAATTAAGGAATAGCTTCCCAGTCATTCCTATGACCTAACAGCCCATAGGAAAGAATGGGAGTACCAAATAGGTACTTGCAAATTGCGCATGCAATTTCAAGGGAGCAAGGGTGCCAAAAGGCCACCCTGACGCACCCCTGAAATTTGCATGTGATCACATGTTGCACACTCACATGCACCAAGGGCATGTGTGTGTGCAACATGGCACTTTTGTGCATTTTTCAAAGTTTTCGCAAATTACCATCAACTTTAAATTGATGGTAATTTGCAATCCCAAATAGCGAAATCTCAATTTTAAAGTGCATCATGCATTTCATTTAGGGAATCGCAATTTGCGATTCCCTAAATGCATTCGCAGTTCACAATTTAGGTAATCATAAAATTTGCAATTACCTAAATTGTGAGATTGCATTTGGATTTGGGTTGATGCATCCCAAATGCAAAAATACCGGTATTTGCAATGATGCATGTGCCTCTACATGATTTAATTCTGTACTTAGAAGTAACTTGCAAAGCATATTTGTAGCCATTTCTACTTTTCTATGCATAATACTTCTCTTTTCTCCCTTTATGCAGGCATGGAAGACAACGACTACAGCACCAGTGGCTTCTCTGAATCCAGCCCAACTGCTGAAGTCTCCAGCCCCTACCAGTATGATGATGAACCCGGTATAGACGTGGCCATCGCAATTCCCGTCACAGTCATCGACGAAGTTCCTGACTTCAGCAACTACTGTCCTGAACGTTATGAGGAAGACGTGGCAACATCAAAAACATATGCACACTCAAAAGACTTCAAGCCTGTGGGCAACCTCCTCAATGAAAACAATAACAAAGTCTCTTTTGACAAACAGTCGTCAGCGATCGGTCAACTACCCACAAATGGAAATCTATCAGAAAGTAGAATTTCCCACTCAAATGGCAGTATTTCAGAAAGCAAAATGTCCAATACAAATGGGAATCTTCCAGTCAGAAGGTCATCACATGAAAATCTTTCTCTAAATGGGGTAACCTACCCTCATGAGAATCACACAAATGAAAATTCGTCTGGGGGTAAATTCAGTTTCAGAGTTCTGCACAGGGATTCAGTTCCGTCGCATAGATCATCATTTGAAAATGAATTCACTGCAGAAACCACAAGGCGTGCCTCTGAAAGTAAGGATACTGCTGGTGGACAAACACCCCAGGTATGTTCTCCAATGTTCGACCCTGTTCAGCACAACACAAGTATCCATTTTGACAAAAATGGCAACCGAAGAACATGGAATAAAAGTAAAACTGAGCCTGATCTTGGACGCATCCAGCCAACAACTAGCGATGAACCTAAAGCCCCCGTCCTGCGGTGGCAACAAAACTATGAACAGAAAGCTGGTCTGACCACCTTTAAGGTTGTTCCTCCAAAACCTAGTGTGAAGCAGTATGACAGAGGCGTTTCCCTCTCTTCTAGTGCCATTAAGATAGATGAGTTGGGAAACCTTGTGAATCCCCGTGCTCCCCCTGAGAAAAAGGATACACCTGACACTTCTGCTAATGACACAGAAGGCTCTTTACTTCGAAGAGCAAAAGCATTCTGGAGATCAAACTCTTCAGAAAAGCAAACAGAGAACTCTACAGAGGAAGTACATAAAAAGCCATTATCACCCACCACACCAACTAAGGCTCATAACCAAGAGACGGAGAGTAAAGTAACAGTTCTGAAAGAAAAGACAGACTATCATCAAACTCTTCCTTCTAAGATGAGTTGGCGGGACTCTGACGTGAAAGAGTTCCAACCACCTCAGGTACTAAAAATGCCAACTGCTGCTGAGATTAATAGGGCGAAGGGCGACCTCTCCTTTCTAAAGCCTCACAAAAGGACATCCAGCCAGTATGTAGCCTCAGCAATCACAAGGTATACAAAGACACAGAGTCAGTCCACTGAAGGAGAACCAAAGCACGAAGACAGGCAACAAAGTGTTCCATTGGAACCTAAAGAGAAGAAATGCATCATTTTATCAAAATACACGCCAGTGGAGCGCCAGGATGAAATAAGGGGCACCAGTCAGGAAAATAACAGTTTCAAAAACACGGTGTGGAATAGAGTATCCCAGAGCACGGACTCTAGAATAGAGAAGAACACAAATCGAGTTGAGCCATTTTATGACAGAAACCACACGACCTTCTCCAACAGCATCAATGCTCAACCATCATCTAGGGACCCCATCATTCAAAGAATCCCTGGCTACAATGCACGCTTCGAGGCAGCAGATAAGGTATCAAACACTTTCCTGGCACAGAGATGTGAGGCTAGTGATGATGTGGATTTCTTGTCTGCCCAAAATTCCCAGGCTACCTGCCTGCCGCATGTTTCTTCAGGCGTATTGTCTAGTTCAACGGAAGGTGGGCCACAAAACGGTGCAAGAACGGGGCATGCGAAGCATTCATTTGCTGTTACTTCTGGTGCGACAAGTGGCCAAGCCACCGAAAACACAGATAATAAACCGGTGGCTTTGCCAAGGAGGATAAGCTTGGAATCTGATTCCTTGGCGGAGAACAGTGTGTTTGGACCCAAGAAAAGGTTCCGACCAGTTGTACAAAAACCTGCACAAAAAGATACCTCACCGCACTCAGCACTAATGGAATCTATCCAGTCGGGAGAAGGGAAGCAAAGACTCCGATCAGTTCAGGTAAAGTGAGAACAACCTAGGGTCTAACAAGGTAATTTGCAATAGCAAATGTGCTAGACAGAAATGGCTGATTTTATTTCATTCATGGATGTGGGGAGTAGTATATCACTCTAGAGAAGACGTAGAGGGAGATGGTGGGAAGTCATCCAACTTGCAATGTCCCTGGGACACCAAACACAGAATATTGAAAGGTAGTGATACTTTTATACAAATGTGTATACCAGAAGGCACAAATGCGCACCTTGGGTAAATCTTTGTATGCCTCCATGTACATTTTAAACACAGTAGGAGCATTTTGTGTCACACGCCAGGTATAGCTCACTAGTTATACTTGAAGTATGATACAACATGTACAGATAGGAGGAGATCTGTTGGACTAAAACTTAACAAACTTTAGGACATATTTAGAAGGAAGTGGCGGAGCGCGGCGTTAGCCACCTTGGCTTAACTCCGCGCTCCGCCACTTCCAAAACGCTGGGCTGCACCGTATTTACAATAATACGGTGCAACCTTGTGTTTTTCCCTGCGCTGAAACTAAATTTAGCTCCCTAGCGCCAACGCAGGCACCCTTGCACCATAGTGCAAGGGTGCCTGCATTGTAGGGGAAGACTGTTTATGTGCAAAAAGGTGTCCCTTCCTGCACATAAACAATCGGAAATGGTATTTTGAAATTTCTATGTGTGCTGCTTAATGCAGCACACATAGAAGTTGAAAAACATCTTTTGTTTAAATTGATTGTTTATTTGCAGGAAGGGTCACCTTCCTGCACATAAACAATCAATGACCTTATGCTCTTTCTATGTGTGCTGCACAACACAGCACACATAGAAACAGCAAAAAACGAGGATAAATACAACATTTCTCCTCGTCGCGCCCACCACAACACCCATTGCCATCCCCTTTCACGCAAGTATAGCGTGAAAGTGGGCCTTATTTACAAGGCAGGTTTAAGTTACATTAAGTGGCTTATCGTTGCCTTGTAAATAAGGCAAAGCCCATATCTCCACAGGAACGTCAAGTGATGTTCCTGTGGTGAAAGGGGCTTGTAAATATGCCCCTGTATTTCTTCAAAAAAGATCCAGTGGAACCACCCTAAGGACTTGTTCCCATCCCAGTCCTGTGAACAAAATGCCTCAAGGTTGAGCAAAGAAGAGAATGAAGAAGGAACATCAGCCAACCAAAATGGTCATCATTATTCTGAAAGGGCACTGCCTTGATCCTGCAGAGAGAGAAGAACCTGACTGATAAGCCCAGGGAAGGCTATGTGTTCCATAAGAGTGAGGTTTAACTGGACCATGGCTGCACTTTGAAATGACAAAGTGGAAAATAAAGTCTGGTGCAAAGATACGAGACATCAATATTAGTAAAGTTTGGTAAAAGTTGTACTCTTCATCTCAGTGTGTGCCAGTCTTCCTCACAAGTAAACCACTTCAGAAAAGTGCTTTCAATTGTACTGAATGCTGAAGAAAGGGTGTGGAGCAGTTCTTCTCTGATACTTAGTAAAGTCGTTTAAGCTTCATGTCATGGTTGCAACTCAGATTGGGAATCACTTAGCTGGTAGTTGGTCTCCATTTGATAAGTTGAGTGATTTTCATGGATTTCAATATTTTTTTTTGTGATACACTACTGTCACGAAATAAGACTATGGTTGCACAGAATTTCAGGATCTGATTTCATTTTTCTCACAAATGTGGTTACGGTTGCATGCATGAGGTTGTTGTAGATGCCTTTTCCAGATAGGGCGGTCAGAAGATGAGGAAAGGGATCTTTACCTTTTCTCCGACGTTCATGACCCTGTCTTTGCAGAGTGGATGAATCTGGAAGGTTGACAGTACTATTATAATATCCTGGAGATTGGTCATAGGGTAGGGCATATAATGAGGTATTTGCTGTGATCATGATTAGATTAGTAAAATAATAATTAGACTGATAACATTGTGAGGAGACCTGTGCTTACTAGCGAATTTAGGGCGTGATTTAGATCTTGGTGGACGGGTTACTCCGTCACAACACTGACGGATATCCCGTTCTCTGAAATTAAAATCCCATACGATATAATTGGATTTATATTTCGGCAGACGGACAGTCCGTGTGACGGAGTAACCTGTCCCCCAACATCTAAACCAGGCCCTTAGTTTTTATGTTAGGCCTGTTTACAACCCTCAAAGGTAAGTGTGAGAGATTTCGGATTATCAACAGAGGTGAAATGGGTATGAGCTCCCAGAAAATTAGTAATCCAGTGTCTTGCTGAGTACATCACTTTTCAACAGAATCCTAGGCTTACAGTTGTTTGCTAAAGTTCAAGGGACCAGCTTTCTCTTTGTGAAAATGTGGGGAACATATATGAAAGCAGTACCAAACAACATTAAAGCCAATAAATCAAAAAGTAAAATCCCCAAGCCAATTTAGTGAAAAGAAAACTGTATTTAGTTAAATAGTACTAAAGCAATAAAAATCAGATATGGGTAACAGGAATAATTATTTTAAGGAAATGTGAAAAACACCCACAAAAACAATTGGAAAGTCAAAAGCAACGTTATTTTTGGGGGGGAGGATGATTCGGAGTTAGTTGCCATTTGTGCCAGACCAAGGAAGATCATGGGTCATGTAAAAGTCTATGGTTTGCCCCTTTCAGCAGTTTTATCTTTGGGATCAGTCTCTCATTAATCAAAATCCACCAGTGTGTCAACTTATGAGGAAGAGGGGACCTGACCTCCAGCAGGTTGCATAGTCTAAACTGGTGGTGCTGCTATTTTAAATTTTGGCAACCAAAAGCTCAGAACGAGACCAACTTGAAGTTTGTAGCCTCTAAAGTCACTTCACCTCTGGAATCAATCGGCTGCCTTTTCTCACTGTCTTCTTGAATATTTGGCACAGTCACATTCATGGAGCTCAGAGTCCTTCAGGAGAGCAAGTTAGGACACTGGGGTCATGGAGCGTTCCATAAGGTCTGATATAGCATGTGAACAGTCCTTTGAAACCCTGTATCTTGGTGCCAAAACCTCTGAGTGGGACAGACTTTAAAACATAGCTGCTGAAGCCTTCTTATTATCAGGGTCACCTTCAACCACACTCCCTCGCTACATTTCAACTTAGTCACTTTATTGGGCCTTGGAATTCCCAGTCCAGCCGTCCAGGCAATCCTGGAATCTAGCCCCCTGTCCCTTCGAGGCCTTAATATTTAATGGTAAAAAATTTGGGAGGGAGTTTTAGATTGGCCAGAGTAGAGTACCATTACGAAGCTGAGAAACATACGCCAGGGCGGATCGCTGGGTGGGAGTTATCCTCTTTATTTTCTCTTTTGAAAGGCATGTTCCTCATGGGGGGTTCTGAGATGGTGCTAGACAGTTGATTTCTATCTACTGTTTGGGACATGGATGCTTAGGCTTTTGATGAATATTCTTTGCAGGTACTTAGATGGGATGCAAACTAGAGCCTCTTTCGCCATAATAAACAAAGTAAAGACTGTGGGCATCATGCTAGATGCTCTCACTGGATGCTGCCCATGCTTAGTCATGAATGGACGTCAATATTTGTGCAATCTGTAGATATTATCAATGTATGAGATAGCAGTCACTGATGTGGTTTTCTTTTCCTTTCCTTTTTTTTCCGTTCTTTATTTTTCTATCCCATAATGTTGACATCTTTGGCTATGATTGTATAACATGCAACAAAACCTTAGTAATATATTATTTTAAGTTTTAGGAGGGATGAAAACTTACCCACCAAGATAATGCCTTGTTTCATAGCCTCAGATCTTTTACTGATTTGATGGAGGTTGAAAAATCCCAAAAGTCTAACATTTTCAGCTTGCTGAATATTGTCCTCCTTTTTACTTCTAAAGCTCCCAGACTGCTAATGACCAGGGCACAGATAATATGGGGAGTCAAGCTGAAGCACTCTCTTCAGCCTTTGCCCACCTAAAGTCCACCTCCAATTATGCAATTAGTTCTTCTGGAAAGATGTCCTTTTTCTCTTTTATTTTCCTGGGACTGAAGAAGGCCTGCAGTATCCAAAGTCTCATTCCTCCCCCAAGCAGACAGTATCAGGCTTACCCTCATTGTCTAGGTCGAAGTACAGTTTTGTTCTGATTCCCTGGAGATGGGAGCCCCGAGAAATGGTAGAACCTCTACAGTGGGTGGTGGAGAGCCATGAACCTATCCCTGCTAAGTTACCACACACAAGCTTTTCCGTACTTATTTTAGCACGCCACCAGATATGTGGTTAAGCTACCTCAGAAACGCTATACCAAGGGAAGAGGACTGTTCCAAAATGATGGAAGGCTACTTGACTGTTTGAGCTCTGCCATCCTGCCAATGATTTTATATAATTAATTTTCGTGAAAAATCTACTAAACATCTAAGTTCACCAATGAACACTGATTTGAGTGTTATGCACTTTTTTCTAAACCGAGTGAGTAAAATGTGGATTATATACCTAAAGCATGCCTTGCCTTGGAAATGCATCTTCAACCTATGCAAAAAATGTCACTTTTGAATCCTGTTACTGCGAGTAAACACCAGTTCCATATCCAGCATGTCATTCTTCTTTGCAGCTTGCACCCATGCAGTATGGGCTCAGAGGCACCTGTTGTGGGTGACTTAGCTAATGTTAGAAGTAGGCTTTCAAACATGTCCAACACGTTTATGTTTATTCTGACTTGTGGCTGAGGCAGCCATTTTGTTGGTGTAAATCCACACTTGACTTCATTACCACTGATGCACAGAGTTGGACAGGTCTGTCAAGCACTCTGGCATTTCCAGATGGGTTACCTTGTAAAAGCCAGTACGTGAGGTGGTTCTCTTGGTCCTTTTGGCAGGACGGGAGAAAACAGATCATGTTCTGGCCCTTTAAATCTGGCCCATCTGGTACTGCCAGAGTTCTCAGTTTCTGGCCACGTTACTGTTCTGTTGCATAAAAGTCAGATATGCCAGTTGGGGTTAGGCAATTATTTGTCAAGGTTATAGACAGAGCACAAGAACTGTAATGTGTTTAGCAGCATCAATATGTCCAGGGTCCAAATATGGCACTAGGGGGCCAGATGTTCCAAGGGTTTTAGCATTCGCAAGTCCTCTGATTCAGTACATCAAAGGGTTTGTGAATGTTAAAACCCTTTTTAAAATGCATTACGCACATTTAATCATTGGGAAAAGGTTTTCTGAATCATTTACTGGGTTTAGGAAACCAAATACTGATTCCTTAGGGTATGTAGTAAATTTTTGCAACCGTTATCTGTTCGTAAAATATGCATATGTTAGCAGTACCTCAAAGGAGGTGGTAACCCATTCACAAATGGGAAGTGATCTACAACGGATTCCTTCCCCTTTGGGAATGCGATTTTTTTTATAGCAGTAGGCAGTGGACCTCAGCAGGCCACCATCTGTGATGGTCTCCATTTGAAGTGAGGTTCAATTTGCGACCTACCACAATAACATTCATGAGATAGGTCGGCTTGTGACCCTTATTTCGTGAACTAACCTATGAATGCATAGATCGGTATGCACAATAATTTAGTGGTCACAAAAAGTTGGTAGACATATTGCTACTGCTTTTTGCAAACACATTAATAGTACCTGAAACCCTAGAGCCGGTAAAAAGCTGATGGAATGATGTAAAAAGAAATCAATTTTTCACAAAGGGCATGCCATAAAAACCACATTTGCCAGATTTGTTGCAATATTATTTCATGCCAAAGGACATGAGCTATGCACAATCAAGAATGCTTTTCTCTACAAGAAGACCACAAATATCAATGTCACGGTCCAGAATAAGTTCCCATTTCATGACAAGCCACCCATGACTTTAATTGCAGGAAGCAATGGAGTCAGCAGACAGACCATTGTTTAAAGTTCCTTCACACACAATAGCTTTGCAAGACCTTGGATGAACTGTTGGCTTCCTCTGTACAGTAGGAACAAACTCTTATCATCCAGGATGCTACACGGCAGCAGCTACTAACACTCAGCTCTCTTACATGTTTTCGCCTAGGGACTAATAAGGATTTCTGCCTGGTCGAGCAGAAAGTGCACTTGGTTTTTAAAAGATCTATTTATTGGCATTTATTATTAGTGTTTTTCCACATTATCACATTTACAAATCAGAGCTAAAAAAAAATGAAGAAACAACACGCAAGCAGCAAAAATAATACAGCACAGTTACCCACACCTCCCGCTCAAGGTCACACAGTCAGATTTGCTCTCTTCATTACAGTTTCCTCATGGTCCCCCAGAAATCCTCCTAGTGTTTATACAGGCCCGACAAGATCCATGTGGCAGCTCTTAGGCACCAGTCTCACGTTATCAAAATGGTCCCACCAGGTGCCACAGAATGTATGATGCTTGCCAGGGCAGCCTCTTGTTTTTTAAACTGTTCCCTTGCCAAAACGCAGCAGTCTATGCCTCTCAACCATTCTGCAATCTGTAGGGCTTTTTTTGACTTCCAGTGAAAGGCATTGTCCCTCGTGTTGACCACAGGACCTAATCTGACAAGTGTTCTGGCCCCCTTAATGCCATCCCAATCTTGTAGTACATTAGAGATTGACACTCTTGGATTTCTTTCTATTGGAATGCCAGTCAAGTGTTGTGAGTACATGGAACCAGTAAGGCTGCATAACTGGACAGCCTGCGCCCTATGCAAAAAGGTGCTCCATCTGCATTTCAAGCAATTCGTGTTGGGCACCATCCCCATTTTCCATAGTCTCTCCAGGGTATAACACACCCTGTGGAAATATTTAAATTGGGTAAGGTGCAGCCTAGCTGAGATCATCACATGTCTGTCAGCCATCTTTGCTTCCACCCATTCAAACTCCTCTAATTTGCCCGAGTCCTGCTTCCATTGTTCCCTAAGTGTCAGAAGGGGGTCATGAGAGCTAAGCATTAGTGTTTTATACAGCCTGGAAATACCCTTTGGCCCAGATTTACTAAAAAGTCATGCACTGCAGCAAGAAAACTTGCTGCGCTGTGCTGCGTGACACGGAGAGAGACGGAATGTGCCATATCTATTAAGATATGACGCATTCCTGCTCTCTCCCTGCCCTGGCGCATTGAATACTGCTCAGGTGCCTGCATTACAGTCAAGATTGGTTTTGTGCAAGAAGGGACACCTTCCTGCACCAGTACAATCCTCAGAGGCATTTTCCTCTCTCTTTGATTGCTGCAAAATGCAGCACACATGGGAAGAGGAGATAACAGGGAGAAATGAAGATATTTCCTCGTTCTGCCTTTGTTAGGATGGCGTGCCATTTCAACACTTTCTCAGTTTTACTATTCTTAGTAAATCTGGGAACGCACCAAGAACCATTTGTAGATGCTTGGGAACTCCCACACTCCTCCCACGGAACGCAGTGACTTGTGCTGCCTTCTGTTACTCCAGAAATACCAATCCCCGCAGAGCCACGCATAGTGGCTTTGTGTGGCTCAGTAAATCTGGCCTAAAGGCTTGTATCAGAACAGCGACGCAAGCCCTTGGTAAATCTGAACCCAAGTTTCTAACTTCTCTTTTGTGAGTTTTCACTCCAATGGATTGAGGTGCTGCCTATATTTATATCCCTCGAATGCATGTCTTTGTAGCAGGTAGCGAAAGAACTTTGACTCATGGACCTCAAACTCTTCAGCCAACTGTTCAAAGCACGTGTTTTGACACCCACACTTCTGCAATCTTGGATGTTCTTATCCTACCCCATGCATGGAATCCTTCCGACCAGGAGATTCCCCCACCCCCACTCCAGACCCAAGTTCTCTCCTAAAGCAGGGTTAGTCGATTGCTCCAGACCATCCATTTCTGCACCCCAGGCCACGAGGTGTAACTGTGACTGGTGCTATCTCCAGTGGAGTCTTTCTCCCATATAGTTTTAACAGTAAGCTGTGTGCATCAAGGGTCACCATTTCCATTCTTCTGACCGGGTCTGCCCTGTCCGCGAAGAACCAGTCATTGATAGGGAGCAACTGAGATGGTCAATTATACATTCTTATGTCTACTATCCCCAGCCTGCAGTCAAATGGTGATTTCACTCATTTCCCATATGCCACACTGGGAGGTCTTCCGGCCCATACAAAACTTGTTATAGAGATTTGCAGAGAAGAAATTGAGGGGTGAAGGGGGGGATCCTGTACGGGTAGGTTTGTAGTATGTATAACAGTTGAGTCAATGTGACCATCTTAATCAATGTCCCCCTGCCCATCACGTTCAGCGGGAGTTTACGCCATGCTACCATATGCACTTTGACTTTTGCAAACCAGGGTCTAGATTATTGTTCTACCACACCTGCTGAGTTCTGGAGATCTATACACCTAAACAGTTGAAGTGATCTGTGGCATGTAGTATGCTGGGGATATCTGGGATCACTGCTTCTGTCTCCCAAATCTGGACAGTTGTCGGCTTGCTACACTTAACCTTGAGGCCCAAGCCCTCCGCGTACATTTCCTGCATGTTTGTCAATTGTGAAGTGGATATGTTGGGCTTCTTTAAGTACAATAGCACACCGTCTGCATAAGGTCCTGTCTCCCCATAGCCTTATCAATTGCAGTTAATTATCGTGATGGTATGGTATCAAATACTTTACAAAACACACAACCAAACATGAGCCTTTAAACCCACATGGAGCAGGAACGGAGGTGAAGTTACATAGTCTAGTTTGTGAACCATTTGCAGGGGGAGAGGAATGTGGGGGCGGGGGTGGGCGGAGGAGAAATAATGAGGGGGTACATGTAAAGTATTGGGGAGGGGAGCACCACCGCAAACGTGAATCTGGCCTTTAGGTACCCGGCGGATCTAATGATACTGACCCTTCATCATCATCAAGGGGTATTTGAAGGGCAGTAAGTAATGCATCCCACTCCGCCGCTATGAGGTGTCTACTCAAGCCCCATAGTTCATCACGGCACAATGCAGTTGCCTCCACAATGGTCACTGTATGGTAACGCTCCTCCAATACTTCACATCGGGCAGCACCGAGGACTTCTGTGAATTGTGACCGCCCGCTTAACAAGTAACCAGGCCAGGTCTAAGAAGCGAATATTGGCACCACCTGGTTTATGGTGCTTGTAGAGGCCCATCAAGCAACTAGTCATGCACTCCAAATTCCCCCGGCCTGTAATATATGTGAGTAAGTTGCAAACCACCGCTCACTGCGCCCTAACCGATGGACAACACAAATACATATGTGCTATATCTGCCACCGAAGTCCCACACCAAGGGCATTCCAGAGACGCAGTGGGGTGTATCCAGGGCCACTCGAATTATGTTACTGTGCGGCGTTTTTCCGCAAAATTATAGATTTGCTGCATTTGCCACATAATCCATTATCTGCTGTATAATCTGCAGATTTCAACCAAAAAATAGTTTCTAGCTCAAAGGGATCAAAAGTTACTAAAACTGCAGTGACACGTACTTCAGCACAGTGGAAGGCCCTTTATAAAGGTTGACTGGTCACCTTTCTGTTGCTTTTCTTACTATATTTAGGTGCTAAACTGATATTAATGAGGTGAAACCAATGCCTAAACTGTGTTCCCATGCTTACAAATGACAAACTAATGGCAGTGATGCTACCACAAAATGTGCTACATTATGCTGCAGAATGTGCTTTTTTTGCCTCATAATTTACTCAACCATTGCACATAATTTGGCCCTCTTCTGTCGCATAATTGGCCCTGGGTATATCCTCTGTATAATAGCCGAAGTTAAGTAGGCCCTGTGTAACATATTAAACTGTATGTATTGGAAGGGGCATTGCGCAAGACATTCGTGGGGTACATCAAAACTCTGTCCCACTCCTTATCTGTCAGCCCATTTTCTACATTTCCCTCCCAGGCTTGCTGAAGAATAATCAATGGGTATTAGCTTGGAATGAACAAATTGCTCTCAGCAGGATCTCCGGAGCATATAACAGCAATAAGGGCGCAACCCTCAACGCTCGATAGTGGCATGCATATGCCACTCGATGGAGGGCGTTCAAAGACTTAGGCAGCATCGAGTTGTGCAGAAATAGTTCCTATACAAGCCTCAATGCCCCTACTCTGACTACAGGCACACCTCTGACAGATGGCGCTGAACCAGCAAACACATTGGCCACTGAAGCTGTGCTGCCAGGTAGTAGTGCTCAAACACAGGTGCTCCCAGCCCATCCTGTCTCCCACTTAATACCCACACTTGTGGGGCCCATCTTATCCATTCTGCCATGGGTTCCAAAAAAAAGGCAAAAATTAAGGGCAACAGGGGGCAGCCCTATAGGGAAGGGCCAGGAGAGTAAACAGTTGCCCGGACTCTGCCCCATGGGGAACAATACATCACTAGTAAAGGCCAAAATTCATTTTCTCCAGCACTTGGTGGACAAAAGGCCACTTGATAGAGTCGAACGCCTTCTCGAAATCCACCAAGATCAATGTTATTGGTTCTTTGATTTGATGTAGATGTGCAAATGCCACGGAGACAGGCCCTTGTTCACCTGTTTGGCATAAAGATGTTTTGATCACCGTTAATGAAGGTAAAAAAACAATGGAAGCTGTAGGCAACGTCCTATACCGAAAAGCACCTCACAACTGTGCTACAGTCTTATTGGATGGATGGTTCGTGCACACTTCTCAGCACCTGTTGCCTTTCGGTGCCACTGATCAGATTCCAAAACTTTTTTTACATATAGAGCAGTGCACGTGAACAAAAAGAACTTATTCAGTCTTTTTAGATTTCTTTCAGTCCTTTATTTTCAAATTTAAACTAAGTTTCACAAAAAGGCAGCCAACGCGTTTCGTTCAGAACGGCATATAGCCAAGAGAACTTCTTCAGGGCTCTTTGAATCATGCAAAAAGACTTAATAGTCCTCCGCATTAGTCAATTCTCATGCTCGGCAAAAAAAGATTCATTCGACCGAAATATATCTTCAAAATAAAGGACTGAAAGAAATATAAAAAGACTGAATAAGCTCTTTTTGTTCACGTGCACTGCTCTATCGGTTAATGAAGGTGTTGACTACCCTAATCAGCCTGTTCGCCAGGGTTTGGCTACTGTTTATTAATATTGGCCTACATGAGGCACACTCCATGACTGGCTTGCTGGGATTAAGAATTGCTGCAATTGTGGCCCCACAAAAGTAACTTATCGGCATGCAGTGCTTTTCAAACATAATCAATGTATTGCGGATTAGTCAATGCATTAAAAAAAAAAAAATCTGAGCATGAACCCATTAGGGCCTGTACCTTCTCCGCTCACATCCCCTGAACTGCTTCCAACACCTCTTCTTCAGCAGTCAGGTGGTCCAGCCCCACATTGTCCTCTACGGGCTATTTAGACACAGTTAGGTCCCGTATTATAGGATTTTCCCTTTCAAGGAAGTTGACTTTAACCACAGCTTTTAAACAAATAAAGTAATGTTTTTGTCTCTTAGGTTTATAAAGTTGTTTCAGTGACCTAGTGCACAAGTCTTTAGTGTTATAAGCTCTTGAGACATATGTCCATATGGTAAAAAAAGAGTATTTTAGTTGTCACCGTAACACAGAGAGGTTGTACAGGAGGAATTTTAAATAAAATTGCACTGTGATTCTAATCCTTCAAACATTTGGAGGGGGGTCATCTAAACACATTTGTATCAAGGTATTGAGTTATTTTTGGTCATTGCCGTATCTCCTTGGGGGGGGTTGTGAGTAATATCTGAATTTTTCAATTTAAAAAAACATTTTTATAATTTGTCAGCAGTAAATTCGCTCAAGATTAATGTAAGAACCTTTTTGTACCAAATGGTGTTTTTTTAATTGTTGTCAATATTCAAATATTGGTGACACCATTCTGTTTACGTACCGTGACCCTCGAACTTTCATCTTTTGGAATTGACCGTTTACCTGCCTGCATATTTCCGGAAATCTTTGGAGACATGCTCTAAAATTGCTGTAAAAATATTCTTCTTAAAGGACTCAGGAAGTGGGATGGATGGAAGTTTGAAGAAATCTTCATTTAATGAGACAGAGAATGAGCGATCAGCACTGCTCTCAGCAATCAGATCTTGCAGTGGCAACACAAGACTGAGAAAGGTAAGGCGAGGAGAGAAAGAGCTGTTTGTGTTTTTATAAAGCTGCTTCCTATTGGTTGTGTACTGTTCACATGTCCACAGGGAGTTTTTTTAATCTGCTTTTTGATTTCACTTGTCTTTGTCAGGGCCCAGTGTGTCAATAACTTCCA
This sequence comes from Triturus cristatus, assembly GCF_964204655.1. Lineage (NCBI taxonomy): Eukaryota > Metazoa > Chordata > Amphibia > Caudata > Salamandridae > Triturus > Triturus cristatus. The sequence goes on along the minus strand of NC_140588.1, from coordinate 408,823,202 downwards.
GTATCCTTTTCTAGCAAGACCTTTACTGTTCCTTAAAAAGGGATTCTGCCTGCGTTTCATGTGTAATCCCAATCACACAACTGAGCAGTAATGAATGTAAACAATAATATTGAAGGTATCACCACCTCTATAAGAATTCTAAACCTGTCGTACTTTTGATATCTTTCATTGCACTAACTGAAAGCAATACGCAAAAGCCTTCATGATGCTAAATACAGTGTTAATAACCGACCATAGTAGTGATGTTAACAAGGGGTATTAGCGCTTTATTTTGTTTCCCACCGGTAAACATGGCTATTATTGGTTATTACTGTGGTTCTCTACCATCATTCTTTGCTGACAATAATGATAGATAGAATTATTGCACTTCCCATTAAATATGCAATAATAAAATATGCAATAACTGTATTAACGTACATTTTTGCATCAGTTATATGTGTGATGATTGAATTAGTGCATATGCTTTCGAAGTCCCACATCTAAAGACAAATATGCAATCATATTTATAATTTAAAGCTGCAAGAACCATGTAGGTTTGCACATTAAATGCTGTGAGCTCAAAGCAAAGGGCCAGAAGAAAAGTCAAAATTGTTTGGAACACATTTTTTACTTTTATGGAATTCTGAAACAATCTGAGCAGCAAAGCTAGAAATATGTGCCAGTCGTAAATTTCCATGAGTACTCATAAACGTTACGTTTATACATGAACATTTTCACAAGGTAGAAATTTCTGAATACAGAAATCGGGCACGTATGCATATGAAGAATGTTAAATGTTTATTTCGGAGAACACATTTTTTATATAGGGAAGCCTCTCCTGCTAAATCCCCATTAAATGTGTCAATTACCTTCATGTATTCAAGCTCTCTGCTTCTTCAGTGTTGTGTACTAGGCTGACTTCATTACCATGCCTGACATTCCTGTGGTGTGAGTCAGTATTATATAAACAGGTGATCCCGTGGTACCTTTACATTGGTATTCAAGAAGGTAAACCTGTAATGCCAAATTTTCTTAATGTACTTTCTGGCAAATATCAGCAGCTTACCATACTTGAGTGCACTCCGTCCAGTGATTGAAGTATAAAATGTTTGATCTGGAGATATTTGTCTATTGAATAGGTAATACTAGCATGCGTAATTTTTCTGTGAATATGGGACTCTGCTCCTACTGAGAGCCTTTATCAGATTTGTAGGTTGCATACAGTAAATTGATTTGGAGATGTATATCCATTCCATAGGTAATACTAGGATGTATGATTTTTCTGTGACAATGGGAATTTGCTCCTACAGAGAGCCTATATCAGATTTGTAGGTTGCACACACTAAATTAGGTGGATTTCTGAGTTTTATAGTTGATGAAAATTAGTTGTACATCTTCAATAACCTTTGACATTTAGCCAGTGCTGGATGGTATTTAACCTCATAAGACACTAATTATTTAGTTGTGTTCTCTGTCCTAGCAGGCTGCATGATGAATGGTCTTTTCTTTGTAAATTAATTTTGCATGTTGTCCATTCTGCAAAAAGGATGAATGGAGTGCAGTAAGTTGTTGGTCTTTTGAAATCATGTTAGAAGATATGTAGTGTTTCCAGATTTCATGACTAAATACCTCAGGTTATTTTTTAAGCTCAAATGGAAGTTGTTCTGTGTAGGTATCTTGGAATCTCTGGTTCTAGGTGTGCAACTTTTTGGAAATGGTTTTTCCCCCAAGAGTTATGATAGTAAACATGTTTGGCCAGGAGTCATTTATGTTGTATTTGATGGAATGGTGGAACTAATTAATGGTTTATGGAATTTTGTAAGAGAATCTTTCCAATCTGATAAATTATGAAATGTCATCAATGTACCAAAGGTTGGCTACTAATTGTAGAGTTTGTTGTTGTAAGAACCCATGCTCAGGTCCAATATAAAGAGCCTATTGTATTTAGGGGCCATTCTAGTGCCCATGGCTGTTCCTGTTTTTTGTAAGACATGTCTTATGATGAAGCATAAATTATTGCCTTTGATACTCAATCTTATGAGGTTTTGTTACTACTCAAACAAGATGTACATAATCTTGGTTTATTTTTATAGCAACCTCTGGCAAGAAACCCTGCGAAATTCAGAAATATAGTGAAGGCAGGTGACATTCAGAGTGACGGGGAAGGCTTTTGTTGGTATCTTCCCTGTCTCTCATATCTTTGCAGGGAAGTGTGCTATGTCTTGCAGAAAACAGTTTGTTTCCCAGAGTTAAAGGCATTTAGATAGATTTTTTTTTTCCCAGCTGTAACTTTGATCATTATATTGATTCCGCAGATGATCAAGCGGCACAGTTATCCAGGACTCACTATCTTTGGGAGGCTAAAGATGCCCTGTGTGATTAGCTGTTCAGTATTAAATCTCATAAGCATTCACAAGTAGTGCTTGCCATGGGTATGTTTGAGAGCCAATATGCATTCTTTGGTGGTATCAACACTTGAGTTCCTGGTAATAATTTGTGTCGAAAATTTCTCAGATTTGCTCCCCTTTTGTAATTCTCTGCATCACAGACCCTGATTGGACCATATCTTTCTTTCTTTTCAAAACTTTATTTCGGACAAAATGTCCTAAAAAGTACATAAGAATAAATAAAACAATGCAGTTGTACATACAATTTCAGATTGAGAAAATCATCGAATCGTTGAGTCATAGAATTAGGACAAGAGTAATACAGTTTTTGTCGGAGAGTTCATGGAACAATAAATATATTATTTAGACTTAAAAAAGGCAATCTTCAATAAAAATAGGAAGGAAGGATCCTATATTTAATACTAGTATATAAAAAATCAATTAAAAATGCAATTCTAACATAAGTTTACACAATCAGTTTACATTTTGGGGTTTCAGAAGGGCCCTTCTAGTGCACCATGTCGAAAATAAAAATCCAGCAACCGAATAAACTATTGGGATACTGGTGTCGGATTTCAATATCCTGTATGCTTCTAGACATGACCTGGTGCCGAGATTGGACCATATCATTTTTGGTATACTTGCTATTATGTTTAAAAGTTCTCCCATGTGTGACAATACATCTCTGTTAAGATCTTGCCCTTTCAGGTAGCAGAATTCTCTGGTTGTCTGCTGTTGAGTGTTTGGAAGGATCCTCTTTGAAAACATGATCAATAGGACTTGCATTGTGGGATAAATAATGCTTGCTGTAAAATAATATGTTGTGCCTGATGGGTCACCTTTTATTCCCACTGTCTTCACTTGGCCCACTGTGTAGACTGTACGCAGTAGAAGCTCACTCACTCTCATTCCCTCAGGGTTGGAGAATTCGATCAGCTATTGTGTCCTCCTGCGGCCCTCCAGGTGAATTACTGCAGCATTCCACTAATCTCTGTGACTTACTTTACTCTCATCCCCTCCTACTCAACTTGTACAAGAATAACTGATGCAACCCTTACTTGATCGTACCCAGAGGAAACTCTTTTACTAGTTTATGAAATCATAATGCATCATAGTGACTATTCCCCCCACAAAAGTATAATTTGTTACATTGCTCCACTGCACCACGTTTGAAAGTCCTAATTGTAAGAGAAAAATAAATATGAACAATATGAGCATTTTCATAGCAACCTAACAACAAAATAGCTTATGAAAGGAAGCTTATCCTTTCATCTGACTACCAAAACCTGGCGACAAGCATCCAAAAGATCAAATAAATAAATGGAGCGCCCTTAGCTCAAATGCATTGTTAGAAACTTTTTAAACCTTTCTTCAAAATTCCATTTATTATCAAAAGTTAGGAACACAACTTCACTTATGTAAGTGAACACGTTTGTACTGCTGCTTCTGACGTCAAGTGTGATAAGTATTGGGTGATAGAAGTCACAAATATGTGTGTTGAGCCTTAATTTCCTTTGTAGATGCAAACTCTATAAGGACAGCCGCACAGGGCTCAAACAGGTAATCAGCTCTGGTGACTGATTTGAGAGAGCGGTGACAGATGTTGCACTTGCAGGCACTGAATCAACAAGTCTGCAACTCATTCTCAGGTACAGAAGTCACATGCTGTATGATGGAAATGTGAAATTGAGTACATTCTGTTTCAGGAGGTGATATTAATGACCTCTTTCTTTGTGTCCTTGGTAGATATCATCCTCAGCTTCGGAAGAGCTACAGAACATTAGAAACCAGGAACTGCAAATGCAAGGCAAGGAAAACAGAGACATTCCACCACCGCCAATTATGCCACCGCCCCCTCCGCCTCCTAGTGTGCCAGCCCCCACACCCAAATACTCTGTGTCTCACAAAGATACATCTGTAAATGCAAGAGAGGAGTTAATGGAAGCTATTCGATCTGGCAGCAATGCATCAAGACTGAAGAAGGTACTTTTGTATTTTGTGTTTGCAAAAATGAGTAAACAAAGAACAAAGTTTGTTGGTACGATGGTGCTTTCTACTGGAAGACTCTACTCTAGCAATGTATTGCTGTTCCTTCTTTCATATTAGAGGATTACACACATTATTCCCGTTCCAGAATCCTTCTAATCGATGATGCTAAACTGAGAGAAGAAGCGCCTTTGACTGCATAAAAGACAAGCTGTTTTGGATTAATTTAAAAAAGGGTAACATTGTGCTCCAAATTTGAAACAAAGGGAGAAGAGGAGTGTGGTGAGCAGACCCTTGTTGCAGTGTATAGTGTACCTCATTACTCCTCCCACCGGGATTGGTAATCACACATACGGGTTTTGTCCCTTGTAGCCCCTCTGTGTTCCCTGCTGAGACTTTGGGGACATGCAGGGGATGCTGGGATATAACCAGGGTGCGTGTATGAATGCCAGAATATCTTAAGCAAACATATTGTCTGTGATGAATACTCTGGGGCCGACTCGATAAGGGCCTCCACACTCGTGGTGGAGGCCCCGCAGTCATGTCGGGGGCTCTGCAGTAGTGGTGGGACCTCTGTACTGCAATTACCCATTGCGGAGGTCCTGCCACAAGTGCGGGCCTCACCACAAGTGAACCTGACCCTGTGTCCAAAATATTGTTTTTAAATATATCATGCCATTTAGTTAATTCCAATGAAGCGAATGTTTCATAAATGTTAATTTTGCACACAATATTTCTGGCTGGCAATATTTTGATTACGAAAACTTAAAACACATTTCTGCTGGCATATGTTGGCTACCTCTCAGTGCACCTGCAGCTGGGGCTACTCATCGCCTTATACCTTTGGACCTTAACACTTGAGCTGTCCTCCTTAGACAACCCAGCAATTCAGATAAGTTGGTGTAACCCGGCAGCTCCCACCTCTTTCCCTGGTGAAAAAGCGCAGTCAGAGGGTGGTGGGCGGGTGACATGCAGAGTCTCAGTACTCAAAACCTCCAGGTCAGAAGAGACCTTGGTTTTCCAGTGTGGGCCCCTTTGTAGAGTGTAGAAACGGCACTGACATCATCATGCCACATGATTGACCAACATGAGTAACACAGTGATATCCCTGCGCCCACGTGCATCTGTAGGCAAACAGTAGAGGGATGCTTGCTTGTGCAGATGCCTCTTTCCCACATGCTTGATGCCTGTGCCTGGGGATGTTTGTGCTTACGAAAAGAGCAAAGTGCCCTCTGTAGCACACTGTCCATTACAATGCTCATGACCATACACATTGACACACAAAATAACTTGAAGATACCAAACACCTGAGCACAGAGGCAATATAGAAACCGCTAGGCAACCAACAATTTTATACTTAAAATGAGGGGAAAAAATAAATTTGCACTCTGATCCTCATGCCATCTCCCCCTACGACAGTTGCCCACAGTCCCCACCCTCTGCTGCCTGTCTACCTGCTGCCCTCTGGTTGTGCCTCCTCTGCTCGTTTCTTGCTCTGTTTTTTCTTTTCTGCCCTCTATTTTGCCTTTTTATGCTTTTTTTCTGCCCTCTGTATTGCCTTTTCTGCTCGTTTTTCTGCCCTTTGTATTGTCTTTTTCTGCATTCTGTTTTGCCTCTCCTGCTCGTTTTTTTCTGCCCTTTATTTTGCCTTTCCTGCTTGTTTTCTGCCCTACATTTTGCCCTTTCTGCTTGTTTTCTGCCCCCTGTTTGCCCTTTCTGCGGAACGTGATTATCATCTTATTTTTCTGTTCCTGCTTCAGTACGGGGAGGGGCAGGGCTAGGCTGGCCTGAGTAGGGGCCTTGGGAAGCAGTGGTGGCACACTCTAAAGTGCGCATGATGGTTTAGCTGCCCAAACAGTCATGCACACTTTGCATACTCTCCACCAGGCTGTATTGCACAACCTCGGTAGAAAACATGCCCAGCTTCCCAGTCCCTCTCTGAGTGCCAAACAAAGGCGCTCAGTCCAATCACAACGCTGCTGTAAGGCAGCGTTGTGATTGGCTGGGAGAGTCTGGGAGCCTGGGTGCTTCCTGCGACAGAGGACAAGGAGTTTTCTCTCTTTCTTTTTTATTTCTTTTTATTAAATAAAGGCGGAGTGGTGTAGTGGACCCTGTGACAGGAGGCTTTTATCTCGGAACGTGACTGGATGGTAGAAGAAATTTCCTGGTGACATACCACCAGGCGGGTTACCTGCACACCAGAGTGGTTGAATGAATCTGTCGATGCCTTGCAGATCTGGAATATAAAAACAACAGCTGCTGGACGGAATGCTGAATTAATCAAACATTCACCCCCAGTCACAGATCTGGGTTAAATTCATAGTTTTTTCACACGCCAAGCCATTCCAGTTTAGACCCAGCCATATGCAAATCAGTCTTGACCCTGTTCCTCGTGGGAACAGTCCAGCCCGAACTGTCAGGTCAAGTCCTCCCTGAACCAGAAACAAGCATCCCGGGACCGGTTGCAAGGTAACACCCCTCATCCGCCAGGCTAGCTTGAATCTGCTGGCGTAGTGAGCATGAGATCCACATCTGAGAATACCCTTCCCACTTAGGTTGAACATGCAAAAAGAACAGATGATGGACGGAATGGTAAATTAATCAAACGTTCGCCCCCAGTCACAGTGCTGGGTTAAATCCATTTTGTTTTTTGCAGATAAGGAATGGCGGTTACACACCGAAGAAGAGCAGGATCTTTCCGCAAATGGAGAGAATGTTGACTACAGTTTTTTGCTACCGGCGAGAATGCGCAATGTTAGTTCTTTTGCACATTGGAGTTTCTTAAGCATCTTTCACTCGTAGACGCATTCCACGTGGAGTGGAAGTAGGGACTCCTGTACACCTTCTTGTCAATACCCCTCCCGCCCGAGTCGTGAAAAAGATCATCATGATTTTCCGAGCCCAAGTCATCCTAGTGGCTTCTTATTGGTCACAGAGAGTTTGGTATCCCAAAAACCTGGGCATGAGCATTTGTCCTCAGATTGGGTTGCCTCTTCTGGAGGACCTCCAGTCGTAGCAGCACAGCAGAGTTCTGCATCTGAACCTGTGCACCTTACACCTCAGTTTTTGGAGGCGGAGCACAGGCAGTTGAGTGCTTTCGACCTTCCTGCCGAAGTTGTGGATATCATCTTAGCAGCTAGGCATCCCTCACACAAATCATAATGCACCAGTAGTTAGTATAAATATGTAGTCTGGTGCGCTGCAAAACAGATCGTCCCACTCCATGAAGTTCTGTTGTTTTTGTTATCTTTCACCTAGCAAGGTCTTGCTTTGGGCACTTTTAAAGAGTACCTGTCAATTCTTTTAGCCTTTTTACGTTTTCTGGACCAGCCATCTTTAGGTGAATCAATTGTTTTCATACTTTTCCTCAGATGATTACAGCATATGTTTCTGACTTCTCCATTTCTTATGCCCCAGTGGGATTTAAAGATGGCCCTCAGATTTCTCATGTGTGCCCCTTCAAAGGACTGTCCACGGTTGTTCTCTTTGTCTCCTCACTCTCAAAACAGTCTTTCATATTAATATAACATCGGCGCGACTGTGAGCGAGTTACAGGCCATGTCGGTTAATCTGCTGATGCCTGGGGAATATTCAAAAGATGAATGAGGAATCTGTGGTTAGATAGAGTCTCTACCAGAAAGAGCGCTACCATAGGTAAGTAACTTATTCAATTGGAACCCTAGGTGTGTATTATAATGAGTTATAAACTAAATTGTGACCCCATTGGAGAACAACATTTCTCTGGAAGAACAGAAGGATAGGAATCTAGAGTAATAAGAAAGCCCTGTAATAGTTTTTCTTTTTCACTCATGGCGGCAGACAGGCCAGTAAGTACCAGGTTCAGAAGGGTTTCATTCTCCAAAGAGAGGACTAAGAGCATTTATTTTACCACAGCCTTGGGAAAACGTTTAATGTCCTCTGTTCTGTGGCAAATGATCCTATCCCTATTGTGTAGTGTAGTGCTTCACTGACCCCTGGTCATTTACCTTCCAAATCTGCTCGGTTCTCCTCGCGCACCTGATCGAAGCGCTGCTGCGGGTTGGAGAATCCATCGACGCCATTCCTGGGGAAGCCCACAGGCCACGGCCACTGCCGTGAGGCCACGCCCCCCTTAACTAGATAAGCCGCGCCTTCTCCTCAACGCGCGCATTAGTTTGAACCAACCCCTGAGGCGGAAGCCGGGGGTAATGCTTGCTATTTTTTAAAAAAACTTGTAACTGTTTTAACTTGTGTAGTGCTTCACTGACCCCTGGTCATTTACCTTCCGAATCTGCTCAGTTCTCCTCGCGCACCTGATCGAAGCGCTGCTGCGGGTTGGAGAATCCATCGACGCCATTCCTGGGGAAGCCCACAGGCCACGCCCACTGCCGCGTGGCCACGCCCCCCTTAACTAGATAAGCCGCACCTTCTCCTCAACGCGCGCATTAGTTTGAACCAACCCCTGAGGCGGAAGCCGAGGGTAATGCTTGTTATTTTTAAAAAAAACTTGTAACTGTTTTAACTTGTGTAGTGCTTCACTGACCCCTGGTCATTTACCTTCCGAATCTGCTCGGTTCTCCTCGCGCACCTGATCGAAGCGCTGCTGCGGGTTGGAGAATCCATCGACGCCATTCCTGGGGAAGCCCACAGGCCACGGCCACTGCCGTGAGGCCACGCGCCCCTTAACTAGATAAGCCGCGCCTTCTCCACAACGCGCGCATTAGTTTGAACCAACCCCTGAGGCGGAAGCCGGGGGTAATGCTTGCTATTTTTTTTTTAAACTTGTAACTGTTTTAACTTGTGTAGTGCTTCACTGACCCCTGGTCATTTACCTTCCCGATCTGCTCGGTTCTCCTCGCGCACCTGATCGAAGCGCTGCTGCGGGTTGGAGAATTCATCAACGCCATTCCTGGGGAAGCCCACAGGTCACGCCCACTGCCGTGAGGCCACACCTCCCCCTCCCTTTAAATAATGTGCCTCCCCTGGCCGCTCAGCGGGCGCGCCGCCGGCGCGCCAAAGGCAAGCCCGTCTGCGGCAAGGGGCCACCCCCCTAACCTTTTTCCCCCCTTGTCTGGGAACAAGGAGACAATATAGCTTTGAATGTCTCTACCAGCTAAGGAACACCGTAACACCTAAATATTGCCAAGAGTTTCATCCCCTGGAGATTCCTCATTTGTGCCCACATTGTAAGACAGAGCTCATTAGCTCTCCTCGCAAAGACGAACTGCGGGTCTACCATATGTTTCTCTTAAATTGTAGATCCCTACCCAAACACAGCTTGGAAATATCAATGCTGTTGAGTGAGCACATGCCGGACATAGTCTTTTTAACTGAAACATGGCTCACTCAGGTTTCAGACCCTGACCTGGTACAAGCCCTCATACCAGGCTATCAGATCGCCCACCTGTACCGTGCCCAGGGGAAAGGTGGGGGGCTTGCTATTATTTATAAAGACATTTACTCCTGTCGCTACCGGAGGGAGTCCATCGCAGACTGTAAGAGTATGTACTTTGTCATTGAACTCTCCCCTAACAAAAGCTTCACTGGCATTCTCATCTATCGCCCCCCTGGAGCACTCAAACAGTTCCAGACAGCGTTACTTTCTGCTGTGGCCGAACTAACTATTTCACCCGCAAACTTCACACTATTGGGCGACCTTAATATACATTTTGATAACACACAGGATAGTGTCGCCACAGAGATGATGGCCAGTTTAGAGGCAGTTGAACTAGTGCACCTTGTCCCCTCCCCTACGCACATAAAAGGCCATTTATTAGATCATGTTTTTAGCAATTGCCCACAGCTAACATGTGGCACTATTAGTCGTCTCCCATGGACTGACCACTTTTTGATCCCTCTCACTTGGACTTCGTACAAATGCGTATCACCCTCCCATGCTCCCCGCAGATTGAGGAATTGGTCCAAATTATGTCTGGAAGACTGGAACAACCTTCTCACCAAAACCAGGCCTGTGCTTAACGGCAATCCCTCTAAAGGTAACAGTGAATACGACAATTGGATCATGAACTCACTAGATACCATATCACCGCCCTGCACCACTAACTCCAAAAGACATCAGAAAACAGCACCCTGGTATTCAGAAAAACTCAGAGACAAAAAGCGCATTTGTAAGAGGCTAGAAAGGAAGTGGCGTCTAAGTTACACTGCTACGGACAAAGCCACCTACAGGGAGGCTATTGGAGCCTACAAATCAGCAATAAAACTCACCCAATCAATCTATTATAATAACAAAATAATGTCAGCCAAATGTAAATCTAAAGAAATCTTCCAAGTGGTAAAATGTCTAACTACGCTCCCACCCCCACTAATTGCCAACTCCAATATATCCTCCCGATGTAACGATCTGGCTGATTTCTTTTTTCTTAAAGTAAATAAAATCTATACATCTTTCCCGCACATGGACTCTGATCTACTCCTCCAAGGACATGATCCAGTAGCTGAAATAGAGGAATTGCCTCATAACATCTTAGCCCACTTCCCACAATTAGACTCAGTAACACTCGAGTCTTTGATGCACCAAATAAAATCTGGCTCTCCATGCGACCCTGCACCACCGAATATGCTGGCCTCGGTCAGCCAGGTAATCCTTCCCACATTACTGGATTTATTGAACTCTTCAATAGTGACCAGCACAGTCCCATCAACCTGGAAACATGCCAGAGTTCGAGCACTCTTGAAGAAATTCAACCTCGATCCTGGCAACCTCAACAACTACCGCCCTATCTCACTGCTCCCTTGGGCAAGTAAAGTCCTCGAAAAACACATCAACACTTCTCTAACCAGGTTTTTCGAGAGTAATCATCTGCTGGACTCCACCCAGACGGGCTTTCGCCCTAAACACAGTACGGAGACAGCTTTGGTGGCAGTCACAGAGGAAGCAAGGCAGATCCTAGATCGGGGGGATCAGTGGCAGTGATCCTCCTGGACTTGAGTGCCGCCTTTGATACGGTGAACCATAAAATCCTCCTTCGCCGCCTCCTGAGTCTTGGGATATCAGGAGAAGCACTAGCATGGCTTACCTCCTTTTTAAAAGATCGTACCTTCCGAGTCTTTGAAGGAGCTCTAGTCTCCTCAAGCAAGCCTCTGGATTGCAGGGTACCGCAGGGCTCTTCATTAAGCCCCACATTATTCAACGCATATATGAGACCACTGGCAGGGATTGTTCGCCCGCATGGTATTAAGATCGTCACTTATGCGGGCGACACCCAACTAGTGGTCTCTCTTGCGCATAAGAATAGTCAGCAAGCACAGACCAGCTTGTCTTCCTGCCTGGAGCAGATAAAGAGTTGGATGACGAAGTCATGCTTAAAGCTCAATGGGGATAAAACCGAGCTCATGCTTCTCGGGCCATCGGCCCCCTCCACCTTAGAACTACTATGGCCCCCCAGCCTAGGTGCCCCTCCTATTCCTAGAGATAATAGAAAAAGTCTCGGAATATGGCTAGATAAATCCCTAACATTTAATACACAAGTCACCAAACTATCAGCAACATGTTTTGGGCTCATCAGGATGATGAAAAAAATCCTCCCACTTCTTCCTTTTGAGGCCAAACAGGTAGTTATTCAGGGCTTGATTCAGTCCCGTATAGACTTCAGCAACGCTTTGTATCTAGGGGCTCCTGAATACTGCCTGAATAAACTACAGCTGATCCAAAACTGTGCAGCCCGCACACTTCTTGGAATTCCCCGCAGAACTCCGATAGGGCCGGGTCTAAAAACTCTGCACTGGCTCCCTGTCAGAGAAAGAATTAGGTTTAAGGCCATGTGCATTACTCACCAAGCTTTCTGGAAATCTGGACCTGTAATTAACCACTCACTGGTCACCTCTTACCATCCCAAGAAAGAGCTTCGCTCTTCTCAAGCCTTCCTAACCGTTGTCCCCCAGATACGAAGATCTAGAGTAGGAGGTCGATCTTTTTCCTACAATACGTCCAAACTATGGAACTCTCTTCCTTTATATCTAAGGTCCAACTCCAATTTACAAACTTTCCGTAAACAGTTAAAAACCTTTCTTTTTAACTAATAATAACTCACTCCTCTGACCATCCTCAGCAGAAGGTTCATTCTATTCTTTAGCGCCTGGACGCCTCAGGGCAGCTGCTCGCGCTTTATAAATCTCTTTCATTTCATTTCATTTTTCTTTAGATTTCCTCCTCTTAACATTCCATAACAGTTTATTCTCATCTTCACTAACTCTTTCAGTTCTTCACTTTGGCACCTAAATATCCCCAGTTTAAGTCTATGCCTCTCTCTTCCGTCAGCATTGCCATCAATTTTCTTCAGAACTCATCCTTCTACTCTGCATCTTTCTTATCCTATTCCCAAACCCTTCTTAAGGTCCTCATCATTGTCCTCCTTCTCATCTTCCTCCTTTTCCTGAATGTACTCTCCTCCCCATCCTCCATTTCATCCTTCTCCTTGTACCTGTCTGCTGCCATCCCGAGCCCCGTCCATAATGTTGCCCTTTTCTGCACTTTGTTTGCACTCTCTTCACTTTCAAAAGCCCTTTTCCCCCTTACTGCCATCCACTTACTCACTCTCTCCCCCTTACTGCACTCCAGAGCCCAGTTCTAATCCATCTGTGATACAATTTTATCCACCCACCTCAGTGTACCAGGTCACCAGAGCTTAATTTCAGACAGTGGTTTCCGGTGGAGGTCAATTACACTTTTTTGGGGGGTCCAGCACTTATATGTCTGCACCAGACATGTACAGAGAGCTAGAGAGTGAAAATAAACAATGCAAAAAGATGCAGGAAGAAAAAGACGGAGAAAAAGTCACAAAAGGAGAAAGCTGGGGCAAGTGAGACTAAGGAACAGGGAGTGTATGGTAAAGGATTAAGAGGCATGAGGTGGCTTTATGACTACATAGACTTGGTATTCAACATGCCAACATTGAATTCAACAGGCCGCAGAGTTCGGAGTCCTTCACAATTTAAGCACTGCAGGTGACCTACCATTATTTGTGCTTTTCATCCTGTCTGTAGCCACTTCCTTGATGACTCGCTGTTTTTATTTGTTAATAATAGGAGTGGTTGTAGGTGCCCATCACCATGCCCCACCCAGTTCCACCCTTCCTTCTGAGACACATCTCCATTTTGCTACTGCTCTCTCACCCTCCTCCTGCCCTGGCTACCAGCAGGCTCTTCCTCACTACCCAGCTTTGCTTGAACTGTTTGACACAAGTACTTCCCTTTCATTTCTGTAGAGGCTTTCTTCATCCTGTGATGCATAACAGAGCATTATTTGTGTCATCAATCACCAATGCAAACCACCGCATCTGGCAATGAACTTTCCTGTGGCTCTCAAACCAAGCAACCTGCATACAAAAAATCATCCATGACACAATTCCTGATGCTCCTATTCACACCAATCCTTAATAATCAATCACCTGGTTGTTCCCACCCCCTGTGCACTACAAGCTTATTTCACCCAACCCCTTCTGTTCAGCAGTTAGAACCCTGACCTGTTAATAAAATCAGGAAGGTTCTGTTTTTGCCGGTATTAGGGAAGGTGGGTGTCGGAGTTGCAACAGGTGAGTGTTGTCGCTCGGCCCTCTCCCTCTCTGTTGATCTGGTGACCACAGGAACCATATGAGCCCGTGACAACGATTGAGAAGGGCCTGTTTCTCGACTTGCAGCCTAGTTGGTCTGTAAGCTTCAAGTCATAATTACCAGAGGCCTGTAACCCAGCACCCTCTTTCTGCCAACCAACCAGCCTCTCAAAAAACTTTAACATAATTACAGGCGGGAGGCTACTGCTCACCCCTCTGTCACTTAGTACTCCTACTGTCTCCATGATTATTGGGAGGGCCGCCTGATGTACTAGACTAACTGATCCAAATCCCACACCTTGGCTGCCCAGTGGCATTCAGCCTACTTTGGGACCCTTTGGAGGTCCTGCAAGCGAAGGCTGCATGAACGCAGCCTTTGGATAGCCCACCTGCTATCCCTTTTCTTTGTTTCCCACCTATCAGAACCCTACAGCTGCTTGCAGGATCCTGCCTTCAGTGCTCGGTGAAACCCATGCATGCTTTCTTTCACCCATTTACCTAATTTGACTGCTACATTAGCTAGAAGGGAAAAGTCCCTGGCTCCACAGCAGTGGCCCTTGTTTTTGTGCACTACTTTTGGCACTGTGGAATCAGTATGCAGCGGGTATGAACTGAGGCTAGAATCATAGCAATGTCTCTTTATCACGAGCGTCCACAGGCCAACAGGGGTGGATGAGCCTTTCACTTGACAAGCCTGTCCACTTTCCCAAACACATGGTCTCACTGGGCTCGTTGCCATCTCTTGGGGGGTATTATTGTGTCCCTCAGTGGAATCGAGCTGCTGAGTGACTGCGTCCTTGCTGGTCATGCGGCTCTGCAAAGGTTAAATTTGCTTCATATTGTAAATGTACCTAAGTACATAATAACTCAACAAAACAAAGTCCAAGGATCCCTGCCTGCTGTTTGTTGGCAGGAAGCCAACTGGAGAGGATTAAGCAACAATGCTACTATTTAAACAGCAAATATTATTTGCATTTCATGTTAACACATTCTCACGCGGTCACCTATATATTTCTTTACAACTCATCAACTATTTCTTAAATTGCAAACATAATGTGTGCAATTCTAGGGGCAGAAAGTGTATTCGAGGATTGTAAGTCCTAAATGAGTTTTCACTCTACCATAAAGGCTACCTTCATAACTCTGTGGCCTTTCTATCTCGCATCGTTCCTGGCTGATGTGTATGTACGCCTCCCAAGTAATGCGTTCAGCTTCTGAGAAGGCTTCAAGTTTGGTGTCAGCCAAAGCACCATTTTGAGAGAGGATATATGAGTAAAATGAAATGCTGCCTTTATGAAGCTAGGCTCTGTGTTAGAACCATGAGAGGCCGTGCTTATAAAAGTGAAGCTCCTGGCCATGGTCTTCAAAAGGAAGGATGTTTGATATAATGGACTTATTCAGATTTGCGTATTTTTAATGTATTGTAACACAAAATTGGCATGTGCTGCACAAGTATGTTAAATGAATGCTAGTCTAAAAAGAAATCATGTTGTATTTATGGAAAAACCAAACGATGTGGATCTTGCAGACACCCAAGAGCACTGGACACTTGTTTGCATTCCTTATATCCTGTGAGGCAGGGATTCCAAGCATTTGCGTAATCTTGACTCCCTGGGGTTAGATGAGATCCTTCATGCATGGCAAGTGACTGGCAGGTTAATCGGTTGTTGTTGTACAATACTATTTTTTTAAGGAGCCTTTTGCTTCCACAATGATGCTGTGAAGAGACGGGGGCAAGTATTGTGCCACCATTCTCTCCCTCCTTTTCCCTAGTTGCGTTGATAAGTACAATACTAACACCAGGGATTTGTTTTGAATCCTCTAGGATGCCAGTGTAGGTCTCAGAGTGTAGGTTACACAATTGGAGATGTCACCAGGCTCTCCGTTCGAGGCTTCTGCTTTCAGCAACATTCTATGTCACCTGAGTACTCGTCACCTTATTCAAGAGCTTCCTAACACATAATGCACCTTGGGTAGAGTATACGAAAGAGCCATATCTCTCGATATTGCCAACCATTTCAACTGTTGTGGTGGACCACTGCCTGTCCTTTTTAGGCATTTTCTTCTAAACCCACATTCGATACTTTAATTGTATCTGGGAACCGCATCAGTACCCCCTTCATTATCCACCTAAAAACCTTGTCTAGGCATTTAAGCAGATTGTTATGACCTATTCCGGATTAGTTGAAAAAGAAACATTGATTTCGGGGCTCTCAGGACGTTGATGGCACTGGAAGGAATGTTGTGGGAAGACATTTTACAGTGGTCGGTGTGCACAGGAGGGATATTACCAGCACCTTGGCATTCCTAGGTGAGTAAGGGAAACAGTCAACACATGTATCCAGACTCATCTGCTGTGATTAGACCTCTAAGAA
Organism: Triturus cristatus; assembly: GCF_964204655.1. Taxonomy (NCBI): domain Eukaryota; kingdom Metazoa; phylum Chordata; class Amphibia; order Caudata; family Salamandridae; genus Triturus; species Triturus cristatus. The sequence goes on along the minus strand of NC_140588.1, from coordinate 408,806,924 downwards.
GGGGGGACAAACCGAGGACCAATCCCCTTACATTCTGCAAGCACTACAAAAGAGGGGCGTGTTCCCTGTGAGTTTCCCTTCCACCATTTCATAGCTGTTGCAACAGCCTTTGTCACCTTCTGTTGTTAGTTTTACCTGGATGTCTGCGGGGGAATTGTGCATTTCTTGTGTAAATAAACATGGAAAAGTACAATTTACAACTTTATTCTTTTAAGAAAGACAAAATAAACGTGAATAAATAATGATCAAGTGATAAAAAATACATATGGTAAAAACAGAGAGCAAGTAAAAAGAATACCTAAACACATCGGTTTTTATAATGAGGTGCAAAGGACAGCACTTAATCTAATGTTACTTAGCAAGGCACCTCTTACAAAACACTGCAGACCGCCGCCCTGTGTAGCCATAAATCAAGGGTGTCAATCGGAAATGACATTAGCAGAGAAAATGTTGCCGGTGAAAAGGTTGGTTCGTCAGTCCTCTGGCATGAGAGCAATAGAGTCAAAAGTCCACCAGGCACAATTATGTAAGACTAGCAGTTGTCTTCGGTCTGCTGAGCAAGCAAACTCACTGACTCTTACTTGACTCCAATAAAACGGAGGCCGCGGTCTTTGCATTTTGTACAGCAACATTTCACGTAGTATGTTGCTTCTCGCCCTTGTTTTTGCATGTTAAGCAGCAACATTTCACGTAGTATGTTGCTACTCGCCCTTGTTTTTGCATTTTTTGCTGCAGCATTTCAGATAGTTTATTCCTACTCACCCTTGTTTTTCCAGTTTTTGAATCGCCAATTCAGGTAGTATGTTGCTTCTCACCCTTGTTTTAGCATTTTGAGCAGCAACATTCCATGTGGTATGTTTCTTCTTGCCCTTGTTTATGCTTTTTTTACAGCGCCATTTCAGGTAGTATGTTGCTTCTCGCCCTTGTTTTTGCATTTTGAGCAGCAACATTTTATGTAGTATGTTTCTTTCACCCTTGTTTTTGCATTTTTTGCAGCAACATTTCAGGTAGTATATTCATTCTCATACTTGTTTTTCAATTTTTTGAAGCGCCAATTCAGTGTGGTATGTTGCTTCTCGCCTATATATATGCATTTTTTGCAGCAACATGTCAGGTAGTATATTGCTTCTCACCCTTGTTTTTGCATTTTGTGCAGCAACATTTCATGTAGTATGTTTCTTCACGCCCTTGTTTTTGCATTTTGTGCAGCAACATTTCATGTAGTATTTTTCTTCTCGCCCTTGTTTTGGCATTTTTTGCAACACCATTTCAGGTAGTATTTTTCTTCTCACCCTTGTTTTTGCATTTTTTGCAGCAACATTTCAGGTAGTATATTTCTTCTCACCCTTGTTTTTCAATTTTTTGAAGCGCCAATTCAGGTAGTATGTTGCTTCTCACCCTTGTTTTTGCATTTTGTGCCGCAACATTTCATGTAGTATGTTTCTTCTCCCCCTTGTTTTTGCATTTTTTGCAACACCATTTCAGGTAGGATTTTTCTTCTCGCCCTTGTTTTTGCAGCAACATTTCAGGTAGTATACTCCTGGACTTTGTGCTTTACAGCTGCCAGATTTCAAGAAGTTTCTCTTATTACCTTGGTAAGACTGGGAGGTCAGGTCTTCTTGTGCGTGATGTTAAAACACTTGTACATTGTGCTTGATGTCTCCAGGCCAACCCCATTGTCTAGCTTTTAGCAAACGCCTGAATAACCTGCTGTAAGGTGTGTGTGAGCTAGTATCCATCTAGTAACCTCGGTCAGCACACTCTTGAGGGTAGTAGTTGCACTTTACATGTAAATATGAATTCATTCTTCCCTAAAGGAAGCAAGACAATCCAGTAACTTATATTACGTGGAATTGGTGGTCCCTCGTGCAGACTAAGGTCTCACTGGGAGACAATAAAACTAGGAAATGGCAGCAGATGAAAATAGTGTACCCTAAAACCTCTCTCAAAGCTTATATTCATTGCACGTCCATCTTAAATGCCTTTAAGGTGCAAATAGTCATAGCATTGTAGCACTCTTTCTCTGCTTAGTCTAGTTCCATCAGGGGTCGTATTGAAGCTCAAAGATGTGTTATGTGCAGCCTAAATGCTATTCTCTGTCCCTCTAATTACTTCTTTTCTGCCAATGGGGTATAGGACCAGCTTTTAAGACTTCTGCTCTTGGTGATGGTCTTGTAAGTACCATTGGACCTCTTTTTCTAATTCCACTTAGGGCCTCATTACGATGTCGGTCAGAAAGCATTCCAGCCAACTCGGGTTCAGGGAGTCCAATCGACTGATTAAGATGTTTCCCAACACCGTTCAGTATGACTCCCACTGACTTGAATGGGAGCCTGTATTCCGACTGACAACACAGGCTCCCATTGAAAAAAGGGGTGGTTGCGGAAAACCTTGCATCCTGTGGCGGGCACCCCATGGTGCCTGCCACACTGTGCATGTTTGGAAAGAGGGGTCCCATGGTACCCCCATGTGCCCCAACCGGAGGCCTGTGGGTGATGGGGGACCTGCTACGGGCCCCCAAAGTCAGTTTTCGACAGCCATTTCGTGTCAGAAACTGGTGGAAACACAGTCCATAGACCTATACGATTAGGCTCCAACCAACTCGGAGTCTCCGAATGCTGGTCGGAACCGAGCCGGAAAGACTGAACGGTTACCTTTCCATCGTTATAGGGTGGTCGGAAACGTTTCCAAGTTGGTCAGAAACATAGGTTCCGAGATGGGTTGGGAAAATCCGAATGCCGTTCGGAGCCTTTCCAACCAACATCATAATCAGCCCCTAAGTGTCTGAATCGGGTGCAGTGCTGCAGCCTCTCAACTTAACTGCATAAATCGACCAGTCTTTCTCTGTATCTTTTGATGATCTCCCACTACCTATGCCCCATCAAGATGTTTCCTCGACTTTTGCATCAACAAATTGTTACAAATTCCCTTACTCTTGGCTAACCATTGCAGATTGCATTTTCCAGGATTCCTGGTCTGTGGCATCATAAGGATGTTGGGGGCTCGACAAAACCAATTTTGAAGCCCCCATTTACTGAACAACGTTGGATTTTACAGTTCAGATAATTTTATTAAGCATTTTTAGAAATGAAACAGGGTATAATACATGAACGTTTGTAAATTGGTGACATTACACAAGAAAAAATGATTTGAAGAATATGATCCATTGCTAGCAATAAAATTAGAAGAGCATTTACAAACATACAGCAAATTATAATACGAAATCCATTCAAAAACAGACAATCAATCAATTAAAAAACGAAAATGAGAATGAATGAATGAATGACATGAAATAATGTATACTGACAATGGGTGGCCTGAGTGTCCATGAATCGGATAAGGAACTGGTTGTTTGTACAGAAATGAGACGAGGGAGACTATTGTTAAGCGAGCGTGAGTTCAATCCCTGAGCGTGTTTGTGTCAAAGCATACGTGTAGTCCGGCATAAGCGGAGACGAGAAAGAAAAGGGCGTAATTAGAGGTTGTAAAGGACATCATGGCGGTTTATTTATGGCGAAGTAATTATCTAGTTTGTCCCATATGTGCCTGACAGACGATTTCCAAGGAGAGTGTTGTAGGGTGATATTGTCTGCTCCCCTAACATGGATGATCCAGTTAATACAACTTTGAAAGTAAGCTTTGTGGGTGTCCTTCCAGTTATTCAGGACTATTTTTATTGCAGAGGTGAGAAGGAGATCCAATAGCGCATTATCTGCTTGTTTTTTTATATATCTGTATTAAGAAAACCTGCAATTAGAGATGAGAATTCTCTTTTTAGGTGACAATCAAAAAGGTTAGATAAGAACTTGAAAACTTTGTCCCAGAACTTTGACAGAGTTTTGCAGTGAAGGATAAGATGGGGTAAGTCTCCTATTTCTTCCTTGCAGTTCCATCAGGTTGGATCTGGACGGAGGATTTGTGAGTTTAAGCCTGCCGGCGTCCAGGGCCGGACTGGGAACCAAAACCGGCCCTGGCAAAGTGCTCGGCCAGCCCCCCCACCACCCATTCCCCCGGGCTTCGGGGTGCCGCCGAGCTCTTTGCCTGTGCCGGTTTTCGGCCGATTTTGTTACAGGGCCAATTTTGCAGTTATGCTGCAAAAACGGCCCTGTAACAAAAACGGCCCCAGGTGTCCAAAACCGGCCCCCACCCATGTGGCGCACCGGGGGATTGCCCGGTGCCCGCTACGGCCAGTCCGGCCCTGCCGGCGTCCAGTAAGCTTTATGGATGAGCCATAGTTTTGTTTGAGATAAGACAGGGGAGATTTTACTCTGGGTAGTTGATTTGTAGATTTGTGTCCACTGTGATAAAGACAGGGGACTAACAGAGTGTTGTTCCCAGAATGTGGTAAAATTTTTGTTTAAGGACAAGGTTTTTGGCCGTAGAAGTTTATAAATGTGAGAGACTTGGTCTCCCATCTAGTTGATATTAGAGATTAAGCTTGGTAGCGATGGAGAGGATTTATGTATTTTAGATTTTGATAAGGCAGTTTTGATTTTAAGAAAGTTATAAAATTCTGACTTATCTAAGCCGTATTTACTTTGGATTTCCGTGAAAGATAAGGGATACGAAGAATGTTCTAGTTGATTGTGAAAGAGAATGCCCTGGTTGATCCAGGATTCAAAATGTAGAGATTTACCTTTGTATTTGATATTACGGTTGTTCCATAGCGATTCTATGTTTGAAAGTCTGATGCTGGAACTAAGTTTCTTGTCCAGTTGTAAGAGTGAGTTTTGTGTACTTTTGAAAATAGATTTAGATCTACTTAGTTTTATGAAGTTGGAAGTCAGTATAGTGAGTGGGTTTAGATTCTGTAGTACAGCCCTTTCCACTTCTAGCCAGACTGGAACGTAGTTATTTGGAGTAGAGAACCAGTATGACCCCTGTTTGGCTAGGAATGCAGTTTGGTATGATTTAAAATCGGCTGGGTTAACGATCCCCAGGGTTCTGTCTAGTCTGAGTTTATTTAGGGAAATTCTAGCTTTTTTACCCTGCCAGATGAATTTGGAAAGAAGAATGTCTAGTTTGTGGTGAAAATCGTTTGATTGAACAAGGGGTAACATGTTGATGAGGTAATTGACTTGCGGGGAGATCATCATCTTGATCGTTTCGATTCTGCCCCACCAGGTGATGAATTTGTGGAACCAATTGTAAAGTAGTTTTTTGATTTTCTCTAGGGTAGAGTTTTCATTGTGCAGCAGACTGTCAATGATTTTGAGGCCAAACTCAATCCCCAGATATTTTATGCAGCCAGTTTGCCATGCCAGACCTGATGAACCTAGGATCTCTTTTGAACAGTGAATGTTTAATGGTTTTACTTCCGATTTGTCTCTATTCAGTTTATAGCCTGATTGTATAGGTGCTTATTGTGTTCATCAGGGCTAAAATAGAGGGTTCCGGGTTTTCTGTAACTATCAGGATGTCGTCTGCATAAGCAACTAGTTTAACCTGAATGTTATTAAAGTTCACTCCCGTGATATCTGTATTCTGTTTTATATCTTGTAGGAGGGGTTCTAGTGCTAGCAAAAAGAGAGAAGGGGATAGTGGACAACTTATATATGTCTATAGTTTTTTGGAAGTAAGAGGTCTTTGCCTTCTTTTGGAAGAACTATGATGTTAGCCTCTTTCATTGAGTCAGATGTAATGCCTACTTCGGCTATATTGTTATATACCCTTAACATGGTTGGTAAGAGAAGCTCTTTGAATGATTTATAAAATCTGACTGTGAACACGTCTGGGCCCGGTGCTATGTTTTCTTTTAGGGTCTTTATGGTCATTGACACCTCCAATTCATATATCGGTTTCCCAAGAGTGGATCTGTCCTTATCTGATAGTTTAGGGAGATTTAGTCTTCATAGGTATTTTGTGTATTCTTCTGGGTTAAAAACTTGGGCATTCCCATATAGGTCCTCATAACATTTTTGAAGCAATCTAGTATTTCTTTAGGTTTAGTGTGGGTTTGGTTATTTGCATCTTTGATTGAGTTGATGTTAAATTGATTTTATGTTTGAGGTTGTATGCGAGTAATTTACCGGCTTTATTGGCTTCACACAGTCTGATACTTTTAAATGTATTTATCCATACTCCTGTTCGTTCTCTCAGGATTTTGTTGTATTCATATTTCTTTTGTGTTAGGAGATTAAGGGTATTATTGTTAAGAGAGTTAGTGTGAGATATCTCCAATTCTTTAATATCCTGTTCTAACTTAATTAGTTCCGTGTTATAGGATTTATTGATTTTCGTTTTGATCTCAGTGAGACCCACCCTTAGAGTAGCTTTCAGCGTGTCCCAGAGAGTATTTGGGTTTGTCTCAGGGAGGTCATTATACTTGAGGAAGTCTGAGATCGCATCTTCAGTTTTCTTTTTGTCCTTGGGGTCAGATCAAACATCATAATTAAATCGCCATCTTCTAGGAGGGGATCTATTCTGGCTACCCACTACAGGAGTATTAATGCATGCGTGGTCAGACACTAGTATAGGTGAAATATTAGACTGGTCAATTAACTGTGTACACAAGCCTGATATTAATATGTAATCGATTCTTGTATACGTGTTATGGGGCGCTGAGAAAAATGTGTATTCCCTGGAGTCAGGGTGTTGAAGACTCCCGGTGTCTTTAAGATTAAATTTGGAGCAGATCTTTTTTAGAATACCATGGGATTTCGTGGGGTGATATTTGCAAGAGGATTGACGATCTATTAAAGGGTCTAAAGGGAGGTTAAAGTAGCCTCCTACTATGATTAGATTGTCTTGGGGTAAGTCTTCGATGTTCTTGGAAACTTTTTCCCAAAAGTAGGGTTCATCATTATTTGGGCCATAAATATTTACCGCATGAATGAGGTTATCACCTCTACATAGATGTGTTACTAGGAGCCTACCATCTTCCTCTGAGAGTAAGATTTAAGGGATAAGTTAGCTCTTTTCGCTATTAGAGTGATTACCCCTTTCTTTTTTTGTTGGGCCGGAGAGCATGGAACATGAGAGATCCATTTGTGCTTGATGAATTCAGAGTCTTTACTGGAGAGATTAGTCTCTTGTAGAAGAATTATGTCACCTTTGATTTTGGCTACGCAGTCTAAAAAGTTCCTGCGTTTAATAGGGTGGTTAAGGACCTTGACGTTAGGCAAACCATATTTAGATTATCTGCAATATTGTGTATTAGTAGGTGAATATGCTATGGCGGATGGATAGGTAGGACAGAGCCATTGGTTTGTTGGTGATTTAAAATAATCTGGGATTCGGGATGCGATCGGAGAATGTTGAATAGGAGCTTTGATGAGCAAGTATCTCCTCGTAGCTGTGTGTAGGGACTTGGAGGAATAGGAGCCCGCTCAACAAGACATAAGTTTACAAGAGGTAGTAGTGCATATCAGGCCAAACATAAAAATACAGTAAAGGAAAAGCATAAAAATAAGGTTTACAAATAGCAAAACCTGGGGATCCCCAAGATCTCTCCCCACTCCCGCCACCCCCCCTCCCAAACCTGCATATCTCGAATGTCGGAGGTGCGACGGCAGGAACATCAATCTGTCAACTTGGAGAAGAACTTATTAAAACATAGTTAACCTTCAAGAGTATAACAAGTTGATAATCAAGCATTGTATTATAGGGCAATTCTTAGCACGTTAGCGACAGCAAACGTACATACGCTGGGGAAAGGCATAAACTTAACTACTTAGACTTATACATACTGACAGAAGCCGAACCCTGTGATAGATTGGCTGATCTTGTTAACCCTTACTTATACATAGTTGTTGTTGTACATGCTTAAGAATGTAGAAATGGGCAATCACATGCCAATGGGACGGTAGAACGTATAACATAGTCTCAGTCTATATTCCACCGGCGCTGCACCAGACTGTCTTTCCAGAGCTAGGGAAATTCCTACTCGCACTCCCCGGTGGAGAACTGATTATGGGGGGAGACTTCAATACCACCATGAATGCGTCCATAGATCGGCAACCCCCTAGAGACCCTAGCGGATCCAACCACAAGTTAGTAGAATTTGCAGACGCACTTGGCCTCTTAGATGTCTGGAGGAACAGGTACCCGACAGGACGGCAGTACACGTTCCACTCTGGGGTACATAATAGTCTCTCTAGAATAGACTATGTCTTTACCTTAGCCACAGGTATGCTAGGAAGGACAGAGATCACGCATCTGTCCAGAGGTATATCGGACCACTCACCGATCCTCACCGCATATGCGCCCTTTGCCCCACAAAATCGAAGACTGTTCCCAATCTGCCCAGGGTACCTCAAAAATCGTAAAATAAGCAAAGCCCTCATTAAAGCGACGAAGAGCTATTTTGAGGAAAATCAAAACTCGGTCCCCTCACCAACGACTCTGTGGGAGGCATACAAGACAGTACTTCGTGGGCACGCAATCTTCTTCATTGTAGGACAGAAGAGGGAACGGCAAAATCACATAGATAAACTTGAACTGGAGGTCTCGTGGGCGGAAGCCGCACATGCGGCGGACACTACGGATGAAACGACACACAGACTACACCTTGCTCAACAGGAATATAAAGTTTACACAAGGGAGGAGGCTGCCAGTGCACTCACACAAACACAGTATACTGTCTACGAGCATGGCGATAAGGCGGGTCGACTGCTGGCCTGGTTGGGAAAGAAAGAAAGAGCGAATAGTTGGATAACACAGATCCGATTAGAGGACGGACGAATAGCGACTGCACCGCAGCAAATTGCAGAAGCGCTAGCGACACATTATCAGACAGTATACACGCCAGTTGCTACCACAACTAGGCAGGACAATCTTGCTTTTCTCCATGACATACGCATGCCCACCTTAGCTCCAGAAACACTGGCGGCTCTAGAAGAAGATATCACGCCGGAGGAACTCACACAGGCAATTAGAGTACTGCACACAGGAAAGGCGGTAGGACCCAACGGGATTCCGGTGGAATTCTACAAGTTAGCGGCGCCCCAGCTGGTGCCACATTTGTTGGCCATGTACGTAGATAGCTTAGAAAAGGGGATTTTACCCAGAGACCAGCGTCTTGCCACTATAGTGGCAATACATAAGCCGGGCAAACCAGTACAGGAGTGTACCTCCTATAGACCAATATCCTTGATTAACGCAGAAGCCAAAATTCTCGCAAAGCTGCTGGCTACAAGACTGCAACCTCATCTATCCGCAGTGATCCATCCGGATCAGTCCGGATTTATGCCCAACCGCAACACCGCTCTCAATTTAAGAAGGCTACATGGGGTGATGGAGCGCAGATCGACCATAGCAGAAGACGCAGTGATATTATCGTTGGATGCACGAATGGCATTCGACTTAGTTGAGTGGCCCTTTCTGTTCGCAGTCCTTGAACATCTGGGTTTCGGGCCCAAGTTTTGTGCCTGGATCCAATTGCTATATACTCTGCTAATGGCACAGGTGGTGGTGAATGGCCATGTGTCAACTACATTTCCACTGGGGAGAGGGACACAACAGGGCTGTCCATTGTCGCCTCTCCAGTTTGCGCTAGTGCTCGAGCCTCTGGCTGCATGGATCAGACAGGACCCAGTGATACGTGGACTACGCTGGGCACTCGACTGGGAAGACCGTATTTCGCTATATGCGGACGACATATTACTGTACTTAACATCCCCGGCGCGTTCCATTAACTGCCTCTTAGACATATGTGCGTCATATGGACGGGTGTCGGGATACACCATTAACTGGGAGAAGTCGCTTCTCTATATTTTACAGGGATCCCCGCCGCGGCTTCCGCGGAGGTGTGCAGTGAAGGTGGCCACTGATGGTCTTAAGTACCTGGGGATATTCATAACGCATGACCACGCACAATTTATTGCTCAGAACTTGACACAGCCCTTGATCAGATTCAAAAGAGACGTTAGGCATTGGCGCACGCTACCACTGACATTACTAGGAAGGGCTGCCCTCTTTAAAATGATGGCACTTCCTAGGTTTCTCTATGCACTTAGAATACTCCGTTCCCGGTCCCCTTGAAGTACTTTACAGCGATAAGTGCAGAAGTGTCGACATTGCTTTGGGACGGGAAAAATCCCTGTATAGCTATGAAAAAACTCACTAGAAGCTGGTATGATGGGGGAATCGCCCTCCCCGATATAAGAGCATACTATTGGGCTGCCCAGCTGGTGGCGATTAACCAATGGCTCCACACCCCCCAAACAGACCCTGCATACCGAATGGATAGGCACTTGTTAGCCCCGTCAGGGATCATGGGGGCACTATACAACAAGGGGAAAAGGCACAACCTCACAGGCCCAACGGCACATGCGATACACATTTGCTTTGAAGCACAGAGAGCACTGGGATGGGAAGGAGTAGTTACACAAGCTATGCCTTTATGGGATACAAAGAGATTGGGTATGCTGCGCAACACTAAGGGATTTCACAACTGGGACTTCATAGGGATATCCAGAGTCAGAGATCTATGGAAGAAGGGGGCAGTAGTCACATTTGCACATCTACAGGCCACCTACGGGTTAGCACAGACAGAATTATTCCGCTACATGCAGGTTAGACACGCAATACAGTCCATGCTGCCACCAGAAATGAGGCTCGAGGAGTCCTCCCCGCTAGAGGATATGCTTTTAACAGATCATCTCCAAAAAAAGGCGATTTCACAAACTTATCGTAAAATAGTCAATAATCGTTCAGATCCCACGACAGCACTGAAGGCCAAATGGGAACTAGAGATGGGGGACATTGATGAGGCAGACTGGTGGGAGGCACTGGCGTCCCCTAGAGAGGCTGCAATATCATCGAGGCTTAGATTAGTGCAATTAAAAATCCTACACCGCACGTACTATACCAGGACACTGTTGCATACACTGCACCGGGCTGCCACGCCGCTTTGCCTCAGGAACTGTGGAGACGCAGGGACATATTACCACACCATATGGCTTTGCCCGGTGATAGCACGCTATTGGGAAGCGGTGATGCGTACGCTCTCCCAAGTCACAAGTGTCACAATTCTCCCAGACCCGAGATGCTGTCTCCTCCACATCTGGGAACCTACGGATCTCAACACTATTGCTCAGGACTAGGTTACTCTAGGTATGACAATGGCAAAACTGAATATTGCACAACATTGGGGGTCCAGACTTAGCCCTACTCTTAATAAATGGTGCAAAGATATGGATATGGCGATGATGGCGGAAAAGTCTGTATATGTACATCGAGGATGCCCCAAAAAATGGACAAAGGTTTGGGGGAGTTGGAATACATATCGGGGGAATATTTGTGAGGCCCCCGTATCAGATGAGTCTGAGTCAGACTGTAGTGAATAAACACACTGTAATATATGGCGCTCTAAAGGCTCACCCTGAGGGTTCACTGGATTTCGCTGGTCTAGGGAGACACTCACCGATGGGTAATGTGATAGAAGTACCCTGTGTACAATATCCTTTCTCTGTATGTACACCTTGTGTGATATACTGTCAATGTGGCACCGACCGAAATGTTAATAAAAATTGTTTAAAAAAAAGAATGTAGAAATGCACAGTGGTAATATCGCTATCTGACAGACATTGTGTTGACATGGTCAAATATGCCCTTAAACAATGGCCTTAAACTGGTAGAGAGCATAGGAACAAAGACAGCATGCTGGATGGAGTAATAACACAAGACAATTAAGTGATAAACAGCTAAAACGACAAGAGATAGCTCATCTAACTGCAAATAGATAAACTGTATAAAGCTAAACCTTTATGACCTAGAAGTATTGGTGACACAAGAAATTGCGTAAGCGTGCATAGGTGGTAAGCGTAATAGGCCTAAATATGATTTGGAAAAGGATATCATGGCTTCCTTGTGTGGCCGGACTGTCTAAGGATTTTGACATATCTTTGGGATCCGTCAAGTAGAGATGTCTACCATTTTCTATGATCCTAAATTTAGCAGGACCAGCAAAAGAGAACTCAATATTTTTATCTCTTAGTTTGTCTCTTAGTAAGATGAAGCCTTTTCTTGTATCCACTGTAGGTTTAGAGTAGTCCTTTGTGAAAGTTATTTTTTGTCCGTTCCAAGTGATCTGGCGGTTTTTGCGAGCAAAATTGAGGATGGCTTCTGTGTGTTGGTATCTCAAAGGTTTGCAGTTTTTCATGCAGTGTTTTCCCATTTTCTTTCAGGAGTTGCTTTCGTTTTTCAAACTCAGATTCAATTTTCTTGTACATCATTCTGTACATCAACGCAGTTACCCCACTAAGCACAGTCACGTAATAAAATATTCCTCCTATCACCCCATGAGGAACAGTCTCCCCATCAAGTACTCCCATGCTATCAGACATTTGCTAAAGACAGTTATGCTAGGCAGATTAGCAAGCATTGCGCAGATGTTTGTCTCATTTCATTGATTGGGTCAGACCTCACTGATGGATCCTAATGACTTCCTAATTTTATTATCCCACAGCTCTATATGCTCCCTAAAATCTACATGTGCTAATGAAGCAAGGTATTAAAAGACGTGCTAAAGAAGCAAGGTATCAAAAGATCTCTCTAGTTGATCACTCATCCGAAACTGCTGCATCCAAGTGCATTTGCTAAGGAGACCATTGATTTTTAGTTCTGGCCTTCATTCTCTGGAACAGCCACATTATGGCTGAACGTACTCTTTTTTTTATAACTGCTTATTAAAGTTTTCATACATTTAAGAAAACAAAAACTGCACCAGTACAGAAACCACAAATAAAGTACACCATATTCCATATTTCATATTTTGAGCACAAATGACCAGGATGTTCCCATTACCTCCCCCATGTAACTTCCCCATCAGCCACAATGGTCCCACCACATATCCCATTTCTTGTGATATGGATCCCACCCAAGGTGGTGTAAATTTTGGACCAGAAACGAATGATCTCAGGACAAGTCCAAATCATGTGGAAGAAGTGTGCACATTCTTTCTGACATCTCAGGCACAAGGGGTCCTTTCTCGTGGCCATGTGGCAAAGTTTGTAGAGGTCGTAGTATGTTCTGTGAAAGTATTTGAATTGCATCATCCTCGAAATGATCAAGCACCTGGCCACCATCTTGGCCTCAACCTATTCCTCATCCTTACTAGGGCCAACAACAGTCTTCCTCCTAGCCTGAAGCTGAACAAGTTGATACGGGGAGTTCATCACCAGTGATCTATATATGAGGAAAATCCTTTGGTTCCATAAAAACTTTGGGTACAAACCCTGGGACATCCTGCATAAGGTGTTGATATGGATGAGGCGCACCCCAAAGGTACAAGTAGCGAAGGAATTAGGAGCCCTTCAGCTAATTGGGGAAATGATTTAATGTGACCCGTCCCAAATTTTTCTCACTTTTGAGATGCCAGTCAGGTCCTACAGCCCAAACCCCTTCAGATTCGAGACATCAGTCAATCAAGTTTCCCTTTAGAGTGGGTTTTCCCACGTGATTGTTTTTGACAACTTAATGTGTTTCAGAGGCGTATGCTAACATTACAAGGGGATCTAGTGGGTTCAGTGCTGCTCCTATGTAACGAGGAGCCATAGATGATCGCCTCCAGGTTCCAAGCCTGAAAAATATCTCTTCCTAGTCAGAATGCTGGGTCATGAACGTCCAGTCATTGATTGCTACCATTTGAGTGGCCCAGTAGTATAAGCGGAGACCTTAATGAGAACTCTGAATGGCTGTACCTACTCTTGCCATCATTTGTGAAACTAATTGAACCCAAGATTCACCCACCAACGCAACTTTGAACTGTAACCATCAGTTGGTAGATTGTAACCTGTACTGTTTTGAAAAAGACACACCTGGAGACAAATTAATTCATGGTGCATGCTGCAGATCACACCAAAGAAATTAATACATTAGTGTGTTTATCTTGTTTCATTCTCAGAGGCTTATGATGCTTCAGGCAATTGTGGCACACTTTTGTTCTCAAATGCCCCAAAGCAACAATATTCAAGTACAGCTGTGGCTGCTTTCATTAGGTCCTGCATCATTATTTAGAAGCTCAGTGGGCATGTAGACATGGGAAATGCTGGTACAGTGGTGCATCAAAGCATTATTAGCCACTATCACTGCACTTGATTAAGTACTTCCCTTAGGATGTTAAGAGTTTCTAAAAAAGTTATGTATTGCTGAAAACCATCAGCACCAAATTCTCTTGTATTGAGTTTCTGCGAATCACTCTGTCTCATGTTTTTTAAGTTATAACACAGCTTCTAGCACAAGTGAGTTAATTAAATAGTTCAAGAAAGTCGAGGAAATCAGATAAAATCTTTTTATACGGATGTAAAGAGTAATGAAACTAAATGCCATGTGCCCCCTTAATACTTATAGCTTCCGCCTGCCAAGAACTGGGAGATGCTAGTTGTGTACACTAGCCTCTGCTGGACCATAGATGCACCCACAGTGTCTTTCCATCCATAGATGACGGCCGTCTCACCCCTCTCTGTGTTGACTCTGGAGCAATCCTTAATTGCATAATCACAGCATTCCTTGTACACTGAATTTACCCAGTCATTGTACTATAATGATTTTGTTTCAGGTTGGCTTTCTTTACAAAGAGCACATGCCCTAGCAAGCAATTATTCTTGTTGTGCTTCTCTTGGGCTGAACTGGCCAGTATTGTGGGACTAAATTAAATGCTCAGATGCTCTCAAACTTTTTGTCCTGATGATGACCACAGAGTTTTCTATGGGTTGAAACATCAACACATCGAGAAGGTTAGAAACATTATTACACATCTAAGGACCTCCATGCTTACATTATAGGAATGTGTATCTTTGAGAGACCTGTCAATATTTTTGAGAGACCTGTCACTTGTAGAGTTTTCCTCTTTGTACACACTGATTTATTTAGACTGCTCTATCTTCCACTTCTTTGTGGTTACAAGAACACTCAACACTTTATATTTCAATTTCATTCACGTAAACAAAGCATGAATTGAATGCACAATACCCTTTTATGGTCTGCCTATTGAAATATATTATAGTCCGATATTGTATTTGTTTAATCTATTTAGTATACTACGGCCACATTTTTAAAAACTTCGCAGTGTTAGTATTCTGGACTGCCCTTTGATGTTCTTCCTCTTTATAATGTATTAGTAATTATGTCCCATGGAACCACCGTTTTTGAATACATTACGTGGTAAGGTGTCTTTGTGGTATAATATGTGACATATTTTTCATCTAAACACTAATTTCTGAACCCCTTAGTGACTGTTATTACAATGTGTGATAAAATATATGTATTCCAAGCCTTTACCACCTCCTTGAAGAATTTGCCACATCAACACTTCCCTTGGAGAGTCAATATACACAGAGCAAAGCCTGGAATGTAACATATTGTGCAATTGTAATGAAGACTTTTGGACATCAGTGGTAAATAACAGGCACACACTAGGTAGATGCCCAGTAACCACTGACAACCCTTGGACCTAACCTTAAATGAACCAATAATTTCAACCATTTCAAACACCACTAACCAAAAACACATCTTTCTGCCAGACTTATAGGACAAGCTAAATGTTACTATGTCTTGACTGGTTTTAACATCATCTTAGCAATCAGTAGGTGCCCACATGTGGCAACTGTAGACATTGGAGGGGACATCCTCCAACTTACACTCTGCCACATTACAGAATTTTGGATCATTGAACCATAGCCAACCTGTGGGAAGATGGCTGACTGTACATTTGATTTCCACACACTGCTTAATGAACAACCCTGCAATTAATGCAAAGTGTGCTGTCTTTCTTAGTGTGGATAAGTGTCAGTCGTGGATTTTATTTATTGCTCTCTTACATTAGACACAAACAGAAACATAGGGACAGATTAACCAAGGACCAGTGTTGTCCTTGTGTGATGCAAGTCATCGCAATGCAACAGTAGTCCTTAACTGGGATTTACTAAGCTACACAAAGCCACTTTGCGTGGCTTTGCATGGTTTAGTAAATTCACATTAACACAGTGCATACCGCTGCCTTGCATTACTTTGTTTCAGGTAGGCGTTACATGGGTAGAGCATGTGTGTTCCCATGCATAAACCCATGTATTGTACTGCAAACCAAGATTTATAAAGACTTTTAAACCAGGTTTTGCGCCCAAAATGTATGCCTGATAAACAACGGCATAACAAGGAGAAATATCTTTATTTCGTCTCGATAATTCCTCTATCCACGTGTGCTGCATTTTGCCACACACATAGCAAGAGGAATAGGCCTCTAAGGATTTTTTTGTGTAGGAAAGTGTCCAATCCAGCCTGTAATGAAGTCACCTTTGCTGCATTCCATTTTGTTGCGTGAAAGAATGGTAAATCTGCCCCATAGTGTTCCAAAAGTCAAGCATCAAGTACCTCACACATATGGTGCTTGATGCCTCCTCACAATAACTTACCCTACATTTAAGTGTGATGCATGGCATGCATGTGTTCAAAGAACATTTGGAAACATTGTCAATTTTTTTGTCATTAAGCATGATTTATCCCCACTGCTCCATTATTGAGTGGTAGTTGCCAATATCCTGGGCCAACCTAGAGATGGTGAGCATGCTGGCTTCATATTCTGCGGTGTTCCATATAGTACAATGATTCAATTCCTAGAATGGATGACACTGAGCAGGTGCACAAACAGTTGTTCCTCCGAAGGCGGGATTGATAGGGTGGACTGTTTTGCGATGCGTGTTGCTGTAATGATGTAGGCTGCAAAGTCAGAAGAAAAATGGAGCACAATGTCTGTAGAAATATAAATGAGCCCTCGTGGGCACAGGATCCTAAACCTTACCATATCCTTGTCCCATATCCAGTGTCCTTTCTTTTTGCATTTTGAAGAAAGAAGGATGGGAAAACCTCAGCTCAAATAATGCATTTGTTGAAAATCATGTAGAAGCAGCAGGCTGTGATTTTTGGTGCCAGCATACTTTCTTGTTCCTAGTAGGGCATCGATCCTCAAGCTGCCTTGAAAAGCACAGATGGGCATTTCCCAACCCCTGGTAGCTGATGCAAACCACATATATGTAAATATTGTTTGACCTTGTACTCTACTTTTTTTTATAAGGCAAACAAATGAGATCTCCATTACATCTCTGAACTAGCAAAGCACACGTTTTTCAGATAGAGCCTTCGTACTGCACTGCTTATCTGTTCGGAAGAGCGAATTTATTATTTCTTTTGACAACTTGGCATAACGCTCTCATTAGCTCGCTAAGGTAAACAATAAGGTTCATAGATAATACCAGATAACAATTGACGTGAGCATTTTGCTATTAAGTTCTACAGCCAAAGGAGTTAAGTAAGGGTAAGCCAAACCTTAACTTATACACAAAGATTATCTAGGTCCATGCTCTCTTCTCGCTAGACATTATGACCACTAGAAATAGCCACTAATGTGCTGTGGGATATTCAGGGCACCCAACCCCTTCATAATGTGCAATGGACTTTCCAGTTCTCAACCACTTTGGTGACACTTCGTCACTAAGAATCTTAGTTATTTTTCAGAAAGATTGAAGGAACATTCACACTGCACAGCCTACGTCGTGGTTAATTTATTGTTTCCAGCTTTACTGATCGACGTTCCGATTTGACAGTGACATCTGTTAGAAATGGAGTTTCTGGTTGGCTATGGTATGCACCTAAGCCAGGCAGAGCCCACCACTCTGGTTAGGGCAAGGGAGTTACACACCTAAGATAGCCCCTGCCCACCCCCTTGGAAGCTTGGCACCAAGCAATCATACTTATCCCAGAGGCAATGTGTAAAGCGTTTGCGCAATATACTCACACCTTTGGCATAATAAATAGAGCACAAAGAGACTTCACACAATGTTATGTAAAAATATATTATACATAAACCATAGACCAAAACATCATAAAACAGTGACGCTTTGAAAAAGAAAACAGTACTGTGCATAATATACCGCTCCTGAAGTAATATTCGTTCTTTTGACTGGTGCAAGAATCAAAACAGTATACCTTAGACCCTCAGGGCATGAAATGCAGCTGTTTATCAACATCCCACATAAGTCACCACATATTACCATAAATCACTCATGTGCAAATTACCAAAGCATATCGATAATGGTCAGTCAGTAGCAACACACCTGACCATAGAGCATGATGTACCTGTACTCCTATTATGCTTTATGCAATGAATATGCACCATCCGTCAGGCACCGAAGCAGCGGTGCGTCTGCTACAGCAATTATGGTACTTTCAGCGAGTTCCCCCCCCCGGAAGTCACCTTGGGTATTACAATCTCTACCAGGGGCACCTTGAGTATAACCCTAGCCCCACATCGCTCCAGGGTTCCTCTCCAGAGGATTCATTCCCCCCCCCACCAGGAATGCTGGACAAATGGGGGTAGGCAACGTAGGTCGCAGGAATCCCCCTGTGCATGTACTCCATGTAATGTGGTAAAGTCAACAAGCACTAGAGTGCAAAGAAATTACAGTGCTCCGGATGAGCCTTCCGGCTCTGGGGCCCCACCCGGCGCGAAGTCCAGCACTCCATCTCACCCTGGCCCCCTCTGAAATGTTGAGCACCTGGGAGATGCGTTTGCCCCATTAAAGCACCTGTACCCAACAGTGCGTGCGAGATCCAAGGAAAGGCTTCCCCGTAACGGAGGGTCGCTGCCGACTGTAGGCGCCCTCACTCAGTGGAATACTATATCTGGACTTCGTTGGAGGTGCAGGAAAACACACCGGCCCTACAGGAAGCGCCATCGGTAGAGCAGGCGATCTCCGACACTCCTTCTTCATGGGGGACACCCTCAGCGAGCAGCTGGGCAGGTGAGGTGGCAGTAGGCTGCTTTTGCAAGCCGCCTAGAAAATCCTGATAACGCTGCCAGCTGTGAGACAGGTAGCCCAATGCTAACTGGCAGCCTCTCTGGCATGCTCAGCACAAAGTGACCTCTCTGTTGAGCTAAGTGCCCACCTGCTGGGAGCAGAGACCCAGAGCACCTAACAGTGCTAGCCACACACTAGTTGAGGTCAGAACAAGGGAGACAGCAATCAGCGCTCCCCACGCGCTTCAGGCAAAGTGCCCCACACACCCTGGTCCCGCTGAAAACAGGGAAGGGGCCAGTCCACCCGAGCACTGGGGGCACAAGAGCAAAGAGCAGGCAGCAGGCCAGCACATCTGGGTCCTTTTAGGGAGGTGACCGTCTTTCTTGCAGCTCATCCAGCCACAGGTCAGCCCAACAAGCAAGTAAGTCCAATGGTAGTTGTCCCTGGCAGCATAACAGTTCCTTCTAGCAATGTGCAGTCTGTAGAGGTGTCAGACTCTGATTACAAGCCTGCGAAGTGTCTAAAAACATGTGGTCAGAGCCCCTGTATTCAAAATGTCTTTGATCTGTGGAACATCAAAAGACACCTTAGAAATGCACAACCACCCCTTCAACTTAGCTCTGGTTCCAGGCATACAGTGGGGGGTAAACAAGCCCTTTGTGTGAGATAAGGACACAGCCTATACAAATGTAAATGCACCCAGCCTCCCTCTCTCCCATCCCAGGAAGACCATTCAGTATGCAGATGAATGTAGATGAAACCCTGTTACAGCTAACCCTCACTGTGTGATGGCTAGCTGGAAAGTATGCACAAAGCGTAGCTGTCACTCTGCCCTAGACGTGGATTGGAGTCAGGCTGCAAAGCACATAGAGTCATAAGCTCAGAGAAATGCCCAATTTCTAAAAGTGGCATTTCTACAATAGTAATGAAAATCCACTAACTCTAATAAGCAGGTTTTATCACTACTATTCCAAACATATCGAACATGGCAACACTATTCCTTTCAGATCAGGAATTACCACTTAAGTACCTTTAAGGTAATTTCCTATGTTAGCATATGAGAGGAGTAGGCCTCAAAGCAGTGAGAAACCATATAGGCTGTTTGTCACTACCAGGACATGACACACAATAAAGGCACATGTCCTACCTTTTACCTACACAGCACCCTTCCCATATGGCTACCTAGAGCCTACCTTAGGGGTGACCTATATGTACTAAAAGGAGAGTTTGAGGCTAAGCAAGGGTCTTTAAATGTCAACGCAGTAAACTGCACACGCTGGATCAGCAGTGGCAGGCCTGAAACAGGTTTGAAAGTCTACCTCTGTGGATAGCGCTAGCAGCGCTGCAGGCCCACTAGTAGCATTTAATTTACAGGTCCTGTGCATATGGGATACCACTGTACAAGGGACTTACAAGTAAATTAAATATGACAAACAGGTGTAAAACCATCATACCATGTTTTAAGGAAAGAGCACATGCACTTTAGCATTAAATAGCAGTGGTGAAGTGCCCAGAGTCCTAAAGCCAACAAAAAGAGGCTCAAAGAAATACAGGATGAAGACAAATTGTGTGGGGATAACCCTGAAAAAAGGGGCAGGTCCAACAACATCCATACCAAACCAAAACTCCACACCACAGCGAGACTGAAACTAACAAGAGGAAAAGTGAGACAGACAATGGAGGCCCCAAAAAACGAAGATAGCCAAGACTCCAACGGGCTTTTTCCTATCTAGCCCCGAGACTATGAAAGTGGATCCCAGAATCCATAGGAACGATTCCAAACCTACTTACCCTTCAAAAAATCTTACAAAGCATATTTTTTAGGTTCTTTCTACTGAAGTACTCTCCTTCCTTGTAGCTAAGTTTCCGTTATGCTGATTCCCCCAGAATGCAATTGGAAGTTGAAGGTATAGATGTTTTATGACAACTGAATATGTAAAGCCTCCAATGTCCCTGTGGCTGGGGTTGCTCTCTATAAATGTAATACATAAAAAAAAATGCCTATTTTTTGTGAAATGCAAGCTTAGAAGACAAGCCATCTATTCACAAACTATCTTCTAGTGTTTCACCATCACGTTCTACTGATAAGCTTGAGTATGCAACAGTTTTCTTGCAAAATCGATGGTCTGAATCATCGGACCAATCTGAATTATAGAAGCAACACAATTATTGCAAACAACAGGACCTGAACAAAGAAGGATGTTCAGGGTTTTGGTTACTGGCTTCGGCATCAGCTGACTTTTCTCTGTGACTAGTCATTCATAATGTATGTCCCCACTACTTTAGGCCTTTATATTATACTGTAACCCAGGGTGCACATGGCTTTATTATGTCAAGCACAGCATGGAATGAGTTTTAGCTTGTGCTTGTGACTCGAAGTAGGGCTGTAATCCTGGTTTACGCAAGTGTATATCACCTATATAAAAGATTGGCTCAAGTCATATCTAAATACACTAGGCACAGTCAAAAACAGATGCAAGAATTCAATAACCTCTGCGGAACAATCATAATAAGACCTGTGCTTTTCCTTGCACAGCCCCCAGAACTTTCACTTTAACCGACATCAGTTTGATATAACCTAATCTTCAAAAGCTGAATCCATTTCCAAAGATTGTTAAAAATGACTAAGGACCTGATTTAGAATTTGTCAGACAAGCTATCTATCACGATTGTGGCAGAGTGCCCATATACTAAACTGTAAATTAGCCCTTAAATATTTTGATCCCTTTATAGATAATGAAGAATTAAACAAATAGCTTTGTCTTTTATATCCCAAATTCTTTTACAGTTTTTTTACTTCATAAACTCCTTTTGGTTCATGTTTGCCGTCTTCTCTAAAAGGTCAAAATGCATGTTTACCAATAAGAACCATTACGCTATTTGTCACAATACTCAAATAATACAGAATTAACAGCCATCACCTTTCATAAGCAATGGTTTTGTGTTATATTACATCGATTATTTTTTAGGAAATGTTGTTGTGCATTATAAATTCAGTGTACACCAATAGAGACTCTGCAGTCTGTGCTTTTCGTATGACTGTATTTGGGTTTCCAAGTCTAACTTTTAACATTTTGTTTGTAAGAACTATCTTTCTATTCTATCCAATATCTCTGACTTCTTCCACAAAAAATAACCATGATCTACAGCAAATTCGAATCCCACCCACCCTCCATCGACCTTCCCAGCCTGCTGACCTCAACAACCAAAGACTATCAACTGACAGTATGGAACCCTCTATCCATCGAGGACACTGCAGCAGTAATGAAGACAGTCCACTAAGGGGCTCCCCCAGATCCCTGCCCCCACCTTATCTACAATCTGAGAGGAGCCACGATCAGCACTGCACTCACTTCCATCATCAACAACTCCCTCAAGACAGTCACCTTTGCAGATCGTTGGAAACACGACAAAGTCTCCGTCCTCCTCAAAATCCCTCAGCTGACCTTGATGTACTCAGCAACTACCGACCTATCTTGCTGCTCTCGTTCCTAGCCACAGTCATCGAGAAGACTATCAACAGACAATGGTCTGACTACCTAGAATGCCACAAATTCCTGGACAACTTGCAGTCAGGATTCCGAAACAACCATAGCACTGAAACAGCCCTCATTGCTGCCACAGACGACATGCGCAACATTCTCAACAGTGGACAGCCCGCCACTCTCATCCTCCTTGACCTCTTCATCACTTTCGACATCGTCTCCCACCACACATTCATCGCCAAACTAAACACAGTGGAAATACAAGGACCAGCTCTCAAATGGACAGCTTCCTTTCTCTCCGGAACAACACAAGTCAGGCTCTCGTCAGGGACATCTTAAGGATTTTGGGGGCCCTGGGCCAAACATATTTTGGGGGCCCCTGTTCAGAACAGCTTTGAATTTATGATCCAATGTGAGCCCCTGTTTCCCACGCAGTTTCTGCTTCCTCAGCTGCGTTAGTGATCCAGTTTGCATCATAGGCATTAGTCTATATATTCCCGATGTAAACGGACGCAAGCAGCTGACAGCGGTAGGATTTAGTGTTTCCTGCCCTGCTATATTAATACTTTTTAAATTGTATATGTGTGGCTGAATTACTCTGTGCTTTTTAACAATTTCTCCTACCTACGCACACTTACACTTTTCTTGATTCTGCTTGCCTACAAATCCTTAGCTCCTTTGATACGCATCTTGCTTTTCCTCTAGTCCTGGTCCGCCGCGGCTGATACTCTGATTGTGCGGAGGGCTGGGGCTACTATCGGGCTCCTCACTTCTGGCAACGCAGTTTCCACTTCCTCAGCTGCGTTAGCGATCCAGTTTGCATCATATGCATTAGCCAATACATTCCCAATGCAAAAGAACAAACGCAGCGAGCGCGCCATAGGCAAGCCTGTCTGTGCTGTGAGGCGTCCCGGAGGCATCCGGCGCCGGCCATGCTGCCCATTTCCCCTCCGGTGAGTTTCTTCCACTATATTACAATAGAAAAAAACTGCTTAGCCTTAGGCGGCTACCATTATGTCAATGTACAGCGGCTGATCCGAGCTTGGAGGTAGACTTTCGATGCAATAAGTGCAATTGGTCTCTCCTCCAGCCCAGGAATCTCACACCCAAGATCCTCCCACGCAACAATAAGTGTAAAAACAATAAGAAAATAGAGGACTTATAGGCCACCCTTTTAAATTGTCACTCTATGCGAAAGCATGAACCACACATTTATGGCCTACTTTTAGACGAACAGCCTAATTTTTTATTTCTCACTGAGACCTGACTGTCTGAAGCCTCCAACCCTACTATCACCTTGGCCATCCCTACGGGTTATAAAATCCTTAGGAGAGATTGGGAAGGGGGGCTGTGTCGCCATAATTTACTATAAAAAACTAGACTGCTCTCCCATCCCGATGGAAAACATCAAGAGCGCAAAGTCCTTAGGCTTCTGCTGTACCTTATCCCCCCATCATAGCACTGCTGGTTTTCTGATTTACACACCTCCCAGTGCAATTGGAAATTTTATTACTACGCTTAATACAGCCACCACCTCCCTGTCCTTAAAATACAACTGAATTATTCTGGGAGATTTCAATATACATATGGACAATGGAAAAGACCCTCAAACAATTTCCTTGTTGGACACGCTGCAGGCCTGCAACACGTTTCCATCTATTTCTTCGGCCACCCATGAAAAGGGCCATACTCTAGACCAAATCTTTCACAACTTTGACATATCAGTAAGCTTACCTCTTCCCATTATCTGGTCTGAACACCTCCTATTAAAATTAGTCATTCCCAACTCTGCCACAGACCTCGGGCTAACGCAGGGCAGAGGGACTCTAATTACATGACGTTCCATAAAATATCCATCCCGATTTTAGCAGATGACCTCGGTCATTCCTCACTGGAGCTGGCTGGCTGCCCCGACTCGGACACCCTCTCAATAGATTCATGGCTCCGAACCAACATTGATGCAGTGGTACCAGTTGTTTCCCGCTCCACAAAGAGTTCGGCCCCACCAGCTCCATGGTTTAATGATTCCCTCAAATCTAGCAAAAGAAATTGTAAAAAATGGAACAGAAATGGCGTAAATCCTATCCACCTGAGGACAGGAAGGTGTATAAAGACAACTTAAAAGCTCATTAGATTCTCGTGAAGGCAGCCAAGAAAAACGTCTTTCAAACCAAGATAGAAATTGACCAAAATAAGAGTAAGGAAATCTTTAGTATAGTTAAATCCTTTACCGCCCCGAAAGCTGGCACAAAGGAAGGGCCATGCACGGAAGAATGGTCTAAGCGAATAGCTCAATTTGTCCTCAAAAAGATCTCCGTTATCCAACATGCCTTCACTAACAGCTCAGAGGAAGAACTGGCCTTCTACCTTGGTTCTAATAGCATATTTCACCTCTTGGATCCTCCATCTTCACTAGCTTTCCCTGAGTTTCAGCTTGAAGAGTCACTGACCCTTCTCCAAAGCATTAAGTCTGGCTCTCCTACCGACCCATGTCCAGCGAATATCCTGAACCTATTAGCTCCCACCATAAACCCCACGGTAAACCAGCTTTTTAATGCTTCCCTCGCCTCAGGCAACATTCCGAAATTATGGAAGAATGCTAAGCTTCTTCCACTGATAAAGGCTAAGGCCAAACCTACGAACCCTACCAACTACAGGGCAATCTCCCTTCTTCCGGCCCTCTCCAAAGTATTAGAGAAGCATGTAAACCAGGCTCTCCAAAAATACATTGAAGATGGGAAGCTCCTTCATGAGTCCTAATCCAGGTTTTAGGGCTAACTACAGTACAGAGACCGCTCTACTGGAAGTGACTGAATTTCTCAAGGGTAAGCTGGACCAGGAAGGCAAGGCTGTTCTGATACTGCTTGATCTGTCGGCGGCCTTCGATACGGTCCCAGATGAGAGGCTCCTGGAGAGACTTGCTAACATTGGCCTGGGGGGACCGCCTTAACATGGATGTCATCCTTCTTGGCAAATAGATCTCAGGACATGGTAATCCAGAAACACCTGACTGGAGCTCTTGGTTGCCATAAGATCTGCTGCCCCTTCCCGCGGAAAAGGAGAAAATAAAAAATGTAGGAAATGTCATAGACAAGACACTCTCCATGTGCTTTCAAATCTAAAATCTAACTGGCGTTTGCTTTGGCATACTCCGGATGCTAAAAAAATTCCTGCCACTGTTACCGCTTGAGAGCTTGAGCGCTTGAGAGCAGAAAGATCGTGCTGCAGGCTCTGGTGACATCAAAGCTTGACTATGTCTTCCCAAATTCCTTATCCAGCGCCTACAAGTGGTACAAAATGCGGCGGCCAGAGCCTTCCTGAGAGCTAAACCCAGATCTAGCATGACCCCCTATTCTTAAGTCTCTACACTGGCTCCACATAAAAGAACGGATCGACTTCAAAGCGATGACCATCTTCTTTAAAGCTTTCCCTGGCTCAGGAGCCGGCTACCTAAATAAGCGCGTTAATCGCTACACAACATGTAGACCCCTAAGATCTTCCAACGCCAACCTGGCCATCGTGCCTAAAATATGCCGTGCCCGCACTGGAGGCAGATCCCTCAGCTTTCTAGGCGCAAAATTGTGGAATAGCCCCTGAGTCTCAGACTAACCACAGACCTACTCACTCAGGAAAAACCTGCCTTTTTAATAACTGATGGGTCTTTTACGCACATTTTCCTCCCGCTGTCAAGCACCAGGACACTCTAGTCTGAGTAGCTGCACGATTTATTAAATACACTATTTCATTTCATTAGGGCCCTGACAGTGCAAAGGAACACTTGTTCAAATTCTAAGGGCCTTATTTATGAGACCTTGCTTCACTTTTATGCTGCGGGTGCGTCACTTTTTGCGACATACCCTCAGCGTAAAAAATGTGCCATGTTGCCCCCTATGTACAAAGTGGTGCATCTAGACAGATGCATCACTTTGTAAACCCCTGCACCACATTATATCTGCGCCAGGTATAATGTATGCAGGGTGGGTGTTGCTTTGTAGAAGTGACGCATTGAAATCTATGAGAACTCAGTGCGCCACTTCTAGGACGCCATTGCGTCAATATCTTACACCTGCCTCACAGCAGGTGTAAGACTGATGCAGGCAAGTCCCATGTGAAAGGACACATTGCTGGAGTTGCGTCTATTTTCAGACATACCCCAGCAATGCATCACTTTTGCGCCTACAGATATGTCAGAAATACTGACGTATCTGTAACTCCTTGCAACATGATGCATCATACAGTAAATATGACGCATCCATCATGCGATGCATCACTTCTCATAAATAAGGCCCTAAATGTGTTTACATCTAATGTTCAGGGATAGTTATGTGTGTTTTCAATATTGTAACACAGCAGCAGCTCACCAATATTACTGCATATAATTTCTTTGATGCCCTCCCATTTCTTATATGTTAGGCATTGTTTTGATCTAAAAGAAACTTTTTTTATGTATATTGCATGAAACAAGCACAACATTTCTCTGCAAAATGGCTGTACTAGACTTTCCCACATCAAGTACATAAAAAAGAAATTAAAGGAAAACAGTATTTAAAACAATCTGTTTAAGCAATATTCAAGGTCATTAGGGCAAAACTCTGGAGAACAGAGCTGACTTTGTCAGGGGCCCCCTGAAAGGCTGGGGCCCTGGGCCAGAGCCCACTTTGCCCATGCATTAAAACGTTTCTGGCTCTCGTCATTCACATCAAAACCCAAGGACCTCAATTGCGGAGTCCCACGGGGATCATCATTCAGCCCCACAATTTTCAACTATACATGGCTCTTTGGTCAAAGATCATCAGATCCCACAGAATCAACATCATTACCAATGCTGACGACACCCCTCTCATTTTTTTCCTTCTCAGATGACACCGTGGCCACTAAGGCAAACTTCAAACAGTGCATGACCAGCATGGCCAATTCGATGAAAGAAAACTGCTTTAAGCTCAACAGTGACAAAACTGAAGTGCTGATCTTCGGGAATAAGAGCCCACCTTGGAATTCTACCCAGGGGCCTGATGATCTTGGACCCCCCCCCCCAACCAACCACGCTAGGAACCTAGTCCTCATCCTGGACAAAAACCTCACCATAAAGTCCCCAGGTCAATGCCCTCACCTCCTCTTGCTTCGACATCCTCTGCATGGTACGTAAAATCTCCAAGTGGCTCCCAGCTTGACTATGTCTTCCCAAATTCCTTATCCAGCGCCTACAAGTGGTACAAAATGCGGCGGCCAGAGCCTTCCTGAGAGCTAAACCCAGATCTAGCATGACCCCCTATTCTTAAGTCTCTACACTGGCTCCACATAAAAGAACGGATCGACTTCAAAGCGATGACCATCTTCTTTAAAGCTTTCCCTGGCTCAGGAGCCGGCTACCTAAATAAGCGCGTTAATCGCTACACAACATGTAGACCCCTAAGATCTTCCAACGCCAACCTGGCCATCGTGCCTAAAATATGCCGTGCCCGCACTGGAGGCAGATCCCTCAGCTTTCTAGGCGCAAAATTGTGGAATAGCCCCTGAGTCTCAGACTAACCACAGACCTACTCTTTCAGGAAAAACCTGCCTTTTTAATAACTGATGGGTCTTTTACGCACATTTTCCTCCCGCTGTCAAGCACCAGGACACTCTAGTCTGAGTAGCTGCACGATTTATTAAATACACTATTTCATTTCATTTGGGCCCTGACAGTGCAAAGGAACACTTGTTCAAATTCTAAGGGCCTTATTTATGAGACCTTGCTTCACTTTTATGCTGCGGGTGCGTCACTTTTTGCGACATACCCTCAGCGTAAAAAATGTGCCATGTTGCCCCCTATGTACAAAGTGGTGCATCTAGACAGATGCATCACTTTGTAAACCCCTGCACCACATTATATCTGCGCCAGGTATAATGTATGCAGGGTGGGTGTTGCTTTGTAGAAGTGACGCATTGAAATCTATGAGAACTCACTGCGCCACTTCTAGGACGCCATTGCGTCAATATCTTACACCTGCCTCACAGCAGGTGTAAGACTGATGCAGGCAAGTCCCATGTGAAAGGACACATTGCTGGAGTTGCGTCTATTTTCAGACATACCCCAGCAATGCATCACTTTTGCGCCTACAGATATGTCAGAAATACTGACGTATCTGTAACTCCTTGCAACATGATGCATCATACAGTAAATATGACGCATCCATCATGCGATGCATCACTTCTCATAAATAAGGCCCTAAATGTGTTTACATCTAATGTTCAGGGATAGTTATGTGTGTTTTCAATATTGTAACACAGCAGCAGCTCACCAATATTACTGCATATAATTTCTTTGATGCCCTCCCATTTCTTATATGTTAGGCATTGTTTTGATCTAAAAGAAACTTTTTTTATGTATATTGCATGAAACAAGCACAACATTTCTCTGCAAAATGGCTGTACTAGACTTTCACACATCAAGTACATAAAGAAGAAATTAAAGGAAAACAGTATTTAAAACAATCTGTTTAAGCAATATTCAAGGTCATTAGGGCAAAACTCTGGAGAACAGAGCTGACTTTGTCAGGGGCCCCCTGAAAGGCTGGGGCCCTGGGCCAGAGCCCACTTTGCCCATGCATTAAAACGTTTCTGGCTCTCGTCATTCACATCAAAACCCAAGGACCTCAATTGCGGAGTCCCACGGGGATCATCATTCAGCCCCACAATTTTCAACTATACATGGCTCTTTGGTCAAAGATCATCAGATCCCACAGAATCAACATCATTACCAATGCTGACGACACCCCTCTCATTTTTTTCCTTCTCAGATGACACCGTGGCCACTAAGGCAAACTTCAAACAGTGCATGACCAGCATGGCCAATTCGATGAAAGAAAACTGCTTTAAGCTCAACAGTGACAAAACTGAAGTGCTGATCTTCGGGAATAAGAGCCCACCTTGGAATTCTACCCAGGGGCCTGATGATCTTGGACCCCCCCCCCCAACCAACCACGCTAGGAACCTAGTCCTCATCCTGGACAAAAACCTCACCATAAAGTCCCCAGGTCAATGCCCTCACCTCCTCTTGCTTCGACATCCTCTGCATGGTACGTAAAATCTCCAAGTGGCTCCCAGCTTGACTATGTCTTCCCAAATTCCTTATCCAGCGCCTACAAGTGGTACAAAATGCGGCGGCCAGAGCCTTCCTGAGAGCTAAACCCAGATCTAGCATGACCCCCTATTCTTAAGTCTCTACACTGGCTCCACATAAAAGAACGGATCGACTTCAAAGCGATGACCATCTTCTTTAAAGCTTTCCCTGGCTCAGGAGCCGGCTACCTAAATAAGCGCGTTAATCGCTACACAACATGTAGACCCCTAAGATCTTCCAACGCCAACCTGGCCATCGTGCCTAAAATATGCCGTGCCCGCACTGGAGGCAGATCCCTCAGCTTTCTAGGCGCAAAATTGTGGAATAGCCCCTGAGTCTCAGACTAACCACAGACCTACTCTTTCAGGAAAAACCTGCCTTTTTAATAACTGATGGGTCTTTTACGCACATTTTCCTCCCGCTGTCAAGCACCAGGACACTCTAGTCTGAGTAGCTGCACGATTTATTAAATACACTATTTCATTTCATTTGGGCCCTGACAGTGCAAAGGAACACTTGTTCAAATTCTAAGGGCCTTATTTATGAGACCTTGCTTCACTTTTATGCTGCGGGTGCGTCACTTTTTGCGACATACCCTCAGCGTAAAAAATGTGCCATGTTGCCCCCTATGTACAAAGTGGTGCATCTAGACAGATGCATCACTTTGTAAACCCCTGCACCACATTATATCTGCGCCAGGTATAATGTATGCAGGGTGGGTGTTGCTTTGTAGAAGTGACGCATTGAAATCTATGAGAACTCACTGCGCCACTTCTAGGACGCCATTGCGTCAATATCTTACACCTGCCTCACAGCAGGTGTAAGACTGATGCAGGCAAGTCCCATGTGAAAGGACACATTGCTGGAGTTGCGTCTATTTTCAGACATACCCCAGCAATGCATCACTTTTGCGCCTACAGATATGTCAGAAATACTGACGTATCTGTAACTCCTTGCAACATGATGCATCATACAGTAAATATGACGCATCCATCATGCGATGCATCACTTCTCATAAATAAGGCCCTAAATGTGTTTACATCTAATGTTCAGGGATAGTTATGTGTGTTTTCAATATTGTAACACAGCAGCAGCTCACCAATATTACTGCATATAATTTCTTTGATGCCCTCCCATTTCTTATATGTTAGGCATTGTTTTGATCTAAAAGAAACTTTTTTTATGTATATTGCATGAAACAAGCACAACATTTCTCTGCAAAATGGCTGTACTAGACTTTCACACATCAAGTACATAAAAAAGAAATTAAAGGAAAACAGTATTTAAAACAATCTGTTTAAGCAATATTCAAGGTCATTAGGGCAAAACTCTGGAGAACAGAGCTGACTTTGTCAGGGGCCCCCTGAAAGGCTGGGGCCCTGGGCCAGAGCCCACTTTGCCCATGCATTAAAACGTTTCTGGCTCTCGTCATTCACATCAAAACCCAAGGACCTCAATTGCGGAGTCCCACGGGGATCATCATTCAGCCCCACAATTTTCAACTATACATGGCTCTTTGGTCAAAGATCATCAGATCCCACAGAATCAACATCATTACCAATGCTGACGACACCCCTCTCATTTTTTTCCTTCTCAGATGACACCGTGGCCACTAAGGCAAACTTCAAACAGTGCATGACCAGCATGGCCAATTCGATGAAAGAAAACTGCTTTAAGCTCAACAGTGACAAAACTGAAGTGCTGATCTTCGGGAATAAGAGCCCACCTTGGAATTCTACCCAGGGGCCTGATGATCTTGGACCCCCCCCCCCAACCAACCACGCTAGGAACCTAGTCCTCATCCTGGACAAAAACCTCACCATAAAGTCCCCAGGTCAATGCCCTCACCTCCTCTTGCTTCGACATCCTCTGCATGGTACGTAAAATCTCCAAGTGGCTCCCAGCTTGACTATGTCTTCCCAAATTCCTTATCCAGCGCCTACAAGTGGTACAAAATGCGGCGGCCAGAGCCTTCCTGAGAGCTAAACCCAGATCTAGCATGACCCCCTATTCTTAAGTCTCTACACTGGCTCCACATAAAAGAACGGATCGACTTCAAAGCGATGACCATCTTCTTTAAAGCTTTCCCTGGCTCAGGAACCGGCTACCTAAATAAGCGCGTTAATCGCTACACAACATGTAGACCCCTAAGATCTTCCAACGCCAACCTGGCCATCGTGCCTAAAATATGCCGTGCCCGCACTGGAGGCAGATCCCTCAGCTTTCTAGGCGCAAAATTGTGGAATAGCCCCTGAGTCTCAGACTAACCACAGACCTACTCTTTCAGGAAAAACCTGCCTTTTTAATAACTGATGGGTCTTTTACGCACATTTTCCTCCCGCTGTCAAGCACCAGGACACTCTAGTCTGAGTAGCTGCACGATTTATTAAATACACTATTTCATTTCATTTGGGCCCTGACAGTGCAAAGGAACACTTGTTCAAATTCTAAGGGCCTTATTTATGAGACCTTGCTTCACTTTTATGCTGCGGGTGCGTCACTTTTTGCGACATACCCTCAGCGTAAAAAATGTGCCATGTTGCCCCCTATGTACAAAGTGGTGCATCTAGACAGATGCATCACTTTGTAAACCCCTGCACCACATTATATCTGCGCCAGGTATAATGTATGCAGGGTGGGTGTTGCTTTGTAGAAGTGACGCATTGAAATCTATGAGAACTCAGTGCGCCACTTCTAGGACGCCATTGCGTCAATATCTTACACCTGCCTCACAGCAGGTGTAAGACTGATGCAGGCAAGTCCCATGTGAAAGGACACATTGCTGGAGTTGCGTCTATTTTCAGACATACCCCAGCAATGCATCACTTTTGCGCCTACAGATATGTCAGAAATACTGACGTATCTGTAACTCCTTGCAACATGATGCATCATACAGTAAATATGACGCATCCATCATGCGATGCATCACTTCTCATAAATAAGGCCCTAAATGTGTTTACATCTAATGTTCAGGGATAGTTATGTGTGTTTTCAATATTGTAACACAGCAGCAGCTCACCAATATTACTGCATATAATTTCTTTGATGCCCTCCCATTTCTTATATGTTAGGCATTGTTTTGATCTAAAAGAAACTTTTTTTATGTATATTGCATGAAACAAGCACAACATTTCTCTGCAAAATGGCTGTACTAGACTTTCACACATCAAGTACATAAAAAAGAAATTAAAGGAAAACAGTATTTAAAACAATCTGTTTAAGCAATATTCAAGGTCATTAGGGCAATACTCTGGAGAACAGAGCTGACTTTGTCAGGGGCCCCCTGAAAGGCTGGGGCCCTGGGCCAGAGCCCACTTTGCCCATGCATTAAAACGTTTCTGGCTCTCGTCATTCACATCAAAATCCAAGGACCTCAATTGCGGAGTCCCACGGGGATCATCATTCAGCCCCACAATTTTCAACTATACATGGCTCTTTGGTCAAAGATCATCAGATCCCACAGAATCAACATCATTACCAATGCTGACGACACCCCTCTCATTTTTTTCCTTCTCAGATGACACCGTGGCCACTAAGGCAAACTTCAAACAGTGCATGACCAGCATGGCCAATTCGATGAAAGAAAACTGCTTTAAGCTCAACAGTGACAAAACTGAAGTGCTGATCTTCGGGAATAAGAGCCCACCTTGGAATTCTACCCAGGGGCCTGATGATCTTGGACCCCCCCCCCCCAACCAACCACGCTAGGAACCTAGTCCTCATCCTGGACAAAAACCTCACCATAAAGTCCCCAGGTCAATGCCCTCACCTCCTCTTGCTTCGACATCCTCTGCATGGTACGTAAAATCTCCAAGTGGCTCCCAGCTTGACTATGTCTTCCCAAATTCCTTATCCAGCGCCTACAAGTGGTACAAAATGCGGCGGCCAGAGCCTTCCTGAGAGCTAAACCCAGATCTAGCATGACCCCCTATTCTTAAGTCTCTACACTGGCTCCACATAAAAGAACGGATCGACTTCAAAGCGATGACCATCTTCTTTAAAGCTTTCCCTGGCTCAGGAGCCGGCTACCTAAATAAGCGCGTTAATCGCTACACAACATGTAGACCCCTAAGATCTTCCAACGCCAACCTGGCCATCGTGCCTAAAATATGCCGTGCCCGCACTGGAGGCAGATCCCTCAGCTTTCTAGGCGCAAAATTGTGGAATAGCCCCTGAGTCTCAGACTAACCACAGACCTACTCTTTCAGGAAAAACCTGCCTTTTTAATAACTGATGGGTCTTTTACGCACATTTTCCTCCCGCTGTCAAGCACCAGGACACTCTAGTCTGAGTAGCTGCACGATTTATTAAATACACTATTTCATTTCATTTGGGCCCTGACAGTGCAAAGGAACACTTGTTCAAATTCTAAGGGCCTTATTTATGAGACCTTGCTTCACTTTTATGCTGCGGGTGCGTCACTTTTTGCGACATACCCTCAGCGTAAAAAATGTGCCATGTTGCCCCCTATGTACAAAGTGGTGCATCTAGACAGATGCATCACTTTGTAAACCCCTGCACCACATTATATCTGCACCAGGTATAATGTATGCAGGGTGGGTGTTGCTTTGTAGAAGTGACGCATTGAAATCTATGAGAACTCACTGCGCCACTTCTAGGACGCCATTGCGTCAATATCTTACACCTGCCTCACAGCAGGTGTAAGACTGATGCAGGCAAGTCCCATGTGAAAGGACACATTGCTGGAGTTGCGTCTATTTTCAGACATACCCCAGCAATGCATCACTTTTGCGCCTACAGATATGTCAGAAATACTGACGTATCTGTAACTCCTTGCAACATGATGCATCATACAGTAAATATGACGCATCCATCATGCGATGCATCACTTCTCATAAATAAGGCCCTAAATGTGTTTACATCTAATGTTCAGGGATAGTTATGTGTGTTTTCAATATTGTAACACAGCAGCAGCTCACCAATATTACTGCATATAATTTCTTTGATGCCCTCCCATTTCTTATATGTTAGGCATTGTTTTGATCTAAAAGAAACTTTTTTTATGTATATTGCATGAAACAAGCACAACATTTCTCTGCAAAATGGCTGTACTAGACTTTCACACATCAAGTACATAAAAAAGAAATTAAAGGAAAACAGTATTTAAAACAATCTGTTTAAGCAATATTCAAGGTCATTAGGGCAAAACTCTGGAGAACAGAGCTGACTTTGTCAGGGGCCCCCTGAAAGGCTGGGGCCCTGGGCCAGAGCCCACTTTGCCCATGCATTAAAACGTTTCTGGCTCTCGTCATTCACATCAAAACCCAAGGACCTCAATTGCGGAGTCCCACGGGGATCATCATTCAGCCCCACAATTTTCAACTATACATGGCTCTTTGGTCAAAGATCATCAGATCCCACAGAATCAACATCATTACCAATGCTGACGACACCCCTCTCATTTTTTTCCTTCTCAGATGACACCGTGGCCACTAAGGCAAACTTCAAACAGTGCATGACCAGCATGGCCAATTCGATGAAAGAAAACTGCTTTAAGCTCAACAGTGACAAAACTGAAGTGCTGATCTTCGGGAATAAGAGCCCACCTTGGAATTCTACCCAGGGGCCTGATGATCTTGGACCCCCCCCCCCAACCAACCACGCTAGGAACCTAGTCCTCATCCTGGACAAAAACCTCACCATAAAGTCCCCAGGTCAATGCCCTCACCTCCTCTTGCTTCGACATCCTCTGCATGGTACGTAAAATCTCCAAGTGGCTCCCAGCTTGACTATGTCTTCCCAAATTCCTTATCCAGCGCCTACAAGTGGTACAAAATGCGGCGGCCAGAGCCTTCCTGAGAGCTAAACCCAGATCTAGCATGACCCCCTATTCTTAAGTCTCTACACTGGCTCCACATAAAAGAACGGATCGACTTCAAAGCGATGACCATCTTCTTTAAAGCTTTCCCTGGCTCAGGAGCCGGCTACCTAAATAAGCGCGTTAATCGCTACACAACATGTAGACCCCTAAGATCTTCCAACGCCAACCTGGCCATCGTGCCTAAAATATGCCGTGCCCGCACTGGAGGCAGATCCCTCAGCTTTCTAGGCGCAAAATTGTGGAATAGCCCCTGAGTCTCAGACTAACCACAGACCTACTCTTTCAGGAAAAACCTGCCTTTTTAATAACTGATGGGTCTTTTACGCACATTTTCCTCCCGCTGTCAAGCACCAGGACACTCTAGTCTGAGTAGCTGCACGATTTATTAAATACACTATTTCATTTCATTTGGGCCCTGACAGTGCAAAGGAACACTTGTTCAAATTCTAAGGGCCTTATTTATGAGACCTTGCTTCACTTTTATGCTGCGGGTGCGTCACTTTTTGCGACATACCCTCAGCGTAAAAAATGTGCCATGTTGCCCCCTATGTACAAAGTGGTGCATCTAGACAGATGCATCACTTTGTAAACCCCTGCACCACATTATATCTGCGCCAGGTATAATGTATGCAGGGTGG
Organism: Triturus cristatus; assembly: GCF_964204655.1. Lineage (NCBI taxonomy): Eukaryota > Metazoa > Chordata > Amphibia > Caudata > Salamandridae > Triturus > Triturus cristatus. The sequence goes on along the minus strand of NC_140588.1, from coordinate 408,771,123 downwards.
GTGTTGCTTTGTAGAAGTGACGCATTGAAATCTATGAGAACTCACTGCGCCACTTCTAGGACGCCATTGCGTCAATATCTTACACCTGCCTCACAGCAGGTGTAAGACTGATGCAGGCAAGTCCCATGTGAAAGGACACATTGCTGGAGTTGCGTCTATTTTCAGACATACCCCAGCAATGCATCACTTTTGCGCCTACAGATATGTCAGAAATACTGACGTATCTGTAACTCCTTGCAACATGATGCATCATACAGTAAATATGACGCATCCATCATGCGATGCATCACTTCTCATAAATAAGGCCCTAAATGTGTTTACATCTAATGTTCAGGGATAGTTATGTGTGTTTTCAATATTGTAACACAGCAGCAGCTCACCAATATTACTGCATATAATTTCTTTGATGCCCTCCCATTTCTTATATGTTAGGCATTGTTTTGATCTAAAAGAAACTTTTTTTATGTATATTGCATGAAACAAGCACAACATTTCTCTGCAAAATGGCTGTACTAGACTTTCACACATCAAGTACATAACAAAGAAATTAAAGGAAAACAGTATTTAAAACAATCTGTTTAAGCGGTAAGAGTTGGTGGCAGCTACTCCCCGCTGGGCGCCGAGCACGAACATTCTGTTAATGTAACTCGCTTTTGCAGAGGCTAATAATTGTTTTAAACGCACATTGTGCAGTGACACTGAGCTGAAGCTCGCTTTTTTTTAAATAATTGAAACTGTTGTTGTGTATATGTTGTTTTTAGATTCACCCTGAAAATAAGAGCACATACTTGCACTCACCAGTGACATTCTTTGTGAGCCGTGGACTGTTTCCGCGTAGTTTAGAGGCAACCGGCATCCTAGCCAATTGCGGTTGTCGAGGGCGGGACAGGGGCGGCACCTGACGGAGTGTCGAGCGGTTAGCGCTCTAGACCTCCGCTTCCTGGAGAGTATTTAGGCTGCGAGGAGGGAGACGTTCCACGCGGTAAGAGTTGGTGGCAGCTACTCCCCGCTGGGCGCCGAGCACGAACATTCTGTTAATGTAACTCGCTTTTGCAGAGGCTAATAATTGTTTTAAACGCACATTGTGCAGTGACACTGAGCTGAAGCTCGCTTTTTTTTAAATAATTGAAACTGTTGTTGTGTATATGTTGTTTTTAGATTCACCCTGAAAATAAGAGCACATACTTGCACTCACCAGTGACATTCTTTGTGAGCCGTGGACTGTTTCCGCGTAGTTTAGAGGCAACCGGCATCCTAGCCAATTGCGGTTGTCGAGGGCGGGACAGGGGCGGCACCTGACGGAGTGTCGAGCGGTTAGCGCTCTAGACCTCCGCTTCCTGGAGAGTATTTAGGCTGCGAGGAGGCAGACGTTCCACGCGGTAAGAGTTGGTGGCAGCTACTCCCCGCTGGGCGCCGAGCACGAACATTCTGTTAATGTAACTCGCTTTTGCAGAGGCTAATAATTGTTTTAAACGCACATTGTGCAGTGACACTGAGCTGAAGCTCGCTTTTTTTAAATAATTGAAACTGTTGTTGTGTATATGTTGTTTTTAGATTCACCCTGAAAATAAGAGCACATACTTGCACTCACCAGTGACATTCTTTGTGAGCCGTGGACTGTTTCCGCGTAGTTTAGAGACAACCGGCATCCTAGCCAATTGCGGTTGTCGAGGGCGGGACAGGGGCGGCACCTGACGGAGTGTCGAGCGGTTAGCGCTCTAGACCTCCGCTTCCTGGAGAGTATTTAGGCTGCGAGGAGGCAGACGTTCCACGCGGTAAGAGTTGGTGGCAGCTACTCCCCGCTGGGCGCCGAGCACGAACATTCTGTTAATGTAACTCGCTTTTGCAGAGGCTAATAATTGTTTTAAACGCACATTGTGCAGTGACACTGAGCTGAAGCTCGCTTTTTTTTAAATAATTGAAACTGTTGTTGTGTATATGTTGTTTTTAGATTCACCCTGAAAATAAGAGCACATAGTTGCACTCACCAGTGACATTCTTTGTGAGCCGTGGACTGTTTCCGCGTAGTTTAGAGGCAACCGGCATCCTAGCCAATTGCGGTTGTCGAGGGCGGGACAGGGGCGGCACCTGACGGAGTGTCGAGCGGTTAGCGCTCTAGACCTCCGCTTCCTGGAGAGTATTTAGGCTGCGAGGAGGCAGACGTTCCACGCGGTAAGAGTTGGTGGCAGCTACTCCCCGCTGGGCGCCGAGCACGAACATTCTGTTAATGTAACTCGCTTTTGCAGAGGCTAATAATTGTTTTAAACGCACATTGTGCAGTGACACTGAGCTGAAGCTCGCTTTTTTTTAAATAATTGAAACTGTTGTTGTGTATATGTTGTTTTTAGATTCACCCTGAAAATAAGAGCACATACTTGCACTCACCAGTGACATTCTTTGTGAGCCGTGGACTGTTTCCGCGTAGTTTAGAGGCAACCGGCATCCTAGCCAATTGCGGTTGTCGAGGGCGGGACAGGGGCGGCACCTGACGGAGTGTCGAGCGGTTAGCGCTCTAGACCTCCGCTTCCTGGAGAGTATTTAGCCACTCGGAGGCCCCCAGCGCGCAGCGATGGCGCGTAGGGTAGGCGCCTTTGACTGCGCCAAAGACGAGCCTAAGACCAGCCCGTCTGTGCCCGTCCGGGCCAGGCCGGGTCACGGGGCAGGAAACGCTAGTCCGGGTAAGATCACTGTGGATCAGTTAAGGTCTATGCGCCCAAGTAGCAATAGTAAATGCTCTGTCCTAAAGCCTTCCCTAACGGGTATACAAGTATGTCCTCACTGTACATTTGCTCTTACAAATGTTCAGCCCTACCCAGAGGTATCACACAAACCTAAGCCATCAACTCAAACCTCTGTTTTAAATTCTCGGACATTCACATTCTACACTGTGAATTGTAGATCACTGCCTCAACATAAAGCTGATATCTACCACCTCCTAGCTGAAGAAAAACCTTGTGCGCTATTTCTAACAGAGACCTGGTTGCATGATGGTGCAGGTCCCGATGTAGCCGCTGCCTTACCCTCTAACTATGCCATTGTTAGAGTAGACAGAGATAAACAAGTAGGAGGGGGCATCGCTGTGATCTTAAACAGGGATTTTAATTGTGATTTTGAAACAGTAAATATTCCTGGATGTGAAGCAGCTTTTTTTAAAATTTCATTGAATCCAAATTTTATGTTTTCTGGATTTCTAATTTATCGTCCTCCGGGAAACAGCAGTGGTTGGGCTGCGAACTTGGCTAATTTCATTTCGCCTTACTTTCTGAATGCCCAAAACTTGACCATACTGGGGGATTTAAATCTTCATTTGGATGACAAATCTAATAGCATAGCTGTTAACCTGTTAGAGGACTTTAATACTTTGAATATGTCTCTACGAAATGAGGGTCCCACTCATAAAGCTGGGCATCTGTTAGACCCCATTATTTCTAGTGTACAGGAGCTAAAATGGTTGAAAACAGACCCTATTTGTTGGTCGGACCATTTTTTAACGCTTTTTAGTATTACTCTTGAACAATTTAATTCGCCAGGCTCTGCTTGCCCTCCAATTTTTATGAGAAATTGGAAAAAGCTAGATCTAACTGAGTTACAGAACGCGTTACAGGCATCCCTCCCTGTTCTGGGTGCTGATATGGAAAGAAATGCGCTGGAAACCCACACTTGGCTAGAGAGAGCAGTTGACATCTGTCTGCCCGCTACCAGGTGTAGAGGGAATGTCCATCGTCCCCCGGCCCCCTGGTATACGGAAGTACTGAAACTAGAAAAAACCAAGTGTAAGGGACTTGAGAGGAAATGGCGCAAACAGTATGATCCTCTTAAAAAGGAAGCATATCGTAAGGCCAGAAACCTCTATCACACGGCCTGTGCTAGAGCTAAAGCATCCTATGTAACAGAGACCATTAATACTGCTGCCAATAAAGCACGGACCCTTTTTAACACAGTTAAAGAATTAGCCGGAGCTAATTCTATGGCAGTTGCACGTCCCCTGACCCCTCAAAAATGTCAAGACCTTGCCACATATTTTGTGGAAAAGATCGAGACTATTCTTGCCAACATTAATGTTCCGGGGAGGGATGACAGGAAAGTTCCTCCCTTAGAAAGCCTACCAGGAAATCGGCTTGTCTCCTGGCCATCCATCTCCCTGGACACCTTGAAATCCTTAGCCACCTCTATCAAGTCGGGCTCTCCATGTGACCCTCTCCCAATTAATATTCTGAGTCAACTGGACGACAGTGCTTTGGGGATTATTGCCGAGACATTAAACGCCTCCATTCATCTGGCAACCGTCCCAGCGTCCTGGAAGCGCGCCATGGTCAGCCCTCTGCTGAAAAAGCCGTCAGCTGATCCAGAGGTACTGGCCAACTATCGTCCGATTTCCCTGCTGCCAGCATTCTCAAAAATACTGGAGAAGCACATCCATGGTGTACTTTCAACTTACACAGAGAATAACAACCTACTCCATTTTTCCCAATCGGGTTTTAGGGCAGGCCACTCCACCGAATCTGCCCTCCTGGGAGTCACGGAGAAGATCAGGGGACTTTTGGACGACGGGCAAACGGTTGCTCTTGTTCTGCTTGATTTAAGCGCAGCCTTCGACACCATCTCACACAACAGACTGCTTGTCAGGCTGAGTGAGGATGGTGTCGGAGGGGCAGCGCTGGACTGGATTAGATCTTACTTGAGCAACAGGACGTTTCAGATCTCGTCCTCACAGGCCCAGTCGGACATTTTTCTGTCACCCCACGGTGTGCCTCAGGGCTCAATTTTGAGCCCGCTATTTTTCAATCTGTATCTCCGCCCCCTCGCCGATTTGGCAGAGCGGGTAGGTCTAGAACTTATGACCTATGCGGACGATTCGCAGATTATTTTTTCCCTTACTAACTCAGAATCTTCATCCCCCTCTGTGCTGAAACTAGGCCTTCAGGAAATTTTCAGCTGGATGTCTACGAACCAGCTAAAGCTCAATGGGGAGAAGACAGAGATTCTTCTCCTGGGGAAAAATAAAGATCTGTGGCAGGATACCCATTGGCCACCATCTTTGGGCGCCTTCCCCACCCCGGCTACCCAAGCTAGAAATTTGGGGGTGTGCATTGATGATTCATTATCAATGAAACAGCAGGCCAACAAAGTGGCTGGTGTCTGCTTCACGATCCTTAAATGGCTGCGGAAGATTATCTGGATGCTGCCTGTGGATACCCAGAAGACCGTAGTCAATGCATTAATTACATCTAGGCTTGACTACGGTAACATCTTATACCTGGGTTCCAATCTAGCCGTGATCAGGAGATTGCAGCTGGTCCAGAACTCCGCAGCCAGGTTGCTGTGCAAGATTCCTAGGACAGCAAGGATCTCGAAGCATCTGAGGAACCTGCATTGGTTGAGGGTAGAGAACCGAGTTCGGTTCAAAGCCTTGACATACATGTTCAAGATCAGGGCAGGAACTGCACCAAAATACCTGCAAAAATTGGTTAGGCCCCATGTTCCTACACGCAATCTCCGTTCTTTAAATGGAGCAAATTTCGTGGTTCCCAGGTTCAAACTGGCCCGAATGGGGGGGAAATCTTTCTCCCATCTGGGACCAGTTCTTTGGAATTCCCTCCCCTTAGCCTTACGGAAGGAGGAGAATTTTGCCAGTTTTAAGAAAAACGTTAAAACTTGGCTTTTTAATAAATAATTGTGGTCCTTGACAGTTACTGCCTCTATGTTTTGACCTCTTAGCCCTGGCGCTGGGAAACCCTTTGTGGGTATCTGTGCGCATTACAAATGCAAAAAAATAAATAAATAAATAAATAAGCAATATTCAAGGTCATTAGGGCAAAACTCTGGAGAACAGAGCTGACTTTGTCAGGGGCCCCCTGAAAGGCTGGGGCCCTGGGCCAGAGCCCACTTTGCCCATGCATTAAAACGTTTCTGGCTCTCGTCATTCACATCAAAACCCAAGGACCTCAATTGCGGAGTCCCACGGGGATCATCACTCAGCCCCACAATTTTCAACTATACATGGCTCTTTGGTCAAAGATCATCAGATCCCACAGAATCAACATCATTACCAATGCTGACGACACCCCTCTCATTTTTTTCCTTCTCAGATGACACCGTGGCCACTAAGGCAAACTTCAAACAGTGCATGACCAGCATGGCCAATTCGATGAAAGAAAACTGCTTTAAGCTCAACACTGACAAAACTGAAGTGCTGATCTTCGGGAATAAGAGCCCACCTTGGAATTCTACCCAGGGGCCTGATGATCTTGGACCCCCTCCCCCCCCCAACCAACCACGCTAGGAACCTAGTCCTCATCCTGGACAAAAACCTCACCATAAAGTCCCCAGGTCAATGCCCTCACCTCCTCTTGCTTCGACATCCTCTGCATGGTACGTAAAATCTCCAAGTGGCTCCCACTGGACACTAGATGTAACATCACGCAGGCCCTAATCACAAGCAGATTGGGAAACACACTCTACGCTGGCATACCAACCCGTCTTCTTCACAGATTTGAATTCATCCAAACAACCGCTGCTAGGCTGGTCTTCGACATCCCACACCGAATCCACATCACACCACTCCTCAGTGAGCCAGTTCAAACTTCTCAGAAATGCATTCAAGTAATTACACAACACAGGAGACCCTCATACCTCAATCACTGACTTGCTTCCACCAACCCACCAGACAACTTCGCTCAGCAACACTCTCACTCGCACACACGCCCCGTATCCACAGAAGGAGAACGGGAGTTTGATCGTTCTCCCACCAAGCTGCCAAATCCTGGTATCATCTCCCCAACACATCAGGGCCTCCTCCTAACTTCTATAATTCTGCAAGAAGTTAAAGACCTTGCTATTAAATTAGCCTTCGTGTGGGAACTTTGAGACTGCCTGTATTCAGACCCAGCCTCACCACATGCCTACTCTGACCTGCTCATCGCCTGAATACCCTCACAGGTGGCAAGAAGCCTTCTACAAATCCACCTTACATTACATTACATTGCATCTTTGGTGTTGGTTACCCATAAAGGGGACCCACTAAAGAATTGTTTTTAGAATTTAACTGCAGTAGGTCAGTAATTAATGCCTGCCAAGAATACATTTGAAGGCAAGTTTTTATCATCAGACCTAATAAAACATATTAAGTCAAGCACAAAAGAATATTGATTTAATATTATCCCTAAAATAGACACGAGTTAGTAGCAAATCAAATGATTATCTATTGTAAAACACACAATTTAGTACTTTATTAGTTTGGGTTGTACATCTTCTCTTAAATAAGGACCTCAACTACCATGCAAAATTGAAAAATCAATTTGAAGCAACATAAAAAGATTTGAAGTCAATCTGAATTTCCAAACAGCTCAATGTATTAATCAAATCTAACCCTTCCTTATGTTTCATTTGACCTATAACACCATTTCTTAGTGCAAACCAATATTGTAGTTGATGAATTGTAATCATTTTGATATTCCAGCTGAAACATGATAATGGTGATTAAGTAGAATTCAGTCAAGATTGCTGTATATGCAAATTACTTACATAGTGCAGTACACAATTGTCTGGAAATCAAATGATCAACAGAGCTGCTTTGGGTAATAATGATATAGGAAATTGACAATGACTTTTATCGCTTACAAAAACAGCAATCTCCAAATAAATTGGGGCCAAAACATGTGTATGTAGTCTTTTGTGGTAGAGTTTACATTTCTGGGTTATACATCAGAGGTCATAAATGCAGGTTGGTGTGTAGTAAAGCATCCACATGTTATGTCATAGTATGCATGTTGGTTGGCCTTTCAGACACATTTTTCGTACAGTAGACGTAGAGCTCACCAATCCTAAATTGGTATCTATATTCTGACGTCATCACTCCATTTAACTGGGATGTGGAAGAGTAAGTCAGGGACTGGTGTATATATTTTGTCAGAACTTTGTCTTGACCAGTTGACTAAATCTAATACTATCCGTTGAGAACTTTGTATTTTATTGCTATGCCATATATTAATTGTAAAAGTATGACTCGTACAGATTGCCTCAAAGTTACTTCATGTCCTTCTACAAAGAAACCTCCAATCTGTTCAATCTGCACTAGCACAGTTAATACCAGTGGCCTGTGAATGAATGACTGAAATCTGTCAATAGGGAAAAAAGCATGTTGACTTTGTAAAAGGACCTTCAGAATCTTTAATCAAACCAGTCTGTTTGGGGTTGTGAGTTGTATTATTAAAAACCGTGGCAAAATCGGAAATCTATCCCCTGCAACCATATATTGAATGGTCATTTATTATTGTATATACAATTGGTAAGACAAGCCTACTCAACGAAAAAAAGATTTGTGAATCGCAAATGTTTTACCTGTAGGTATGTCTGGTATCGGTTATAGTGCAAGGGTAAGCCCAACATAAGCATGACATAAGTCACAAATATTCTTAGAAAATGTTTTTCCATTATTCATAAATAATCATTTGCTATTCACATGTACAAGAGGGTTAATTTCCGTCAAAGCAGAGAATAGTGCCATTGTTGGTTATTATGTTTTTAATTGAATTGTTATTGCAGACGATATTCAAATTAATCCTGCTTTGGATGCAATTCCTAAAAGTGTGGATCTAAATGCTGCCCTGCTGAGACAGTATTATTAGGTTACTTTTTTATGTGGCCTAACGTGCAAACTCTGTTGGTCAGATTGAGATTGTTTTATACTTATAGGTAGTTGTAGGGGGGAAGGGAATAAATCGTCATGGAACCAATCTATAGTGTCCTATATCACCTTTCATTCATCATGCCATGTGTATGAGAGAGGACTTCCAAGCAAAGTATTAAGTCTCCAAAAATATGATAAAAATATCCAACTATAACATGTCATGGGATGGAGGATTATGTAAACAATTGGAACAAAATTCTGATATTTCAGGGATTTGGAATGGATTCTAGGGGTACTCCAGAAAGTCTGTGTCTGTCATGGACTTCCTGGAGTACACCTATGAAGAACATTTACTCATTCATAATTCCCACCAGGTGGTGAAGTCCATAGATGATATGATACATGTGTGCTTTTTGCACATCTAACTTTTTTCTCTACATTCAAAATATTTTTCATCGTGGAGAAGCGTCTTCCTTCTTCAACCAACTAAATACATGTGTCTTCCCTCTCCATTCCCAGCCTGGAAACACACAGGAATACATTTATGCATTTCCAGGTCCTTGTGACTACTAACAACCCTTCGTGTTTGTGGGTGTTTCTTTACCTTTGCAGGACATCCCAACTAGAAACTCCCACAATCAACTCATTAAGTCTAAACTTACAATTGCAGAGATTTTGACATACTGGGCGACTTTCCACATTCTTAAGTGAACCTTACTAACGAAAACTTCCACCAATCCTGAATTGGCAATCAAAATTCACTCTTAAGTCCTACATAAATTAGCCAAATGCTTCAGGAAGTAAGTCTGAAATTGACTTCCAAGAGACACTTTCCATTCACAGATGTTTTCCAGGCTGCAAGCTGGTCATCAGTGGGCCTTGGAAGAGGTTCTATAAATATGTTTGAAAATTGAGCTTTGTGTCCTGAAGGAATCCCAAGGTTAGCAGGTTGCTGGTGTACCACAAACGGAAAAAATAAGTAACAGTGCCTTAATGTGTCTACGTTTTGTAGCTATCATTCATATGGGTTAAACAATATTTGACTTAGTCAAAGAACCTGTCATATAGGAACACTTTGGGTAACAAATTAATGAGCTGCAACATGGATAACTGTTACTATAGGCAATTAGAACCCTGGAATGTTGGGAACTCCTCTGAAAACAGTGGAGTTCTCCGGGCTTCAAATGGTGGGTAGAATCCTAGAGCTCCAACATTCTTATGTTTGTTTACAGCTGTTGCTGTGAACAAAAGGCCTCACCGAACCCGAAGGGATTTCAGTCCCCTCGGGCTCTGTGAGGCCTTTGTTTTACAAAGTAAAACATTCTGCCCTCTAGGGGTGCAATCTTCTGATAGCCTTAGAGCCCTCAGTAGCGGGCGATACCGGCCATTACAGGCCCGCTCCCTTGTTAAAGGCCCGAGCCAAAGGCTCGGGCCTTTAACACTGGAGCAGGCCTTTAATGGCCGGTACAGCCTGCTACAGCAGGCTCTAAGGCTATAGTAAGTTATTCCGATCTTCTGACTGTGATGAAGAATACAAAGGCTCAGGAAGATAGGAGGTGAAAAATATTGTCTCAAGTACCATTGCTTCCAGTAATTTAATTCAGGGGGTTTATTAACCTTAGCAAATATATCACTCAAGCCGTAGGCAGAAAGCCCAAGACTGAATACTCTTTGCTACCAACTGTGCTCATTTGACTACCCATATCATTTTCTGATGCTTCAGGATTAGTTGTTTCATACTGAAATATCAATCCGCATAGGATCAATTCTGTGATTCGCTAATGAGCAAGGGCCAGGAATGCTTGGAAGTGGAGGCATTTTCCAGGTACATTTAGTACCTGGCAACCACCAAGTGCCCAAGACATGCGTCAAAAAACACAAACACACACCCTGCAATGTAATAATTTGTTCTTTCGGCATAGACAGTCGCACATAAGTACGTATGGAGTGAGCAGGTGGACCAGTACCAAATCTCCTGATTTTATCATGTGCTTTTCTTTATTGCAGGTTTCGCCCACACTGAACACTTTATAAGAACAAGTGGAATGGGCCGGCTAATCCCAGGACCCCACGACCATCACTCAAGAAGCACCGAACTGATGAAGCCTGTATTATTGTCTTGTCTACTCGCCAATTTTATTTGTTATTTTGTAATTTGCTGTGTTCCTGCATTAGGCAGAAAGGGGAAAATATTGCTCTACTGCACAGCTTGTGTGCCAAGGAAAATGTGTTTTGCCTCTCAATGAATTTTAAAACAGTTGCCAGTAAAATATGCTTGTTGGCAGGGTTCATAAAAAATATTAACACAGCAAGGATCTGCGCACATTTAATTGCCTTCCTGTTCTGCAAAAACGAAGGCATTAATTTATTGTACGCGGTCCTGAAAAATGAAATCCAGGCTTGGCTTGCTAATATGTGTTTGGGAACTGTGCTTGGTAAAAACACTGCTGTCCCACGCTTCCAGAAAATCAAACCTAAAGAACAGTATCATATAGGAGAGGGTAGAGATGAAGGTGCACACACCAACTAGTTGATGGTTTCATTAAAGCCTTCCATTTAGATAATTAATCAGCAGTCCACATGTGAAAGAAACACAGGGTGGATTGATAGAACTCTAGAAGGCCAGGCACAAACCAAAGAAACAGGCAAAGGGAAGAAAGAGCGATAAGGGAATGAAATAATTTAAGAAAGGGAAACCCTGGGTCCCAGGGTCAGGCAATGAAAGATGGCGTCCTGAGATGCCACCAGCAGAGGAAGCACTGGATTGTGCGGCCAAGCAGGAAATAGGGCCGAGCTATTACTTTGAGGGTGGCAAAAACCCTTACACCATGTCCGGGAAGCAGAATAAGGTCGTTCTCAAGGGTGTTAGAATATCTACAAAATTGGATGAACACCCACAGACCTTTCACTGAAAATGTTGGCGGTTTACTCCTGTGAATGGCAGAAGTATATCTGTTTTCAGGGACGGAAAGGAAAGGAAACACCCCCAAAATTGATGGGGATGTAGGAAGCGTGGTTTCTCTAGAGGGAATGATGGGGCATATTTACAGCAGAATGGAGAAGTGTGGCGTTGCCGTTAAGCAAACATTGCTAACGCCATGCTCCTCCATTCTGAAAACGTAGGGATGTGCCGTGTTCACAAGAATGCGGTGCACACCTGCGTTTCCCCTAGCACTGGAACTGAGTTCAGCTCTCTAGCGCCAACGCAGGCACCCTTGCACCATAGTGCAAGGGTGTCTGTGTTGGGGGGAAGATTGTTTATGTGCAGGAAGGTCCCCATCTTTAAAAGCCGTTTTGTGACTTCTATGTGTGCTGATTAATGCAGCACACATAGAAGTTGGAAAACGGCCTTTTAAAAAAATTAATGTTTATGTGCAGGAAGGAGGACCTTCCTGCACATAAACAATCATAGGCAATTTGCTGTCTCTATGCGTGCTGCACAAGGCAGCACACATGGAAATAGCAAAAATGAGGATAAATAAAGCATTTCTCCTCGTTTCGCCTGTTTAAGACGAGGTTTTCGCTGGTCTTAATTGTGGCGCTGGCTCCTATTTACGCTTCCCTTGTAAATAGGGGGCTGCATTGAAATTAATGGGCGTTGCGGTGGAATGCCCACCGCAGCAACCATTTCCCTCCCCTTTCATGCTAAATACAGCGTGAAAGGGTTAAGTGGCTTAACGCTGCCTTGTAAATAAGGGGAGGCCTCTATCACCATCACAGCGGCACTGAAAGTGACGTTGTGGTGGCAATAGGGGCTTGTAAATATGCCCGATGCTTCTCTACCGATGATACAGCAAAAAATGAGTTACATAGTGCAAATGCACTTTGGCGTTACATTGATGCATGCGGAAATGTACATTTGTTACATTTAAGAATATGCACGTGATTACTCCTGAAAAGCTGTGACAACCACAGCTTCCAAGGACTATTACTGAAACTCTTTGTGAGATCATAAAAATTCTGAACTTTAGCCCAAATGTAGGGATTATCAACGGAAGGCACATTTCTGACTACTCGCTTTGTGAATCAGGCCCTAAGGATTTGTTTTCCTTCTTGCAAATGTATATGCTTTACCATAAATAATTCTGTAGTGTTTTACTGGAAGTAAGCAGGGAAAATTCACATACAAACTACAAGGGTGTTACGTAAAATAAAGCAAGCGTTGGCTTGATCAATAAGCAATGTGGCATTCGTATAGTGGAATCTAGCCAAAAGGCAGCAGAACTCTGTACAGGGTGGAAGTATACCTGGAAAACCAGTGTTGAGCACTGAGCTGCTCAGTCTCGAGAGCACAGTTCAAGGCATATGAAGTATACGATAAACACGTAACCCATGCAAGTATACTGAGCCACAGCCATTCTTTTTGCACCTATGAGCTTTGAGGGAGGAGCAAAAAACCAGACGTGACATCACAAAACACAGTTTAATTTCAGACATTCGACTTATGAAGGGCATGCTGACCAATCTGTTTTATTTATAACTCTGTGCTGTAATATTAAATGATAAGCATTATATTGCAACCAGCATTCTAGATTTCGTAAACCATTCAGGAGAACCAAAAACCAGTTTGAAACAAAATCAAAATATATTTTCTGATATATCCCCATTGTATGATATGCCAGATTCCCACTAGTGCTAATTGTCTTCTTCACCGGTACAAAGACAAATGAGAAGTTGAATGAATGTTTATAGTTTGTGTTTACATTGGATAGGAGTCTTGCTATGTGTTTGGACACTCTGATGTCACTTTGACCTTCCTTTCAGGTTTCAATGGGAGCTTTGCAAGCCACTGTTTTCCAGGTGCCCTGTCTAATGCGTATTGTACTTGATATCGCATTTTTCAGACTGCACCAAGTGCTTCGTATTTGAGGGTTATGACCTGGCCTGATAAAACCCACTTAAATGGTATCTGTTGGATGCACTCGAGGCCTTGGTTTTTCTGCTAATGGTGATCAAGGAAATGGTAGTGAAAAGAAATTGCCTTAAACTCTACTTCATTTTGTCAAACAAAACATAGGTTATTCGTTGTCTAGATCATTATGCTGAAGAAAGATATTGGCCTGGCTGAGGATGTGACTGCAAACCGCTGAGAGTGTGCTACCGCTTAAAGAATGACTTACCGCTGACAGAATTTCTGTTCAAGGTTTGGCATATACTTTTTGTGAAGACACTCAACATATTCATACAATAGATGAGTTACTGTAATGCGGAATACTGCTTGTATGTCACAACATTGTTGCAAAATGTAGATGACCTAAATATTGAGGTTAGTATATGTAGTTAGGTAAAGATTTACTATTCTTATTGTCACATCTACATACCTTGAAGGGATGTATATCGTCAAGGTTCATGCATCCAGAGAGAAGTATAGTGAATCTATGGCCAGCCTATTGAGGTAATTAGGGAAATACTGTCCCATCACCAGGTAGACTCTCTGAGACCAGGTGACCCCCGTCTGTTACTAAATGTAAGAAGTATAAATTGTGAGGCAAGCTATCAATATCCTGTTGAGCTGATGAATAGCTAGTTTTAACACTCATATTTATTTTTCAGTATATAAAACATTTTAGTCACACAGGTATTTTCCTTAATATGCAAACTATTGCCGAGTCACACTTGGGTGGATTTCCGCAAGAGAAACTGCAGTGCGGATATCCCACTACGACTGCGGAGACTCTTTGTGAATCAGGGCCTATATATTTCATAAGACTATTTTCAACATTGATATCAGCTGGTTACGTAAACCTTTTATGTAGTGAACTTAGTGAATATGAGTAGTGTTAAGCCACACTGCATATCAGCTCAGTGGCTAATGGATAGGCTGCCTCTATTTTCATCCATGTATATTGTAGCATTTTCTATATAGGAAAGCTATACTTACCTACCTATGCATACCATTTTGATATATTGGTCACCAATATTTTTGTTACGGTATTAAAACACTCGATATTCTGGTACCATTCCGAAATACCGCTTAATGTTGAAGACATATTTGAATCGCTGTTTTCCCAGTCCTAAGCCCATTTTGAACTCAATGTGTTGAGTTACATCTTGTCTGACGTGACTTATAGTTACAAAATATGATATTTCTTCACTAGTGTAAATATCTCTGACGAGAGTGGCCTTGTCAGTCGGTAACAAGTCACCAACAAGCAGTGGTGCTTGGCATCATGTACATTAGTGGTGTCCAATGTTGCCCTAAAATGGCTGGGGCCGTGCCAGAGTTTCAGAATATCCACTTAAAGCACACTTACTTATACTGTATGTACATTGAATCCATTTACAAAGTCAGTTGCTATCAAGAAAATTTAGCAGACCGCCGGCCCTCATGCAACAAGTCGGATATCCCAGGTATATCTGCTAACCAAACAGCAATGAACTGTTGTCCATCACAACCTATTGATTTCAAAGTCAGCAGCAAAGAACACAGATCTAATATCCTGCTCAGAGGGACCACTAAACAGTCGACAATCCTCCCACTGCCTCCCTTATTGCTTACTTTGTTAAGGATGCCCACAGTCTTGTAACCCCAGTGACCTGCCACAAGTTATAAGAGACACTGTCTGGTGCCTGCATTTTCGCTGATGTTGCAGAGCAGCTGTTGAATGCAGGCCTGTGTCTTAAGAATACTGTATTGCTTTGCCAGTATTTATGAAGGCATAGTTTATTATATATTAACTACTGTAGTAGTTGAAATGTACATACCTGGAATATATTTTACTTTTATTGGTAAATGAAACAAAGAAGACATTAATCAAACTGGAATTATTTTCCTGTCTTTTTGGCTGTAAAGATAGCACTAACATTAAGAATATGTTGATTGTGAAGATTTGTGGATTTGAAAGAGATGCCCCTCTGTTTAAATTTATTCACAGATGGGAATCAAAATGTCATGTTTTGTGTTATGTTGTTATGTTTTGCTTGACTGCAAAAAAATTAAGCTATGAAGGTTGCCATCCTCAAGTGTTCTGATGAAACAGTAAATTATAAAATGTTGAAATTGTGTTAGTGCCACAAATAAAACATACACAGCTAGTCTATACCATGAATGCTGTCTTGTGTTTACTCTCTGGAATATAAAAAGATTATGAGTCATTCTCAGTGACTCCTTATTTAGTGTTTGGAGGATACAGAGCATCCTCCAAAAAGCTTTGGATGTCCTATCTACCAGTGGTGGTCGGTGACCCTCTACTGTAGAGGGTGCGGACTGACAGCGACAGGCATTGTAACAAATCACCATGCCTTTAGGCTCAAATGCCAAAGCTCTCAATCATGGCTCCTTAACAAATTTCTGATTGTAACGGGCCATGACTAAGAGCTCTGGAGGTGAGGCTCAAGGCAATGTGAATTTCTCACAGTGCCTGTCAGTGGACCAAAAAGGGTAAACAACGTTTACCACAAAACTTTTTCCCCGCAGGGAATCACAACGTGGTTGTTACAACGACCGTGTTGTGATTTTGCATACCATTACTCCGCAAGTCAGAACAACGACTTGCGTGGGGGGGGGGGGAGGGGGGGAGGTGTTGGATTTAAAATCCAACACCTTCCCTATTGTCTGCACAGACTGGAGGTGGAATAGTAAATTATACTATTCCACCATCCAGCGCCCTTCCTCCACAAGTCGCTGTTCCAACTTGCGGAGTAATGGTATGCGGAATCACAACGCGGTCGTTGTAACGACCGCGTTGTGATTCCCTGCAGGGAAAAAGAATGCGGGATAACAACACACATTCGCCAAAAAGATCATAAATGAATGAAAAATGTACTTAGCTTCTTCGCCCTCCGTGCTTTCTTCTGGAATCCCATCAGCGTGACAGCACCTTGGAGCCTGAGCCAACTCCTCTCTCCAAATCCTGACGCTGCTCTCATGTTGCAGATGAGCAGCATGAGAGCAGCGCCGCCGCCAGGATTGGCTAGGGTGGGCTGCCTCGACACTCCAGCAGGCACTGGGTGCCTCTGGCTGCTCTCCACACAGCTTTCTAAGGCAGTTAGATGGAGAGGTTTACACTGCACATGTCAAACTGGCCATGGCAAGACAGCCGGCCACAGTGACTTGCTCAGTGTAAACAGGTGGAGTGACCACCACTCCCCTGCTGCCAGTCAGCAGCAATGGCCCGACCACAACAACTACTCAGGCTGGGAGCAGTGAATATTGAAATGGTAATTCATTTAATTACCATTTTATTTTTCACCTTTGCTGCACTGGCAGCAGAGGAGGCGACACATCTCCACCCTAATGGGGGGGCTGCCACTACTGCTATCTGCCCATGTGTGTTACATATATGGTAAGAATACACAGGAAACAGGTGGGAAAGTTATTATATTACTGTATTTTTGTATAAAATATGCATTTTGAATGACATTTAAAGGAAAAGTTCTACGCAGCAATAAAATTTTAATTTAAGAAATAATAGAATTTTATGAAGAAGTAATGGATCAACAAAATTTTACAATTAATCCTCCCCATAGTTTTTAGGTGACTGGCCACGAACCGACTATGAAGTGGTCTGATTGGAAAGAGTATTTTGATAATTACATTGCAGCAATTGATAAAAATAAGACAATGTCAGCAGAACAAAAGAAAATAATTATTTTACTATCCTTAGGTCCATTAGGATTAAAGACTTATAATAGAATGCCTAAAAGTACATTTACTGGTGATGCAAATGTATTTTTAGCAGCGTTACAAGATTTAGACAAATACTTTACAAAACCACCCAGTATCCCCGCGCCCACAACCAGCTGACTTGTAATTGGACCTTTAAAGGATGACATCAAAGTATTCTTGATCTGTGCTTCAACTCACTCCCAGAAAAATGGAACCTTGATATTTGCTGGACTGTAGGAAGCGCCTGCTGCCCCTCCCCTGCTTATATGTAGACTCACCCTGTAGGATTTTTAATGTCACCGTTGCTTTTCATTACAGTTTCCCCCAGATGTCTGTCCAAGGTCTTTATGAATTCCCTAAAGGTTTCAGGCTACAAGGGGAAATTCAAGAATACATGATGAAACTTCTAAAAAAGAGTTTGTCAATAATTCGCCAACCATGTACAATTGCAATGTCACTAAGCACCAGCACATTAACCAAGCACAGACATCATGCCCAGCTGAGGGACACTAATCAGACAATTAGCATTTAGGAAGAAGAAACACAAAGGTAAACTGCCCGGTCCTGCTTCATAAAGCCATTTATGCATGTAAACCCATTAGTTTCATGTAAGCCTGACAGCTACCTTACAATTCTAAATGGTTTTACTATTGCATAATTAACTTCACCGTGTACAATTATGCAGAAGTAAATCCTCATCAAGGGTTGGAGATCAGGAGTTGTGCCTTAAGGGTTTCTGAAAAGTCCAAAACGTGTGAGGTTGTTGGCATAACAAACTCCTCTCACTCACTTTGAAAACAGCCAGAGATTTACTCGAGCAAAGGTCTGAAGTATCTCCCCTTAAGGCTGGGCAAGGGACTTCAACACCCCCGATTTTAGTGGGGTGCACAGGGAAGAAAATCAGAAAATGAAGTAACAACTTGGCCTACAACAATATGGAAACGGCGAGAGAGGCCCTCACGACGAACAGACATCAGGAGAGACAGCATTAGCAGAGTTCAGCAGTACCTCTAAGCAGAGTGACGAAAAGAAGACAGAAGATGACATTTGCATTGTAAGTGGTGAACCTCCAAACACTGCACAGCACAGATACTTTTGAGAAGGGACGTTTTTTAAATAAAACCTACATGCATGAACATCTTTCAAGAAAACACGCAGTGAGTACAACGACGTCACCATGGCAGGCAAATTCAATAAATAAAACTTGAAGGGTGATTAGTGAAGAGCACATGACAGGCTAAGGCATCCAAAAAGAACACATATCAATAACAAAAAAACATAAATCATCAATTAGGATGGAGTTGTGTTAATAAGGAAATATATCAAATAAGACACACTGGGTCTCAATTATAGTCTACATATTGCATCTACTTTGTTCTTCATCACCAAATCCTATAGGCCACAGGTTTGAATCCTGGCGGGCAGGCTCATCCTTTCAACTTCATGAAGATGGTGAACCAATTACTTTCAGGCTACAGGCCTCATTTATGAGGTTTTGCTGTAATGCAGCGCCGCAGGCCTTTCTGCTGCGCTGCCCTACGGCAAAAGAAAAAGGCAGTAATGTTCCATATCTATCAGATACGACGCATTCCTGTCCTTTTTCCCTGCGCCGGCGCACATAGGGCTGCAGTGCTCCAGTGCAGGGTGCCTACGTTGCAGGGATGATCATTTTTGTGCAGGAAGGGAAACCTTACTGCACAAAAACAATCACAAGGCTTGTTCCACTTTCTATGTTTGCTGCAGAATGCAGAAGGCACACACACCTGCTCAGCGCCAGGATATCCTCGCGTGATAGTGCGCTGTACAAATACACAAAACATAAGGTAGGTCCACAACAATAATTTCAGCAATGTAATCCACACCTCTCAAGGTTTGTTAATTTAAAAAGGACATTCACAAACATGGAGGTATTGAGGTGATAAAGAGATGGGGGGCTAAATTACTTAATATAGGGAAAGACCAGAAAGAATAAACTTGCAGAGAGTCCAAATGTGGGCTTAGAAATACAATATACCACTCTATACATGCAGCGGCATGGTTATCACAAGACTGTGGAGGGCTCTTATAGGGCATAGAAAAATTTACCATATTTAATACAGTGATTGGGCTACAATACATTCAAATACGACAAGTAAGGAGACAAAAATTAATTGTTATTAAATATGCTAACAAACACAGGCCATGCAACATCGGAAGCTGTGAATAGGTAACGCCTTCACCTTCAGAAGAATGATGAAAAGTGCATACGAAACAACTCTTAACTCACATTATCTCTGAATATTTATGTACCATTTTAGTATAAATGTTATCTTGAAATCCACTAACTAAAATATCCCCATGTTTTCCCAATGTTTGATCGTGTCATGTTTCACTGCATTATGTATCCTAGTTAATTCAACCCTTGTAGTAGCATGGCTCACTGGATATAGTAGGCACAATAACAGGCTACCTAAAATCCGTAATGTTACGAATTGTACTATAAAACCAATAATTTTACAGCATCTGCTGTACTCCATTTTATAATTAAACTAAAATGTGATTGTAGGAAAGTAGGATCTGCTTCTTATGGTTACACACACGTTTTGCTTGATGTTACACTGTTTTTGAGTAGTCTGACTGGGATCCTGCTAATCAGGACCCCAGGCTATCTGCTTTCTCCCTAAAATGTGTTGACATGTACTTAGGTACACTCCAGATTGGATACTGGGGTACTCTTATAAGTCCCTAGTATATCGTACCCATGTACCCAGGGCATAGGTACCGCAGAGGCCTCCCATGGGCTGAAGCACGTATTATGCCACCCATGAGAGGCCATGCAAAATGGAACTACAGGTCTGCCACTGCAGCCTGTGTAAGCTGGTGCCTGCACCACTTACGATAGATATAGGTTTACTATATCTGTTGGTCACTACACTTAAAACCTATAAGTCACCCCTATAGCATGCCTTAACAATCCTGAAGGCAGGGGGCTGGATTTTACATGAGAAAGTGCCCCTGAATGAGCAGAGCCCCTCTGCAGCCTTCGGAGACCATTCTCCTGGGTTGTTTGTGACACAGCCAGACATATAGGTAGTGGTGCCATAGATCCTTGTGGTAAATGCTATCTCGAAAACGGCTGAAACAAAACATGTCGTGTTTGGTATCAAATACCTTGGAATCATACCTCCACACCGGTAACCGTGTCAGTGGATCCCACGGGATCTATCGCGATGAGGGACTCCTTTACTCAGAGGGTAGAGACCCCAAGCATGGTGCTACCAGGAGTATGGCCATACCTCTGAAGTTTAGGGGCTTCCTACTCACCTTGGCACATGACATTCCCTTAGCAGGACACCTAGGCCAAAGTAAGACTTGGGACAGGCTTGTCCCTCACTTTCACGGCCTCATATGTCAGAAGACACAAAGGAGTTTTGTCACTTCTGAACCACCTGTCAAGCCAGTGGTAAGTCAGATGGTACCACAAAGCCCCCCCCTCCAATACCACTACCTGTGGTGGGTGTTTCCTTTGAGAGGGTTGGGATTGACATAATTGGTCCCATGAACCATTAAACTGCATCTGGGCACACTTATATTCTAGTGGTGATGGACCATGCCACTAGGTATCCAAAGGCTATACCCCTTAGAACCTCCACAGCTCCTGTGGTGGCCAGGGCCCTCCTGGGATTTTTTTCCAGAGTGGTTTCCCTAAGGAGGTCTTAACTGACAGGGGTACAAGCTTCATGTCAAGTTACATCACTGCAATGTGGAAGGAGTGTGGAGTGAATTACAAATTCACCACACCCTATCACCCACAATGCAATGGGTTGGTTGAAAGATTCAACAAAACCCTAATGCGAATGACGATGGGCCTTCCAGAAAAGCTTGGGCGAAAATGGGATGTCCTGTTGCCCTGCCTTCTCTTTGCCTACTGAGAGGTCCCACAAAAGGGGGTTGGCTACAGCCCTGTTGAACTTTTGTTTGGGCATCCAGTTAGGGGTCCCCTGTGTTTGGTGAAGGAGGGATGGGAATTACCTCTCAAACCTCCTAAGCAAGACATAGTGGACTATGTACTTGGTCTCCTCTCCAGGATGGCTGAGTAAATGAAGAAGGCCAGAAAAAACCTTGAGGCAACTCAAGAACTGCAAAAAGCTTGGCATGACCAAAAGGCTGTACTGACTGTTTACCAGTCAGGACAGAAAGTATGGGTGTTGGAGCCTTTTCCGCAACCGGAAAGTGAGACGGATCCAGCAAGTGCTTCTCCTGCACCCACAAGATGCTCTTCTGACTGACGGACGCGCCCACCATACGTGGATCCTGAACCCACGGGAACGGGACCCACCCGTCCTCCCCTTTTTCCTCACCTGCACGCAGCTATCTACCTTAGACGTTTTACTTACCCGTTCTGACCGGGTTGGAATTATCACCGGTCCAGCGATACCGCACGATCATACGTTTCTCCATTCAGCCCTGAAGAGTCACGGGTGAATACCCAGGTGACGAAACACGTGTCGGCTGGTTTTCCTATTTTGACACTGTCTAAAGAAATTTAGAAATACAATTAAAAAAAAAGTATCTACTGGTGTCGACCCTTGCTAATCTTTCACTTGCAATATGATAACTGTGCATTGACACTCTTAAACATTTCTTGAACGTGTGCCCAGGACTTGGTTTGGACCCCATATTATACTTGAGCAAAAGGGAGAGGTCACCTACTTGGTAGACCTTGGAACTCCCAGCAGCCCCCATAGGGTGCTCCATGTAAACAAGCTCAAACCCTGTGTGGACAGGGCAGACATGGGCTTGCTCATGGCTACTGATGAGGGACAGGAGGAAGAGAGTGACCCACTCCCTGATTTCCTCTCACATAACCCTGATGATGGCTCAGTTGATGGTGTAGCCGTGGCAGGCAGCTTCACTGAGCAACAACAGATTGATTGCAGGAAGGTCCTCAATCAATACAGGTACATGTTTTCTTTGACTCCTAATCAGACCACTTGGTGTACCCATGAAGTGGACACAGGTGAGAGTCTACTTGTGAAAAATAAAATGTACAGGCTGCCTGACCATGTCAGAGATTGCATCAGGACTGAGGTCCAAAAGATGCTGAAATTGGGAGCGGTTGATCCCTCAGATTGCCCTTGTGCTAGTCCTGTGGTACTGGTACCCAAACCTCATACCCAGGGTGATAAGAGAGCAATGAGGTTTTGTGTGGACTACAAGGGGCTCAATGCAGTCACTAGGACTGATGCACACCCAATTCCAAGGGCAAATGAGCTCATTGATACTTTGGCTCAGCCAAGTTCTTGAGCACATTTGACCTTACTGCTGGATATTGGTAAATCAGACTAGCTGAGGATGACAAACCAAAAACAGCATTTTCAACCCCTAGTGGGCATTATCAATTTATTGCAATGCCCTTTGGCTTGAAGAATGCACCTGCCACATTCCAAATGTTGGTGAACAAAGTCCTCACAGGCCTTGAAGCCTATAGTGCAGCATATCGTGATGATATAGCTGTCTTTAGTTCCTCCTGGGAGGATCACCTGGTCCACCTGAAAAATGTTTTGGAGGCCCTGCAGAAAGCAGGCCTCACTATCAAGGCCACCAAGTGCCAGATAGGGCAGAGTAAGGTTGTTTACCTGGGCCACCTTGTGGGTGGAGGCCAGGTTCACCATTGCAGAGCAAAATCCAGACCATCATGGACTGGATTACTCCCACTACCCAGACTCAGGTCAGAGTTTTCTTGGGCCTGACTGGGTACTACAGAAGATTTGTGAAAGGATATGGGTCTATAGTGACTCCCTTAAATGATCTGATATCAAAAAGAATGCCCAAGAAAGTTCAGTGGACAGTTAGCTGTCAGAGGGCATTTGATGACCTCAAGCAGACCATGTGCACTGCTCCCATTCTGCAATGTCCTGACTATTTCAAACAATTCATTGTCCAAACAGATGCATCTGAGTTGGGAATAGTGGCTGTGTTGTCACAACTTAAAGCAGAGGGTCCAGATCAACCAGTAGCTTTTATTAGCAGTAGGTTGACCCCCAGAGAGAAACGTTGGTCAGCTATTGATAGGGAAGCCTTTGCTGTGGTGTCGGCTCTGAAGAAGCTGAGGCCATACTTGTTTGGAACTCACTTCATTGTTCAGACAGACCATAAGCCCCACTTATGGCTAAAACAGATGAAGGGTGAAAACTCCAAACTTTTGAGGTGGTCCATTTTCCTACAGGGGATGGACTATACAATTGAACATAGACCTGGGAGTAACCATGCCAATGCAGATGGACTCTCCAGATATTTCCACTTAGAAAATAAAGACTCAACTGGGCAAGGTTAGTCTCATCTCCTTGCATGTGGGGGGGGAGGTTGTGTAGGAAAGTAGGATCTGCTTCTTATGGTTACCCCCACTTTTTGCTTGATGTTACACTCTTTTTGACTAATCAGACTGGCATCCTGCTAATCAGGACCCCAGTCTATCCACTTTCTCCCTAAAATGTATTTACATGTACTTAGGTACACTCCAGATTGGATACTGGGTTACCCTTATAAGTCCCTAGTAAATGGTACCCATGTACCCAGGGCATAGGTACGCCAGAGGCGCCCCACGGGCTGAAGCATGTATTATGCCACTTGCGAGAGGCCATGCAAAAAAGAACAGAAGGTATAAAGGA
Source organism: Triturus cristatus (assembly GCF_964204655.1). Lineage (NCBI taxonomy): Eukaryota > Metazoa > Chordata > Amphibia > Caudata > Salamandridae > Triturus > Triturus cristatus. Next base: position 408,747,236 of record NC_140588.1, on the reverse strand, counting down.
ATCAATACTGATCAATTTTATGAGTCGAGCACATTTAATTACCCTCTCAAAAATAATGAATATTCGGAATGAATATATCAAAATCAATTTACAACACACACAGGCAAGGCGCCTATTCAAACAAAACAAATGACATATATCACAATACAAATTACATTACATTGACAATCATAACACACATAAACAAAGACAATAACCCTAAAGATGTTATTCACGCTAGTGTTCCCCTTAAAAATTCGAGGTCCCTCACGCTGAAACAATGTACAGCGACCTAGGGGCTCTACCTATAGAGAACGAAAATATATATATATATACAGGAAGGTGGCTAACAATCCCAGTCAAAATCCATCCATAACGTATAACTAATACCATAAAATGGGCTTACCTTCCTAACAATAGGTGGGCACACCCTCTGCAAGAGTTTTTCAATATTATTCCATCGGCAACCTCCCGACTTAAACCTACAACACCAAACAAAGCACTCATTAAATCAGCCCGGTATGCGGGAGAATACCATTTCCGTCACCCGTAAAATGGCGAAAACACTTACAGGTAGAAGGCTTCAATAATAGGTTGGCGATCCCTTGCACAATGAAAGTTCTCCACAGCCGCCCAAGTGCATCCGCAACTCGCGGAGTCCTGCGCGTGGAAGAACACGGAAGTACTCTTCCCTGTACGATAACGCCCCGCCCACCAAATAGAGAGAGGACTGCGCTGACGGCACACTATTCAGCTGGACATAATACGATAGCAAGTGTTAATTTCTCTTTACACTCTCAATATTTCATGACAAATTCCCAAAGTCATTATCTCACACCGCGGATCCTAACCCGCAATTCTACAACTCAGCGGTGGACAGTCCCGACAACTGATAACCAATACTTAAAGGAGGTCGCAAAAACTCTAAAACGCCCAAATCTGATGAATGAACACTATTCAGATCACCTACACAATAATCTGTGACAAAATGAAAACAACAATCAATAAAAACCAATAAATAAAAAAAGATGATAATTGGGCAGTCACACCGATACATGCCGGCTCTCTCCATCACTAAATGGGGAGGAGCAGTCTAGCTTAACAAACCCACACAATATTATATATAAATCTGTACACAATATAATCCCTATGGTGGCCGAACCTATATACATGAAAATGATTGTATTCCTTTTTGACAGATATTTAATAAAATTAGGAAATATAACAACCCCTTGCTCCCACAGCAAAGTTGGAGTCCATGGGTTTATCTATTCCCTCATCACATATCACATGTAATCCACAGATATCAGTTTTAAAGCAAAGCCCAAACCTTGTCTCTGTCGTTTAGTCCTATACTTGACGTCTGATATCTTTCTATCAGACGTGCTTCTAGATTGTTCGAAATACTTTGCAGGACTGATTTATTGGGTGCCTTCACTACCGCCAGAACAGACCATTCCAATTTGTTCTCTCCATGCCCCTTTTCCATATAATACTGGACCATAGGAGCCCCTACAGTCTTACATCGTATGCGGGATTTGTGCTGTAATATCCGCAATTTAGCAGCTTGTGTCGTCTGATATATGTTTTATCACACGGGCAGGTCACACAATACACTACGTTTTTAGTGTTACAATTTGAGAAACACAGTTGTTTAGGCTGTTTCTTGTGAATCTTCACAGATTTAGAGTCTTTTGTGTGGGGGCATGCGGCACAACTATTGCACCTGTAGTGCCCTATTACTGCTGGTAACCCCAAGAGACATCTCCCATCTGTTGGGGTAGGTTTCTGGCGGTTCGCTTTTACCAAATAGTTTCTCAAATTTTTCCCTCGTCGGAAAGCAAACAGGGGCTTTGGAATATTCAAATGATCTATTAGTCTTCTTAGGTTCCTGAGAATGATCCGTTTTACTTTATACGCCTTGGGGTTAAAGGTAAGTACACATTCCAATTGCTCAGATTCTTGTTTACTTTTAGGAGTAAGTAAATTTCCCCGGGGGTGTCCCAAGCTCTTTTTAATGCCCCTCTCACTAAACGCTTATGGTACCCTCTAGTGATCAGTTGCTCTTGTAAGGTCTTAGCATTTTTAAAATAATAATTTTTATCAGTATAATTACGGCGTACTCTCAGAAACTGCCCGTAGGGCAAGTTATCCCTAAGATTGCGCGGATGCCCAGACGTGTAATCTAGAAGGGTATTTCGGTCAGTAGACTTGGTGTACAAGTCTACTTCCAATCTACCATCTTTGTCAACAATCCAAGCATCTAGGAAATTAATCTCTGTATTACTGGCTGTTTTAGTGAATTTTAAGATCTGTTGTCCGAGTATTAAGCCATATATGAAAATGTTCCAGTTCTTCTTCTGTGCCTTTCCATATCATGAATACATTATCAATGAAGCAAACCCACTCAAGAATATGTTCTCTGAATGGGGTCGCTTCATGGAAGATGTACCTCATTTCGAAATGGTCCTGTCAAGAATTCCTGTCATGCGAGGGGAGGAAAACGGTAACCAGCGAAAACGGACTACATCTCCCAGGATGCTTAGCGGTTGAGAGGTTATGTAAACAGGAGAGCTGTTACATAACTCAAGGAAAACACGCCCTTATGTAAACAGGAGAGCTGTTACATAACTCAAGGAAAACACGCCCTATAAAGGGAGGAACCGGGAGGTACAACGCTGTCGGATATTGTGTTTACTCCGACGTACCTGCTTAGTGAAGAGCAGTGTTCCGGAGTGGTGCTCCAGTAAGGCAAGAATGGAGGTAGGTCGAGTCGTTACTCCCTGGGCCGTGTCTTGCCCCATCGTCACCTGTGAAGGACCCGGAAGCTCTACCGGTCAACCATTGAGCTTCGCTTTTTTGACTCGGCTGAGTCAAAGCGCAGTGGCGCTTTTGCTGGTTGGAGTCGTAACTCCCAGCCCGACCAGAGATACAGGGACTGCCAGCTGTAACGCACACCAGGAGGTGTTTGCCGCGTTACAGACTCGGAAGTCCACAGGATCGATCGAGCGGCTGCTCTCGGTTCAGTCTTCTTGCTTTTGATTGGGGTATCGGTGACGCATCACCAGGAGGTGACTCCGCGTCCCGGTGCAGTCTGAGGAAGAGGTTGAGCGGCTGCTCCCTTCAGGTAGAGACCCCGGCTGGGTGTTTCCCTGACTCCTCAATTCTCCCCAACACTCTTCGTGCCCCTCACAGCCTACCGATTGGCATTTTCGGCCATTTAATTTCTGCCCTCTATTGGCATACGCCGGGATCGGCGTATATGCAGAGGACGGTTAGGACCATCCGTGCTGTGGGCTGGTAACGTACTTAGCCTGGAGGATTCCAGTGACTATAACTTTTGTTTAGTCTTTGTATTGTTTTTGCCTTCATTAAAATAACTAACCCTTCACAAGTGGTTGCGTCCTCATTATCGTGTCTGTTAAACGATCCTGAGACGTTCAGGGCGTTACAAAATATCCGACCTTAATAACACTAACTGTCTCCCGGTCGATAACAGACATGGCAACACTAGATGATGTGCTGGCTGCTTTAGCGACCGTGCAACTTGAAGTGGCTGCCTCCAGGCAAGAAACAGCCGATGTAAAAGCCAGACTGGATGCTATCCAAGTGGACCCGCTCACGCCCAGCACCTCCCTCACGAACCAGACCCCTGCGGTAGTAGTGGAAATGCCGGTAGCCGTCCCCTTGGCAACACCAGAGAGGTACAGTGGGGATCCTAACACAGTGCAGGTATTCCTCACACAAGTGGCGCTACATTTATCGTGCAAACCAAGGGCGTTCCCCACGAGTCAGGCTCGTGTGGCTTTCCTTATTTCCTATTTGGCTGGAAACGCGGCACAATGGGCCGTACCTCTGGTGAGCAGGGACGACCCCATCTTATGTGATTGGGGTGCTTTTCGCGAGGAATTCCTGAAGGTATTCGACAGAAGGGCTGACTCGTACACGGCGGACCGTGAAATGCTTGAGTTGAGACAGGGATCCAACGACCTGGTGCAGTATCTCAACGCATTCCGAAGGCTGGTTGCGGAAACCAAGTGGCCTGTTGCTAAACAGACGGCGCTCTTCCATCACGGGCTGTGCGATGAGCTCAAGGACGTCGTGGCTCATATTGACCCTCAACCCAAGACATGTGAGGGCCTTATCAACCTGGTATTACGGCTGGAACATAGGCTAAGTGAAAGAAAGGGGGATCATGGGAGAAAAGGAAAATCCCTTCCATCCTAGGACGGTGGGAAGTCCTGAAACTTCCACCGCATCCAAGGGAGAACCCATGGACATCGGCGCAATACGAGCGAGCCTCACAGCCACGGAGAAAGAGTCACGCCGTAAACAAGGATTGTGCCTATATTGTGGCAAAAAAGGCCACTACGTACGTGAATGCCCTGCCAAACCGAAGACGTCTCGTTATCGGGCCAACCGGTCGGTAACAGCCGTGGTGGACGTACCGGCGGAAAACTAGAGGACTCCCAGACCAAAGAAGGGGCATCTCGGAGTCACTCATCCATCCCTTCACTTTCCAACTCGGTCACTAAGGGACAACGACACCTGTTTCTCACGGTGCACGTGGGAGTGCATGACCAGTGGATACCCGTTGTGGCCATGGTGGATTCAGGGGCCACTGGCATATTTATGGACCACAACGAGGCATGCAGGCTAGGGCTAGTGCTTCTTCCCAAAGCTGTACCCGAAGACGTCTATGCTGTAGACGGAAGGCGATTGGTGACGGGGCCCATCGGGCAGCACACGGGGGTCCTTCCGATGAGATATGGGAGGAACCATTTGGAACAAATCGATTTTAACATCATCCGAGTGCCCCAATATGGCGTCATATTGGGATTGCCGTGGCTACAGAAGCACAACCCCTCTGTGGATTGGCCAACACATCGCATCGAAATGACGTCACCGTATTGTATCCTGCATTGTGGAATAAGAACGGAATCCCTTGACGCAGATGAGAGCGGGAGTCAGAAGGTGGCTACAGCGGCAGAAAAAGATGTGGCTCTCCCCCAGGCTTATCACAGTTTTGAGGATGTATTTGATGAGGTGAAGGCGGAAGTGCTACCACCACATAGACAGTTTGACTGCCAGATCGACCTGGTGCCAGGGGCCAGCGTTCCCAGCGGCAGGCTGTATGCCCTGACGGAGCCGGAAAACGTGCATCTCCGGGGGTACCTGGATAAACTCCTCAAGCTAGGATTCATCCGCCCGTCCAAGTCTCCGGCCGCCTCGCCACTCTTCTTCATCCCGAAGGCTAATGGGGAGCTGAGAGCCTGTGTGGACTTTAGGGCATTGAATGCGATAACCATAAAAAATCGGTACCCCTTGCCTCTCATCAGTGTACTTCTGGAACAGGTCAAGAAAGCTCGTATCTACACCAAGTTGGATTTGAAAGGGCCATACCATCTGGTGCGCATGAGGGACGGAGACGAGTGGAAGACCGCCTTTAAGACCAGGTTCGGCCTTTTTGAGTACCTCGTCATGCCGTTCGGTCTGTGCAACGCCCCGGCAGCCTTTCAGTTCTTTTTGAATGAGGTATTCAGAGAGGAGTTGGATATCTACGTGGTCGTATATATCGACGACATCCTCATCTATTCGTCCAGTGTGGAGGAGCACGTACACCACGTCAAAGCTGTGCTCCAAAAGCTGAGGGAAAACATGCTGTTTTGTAAACTCAGCAAGTGTGACTTCCACGTCACATCCGTGGAATTCCTCGGAGTGATGCTGAGTCCAGAGGGACAGGAGATGGCAGAACGAAAGATCAAGGCGGTGAAAGAATGGCCGGTGCCCCAAAGCGTGAAGGACGTCCAAAGTTTCATTGGCTTCGCCAACTTTTACAGGTGGTTTATAGATGGATTTTCAGGATTGGTGGCCCCAATCACACAGCTACTGAGGAAGTCCAAGGAGTTTGTCTGGTCCCCTGAAGCGAACAAAGCCTTTGAGGCCCTGAAAAGCGCCTTTGGTAAGGCGCCGGTGTTGGCTCACCCCGATCCGGATCTCCCCTACGTGGTGGAAGCGGACGCATCGGATGTGGCGCTGGGGGCTATCTTGTCCCAACGCAACCACGACACAGGGGTGCTTCATCCCGTTGCGTACATGTCCCGCAAACTCAACGACGCCGAACGCAACTACCATATTGCGGAGAAGGAGCTTCTCGCAATCAAGGACGCCTTCACCGAATGGAGGCATTGGTTGATGGGGGCAAGACATGTGGTATCGGTGTACACGGACCATCGGAACCTACAGTTCATGACGGCCACAAGACACCTTTCTCCCAGGCAGCTGCGGTGGATGATCTTCTTTGCGGGGTTCAACTTCCGCATCACATATTGGCCGGGGACGGAAAACCGGAAGGCGGACGCCCTGTCCCGTCAATCTGCAGTTAAGGAACCGTTGCCTGCGACCGAGCGTTCCATCATTTCCCCGAGGATGGTATTGGGGGTTATCCAACCGGATACTTTCCTGAGGGGAATAAAGAGAGGGATCAGGTCATTCGCATGGCGGAGGTGGCTCCTCAGTCACAGAGAATGGCAGCTGAAGGACGGGATACCCCTGAAGGGCAGGTGCCTATTGATACCCACGCCTAGGCTAAGGAAACAAGCCTTCATCTGGTGCCATGACTCTCCGTGCGCAGGTCATTTGGGCTTTGAAAAAACGGTGGCTAGCATGGGAAGGCATTTCTGGTGGCCAACCATGAGAGTGGATGTCAGGAGGTGGGGACAGGAGTGTCCTACGTGTGCTACCATGAAGGCCGACCATGGCCGAACCCAAGGGCTCTTACATCCACTTCCGACCCCGGATAGACCATGGGATAGCATATCACTGGACTTCGTGGTGGGCCTACCGGTAGCCCAGGGGATGACGGCAATACTGGTGGTGGTGGATTACTTGACGAAAATGGGGCACTTCATCCCCTGCAGGAGAGTCCCTACGGCCGGGGAATTGGCGTCACTACTCCTAAAGAATGTGGTACGACTGCATGGATTACCTGGGGTGATCGTGTCGGACCGGGGGTCGCAGTTTACTGCGCAATTCTGGAAGACTTGGTGCACTGCGCTGCATGTTAAGACCGCCCTGTCCACCAGCTACCACCCTCAAACGGACGGCCAAACCGAGCGCCTGAACCAAACGCTCAAACAGTATCTGCGATGTTTTGTGGACCAGGGCAGGGAAGAATGGGTCGACTTGCTATGGGTTGCAGAGATAGCCTATAACAACGCCACTGACAGCTCCACACAGTCATCTCCGTTCTATAGCAACTATGGCCAACATCCCAGGTTCTTGCCATTTCTACATCCGTTCAGAGAGGACAGGATTCCCGCCACAGCGGACAGGGAGGCACACATAAAAGACACGTTGATGCGCTCAAGGGCTGTCCTATTAGAGGCCAAGAGAAGATACAAGGCTGCGGCAGACAGGAAGAGAAGGCCCGGGCCACTGTACCGCACTGGATATCCACAAGAAACATGAGGTTTCGAAAGAACAGTGTGTTCCATCCCAAGTACATGGGCCCCTATTGAATTACCAAGTGTATGGGTCCCGTGAACGTGAAGGTGTGCTTGCCCCAGTCATTGCGGATACACCCTGTCTTTCATGTATCATTGCTCAAACCAGCACCCTCCAAGCCGTCTGGGACACCTAGGCCGGTATGCGTAGAGTCGGAGGTGGAGTATGAAGTGTCGGGCATACGGGCGTCCAAATGGCGCAGGGGGAAGCTGTGGTACCTGGTTGCGTGGAAAGGCTATGGCCCGGAGGAGCAGTCATGGGAACCGGCTGAAGGAGTTCATGCTCCGCGCTTGGTCTCCTTGTTCCATCGGCGTTTTCCTGCCAGCGCTGGACCCGTGGGGAGCCGCTGAGAGGGAGGATGTACTGTCAAGAATTCCTGTCATGCGAGGGGAGGAAAACGGTAACCAGCGAAAACGGACTACATCTCCCAGGATGCTTAGCGGTTGAGAGGTTATGTAAACAGGAGAGCTGTTACATAACTCAAGGAAAACACGCCCTTATGTAAACAGGAGAGCTGTTACATAACTCAAGGAAAACACGCCCTTATGTAAACAGGAGAGCTGTTACATAACTCAAGGAAAACACGCCCTATAAAGGGAGGAACCGGGAGGTACAACGCTGTCGGATATTGTGTTTACACCGACGTACCTGCTTAGTGAAGAGCAGTGTTCCGGAGTGGTGCTCCAGTAAGGCAAGAACGGAGGTAGGTCGAGTCGTTACTCCCTGGGCCGTGTCTTGCCCCATCGTCACCTGTGAAGGACCCGGAAGCTCTACCGGTCAACCATTGAGCTTCGCTTTTTTGACTCGGCTGAGTCAAAGCGCAGTGGCGCTTTTGCTGGTTGGAGTCGTAACTCCCAGCCCGACCAGAGATACAGGGACTGCCAGCTATAACGCACACCAGGAGGTGTTTGCCGCGTTACAGACTCGGAAGTCCACAGGATCGATCGAGCGGCTGCTCTCGGTTCAGTCTTCTTGCTTTTGATTGGGGTATCGGTGACGCATCACCAGGAGGTGACTCCGCGTCCCGGTGCAGTCTGAGGAAGAGGTTGAGCGGCTGCTCCCTTCAGGTAGAGACCCCGGCTGGGTGTTTCCCTGACTCCTCAATTCTCCCCAACACTCTTCGTGCCCCTCACAGCCTACCGATTGGCATTTTCGGCCATTTCATTTCTGCCCTCTGTTGGCATACGCCGGGATCGGCGTATATGCAGAGGACGGTTAGGACCATCCGTGCTGTGGGCTGGTAACGTACTTAGCCTGGAGGATTCCAGTGACTATAACTTTTGTTTAGTCTTTGTATTGTTTTTGCCTTCATTAAAATAACTAACCCTTCACAAGTGGTTGCGTCCTCATTATCGTGTCTGTTAAACGATCCTGAGACGTTCAGGGCGTTACAGTCCATCACCAAATTCGCTATTTCCTGAGCGAAACAGCACCCCATCCCTACACCTTTGACCTGTGAAAATAAATCTGTTTTAAAGGCAAAGAAATTATTTTTCAAACAGATACGGGCCAGGGCAAGCAAAAATTCAGTGGGGACTTGGTGGGGTCTCGGTCTTCTTTCCAACACCATACTCATGACCATCAGTGCCTCATCCTGAGGTATATTGGTATATGGACTCTCGATGTCGAAGGAGACCAACAATTGCTGGCCTCCATTGAACACCGAGAGTTCTATTTTAGAGATGAGATCCATCGTATCTCTAACATAGGCTTTCGTTTGAGCTACAAATGGCTTCAGGAATACATCGATGTATTTAGCTAATGGCTCCAGAATTGAGCCACAGGAGGCAATGATCGGCCTCCCTGGGGTTTGTAGTACATCTTTATGCACCTTCGGCAGTACATAGATGATCGGTATCTTCTGTTCTGTGAAGTTCAGATATTCATACTCTTTTTTTTACACAAATATCCTAACTCCATGGCCTCTGTAGTGAGATGTAATATCTCTGCTCTCAATCTGGCCGTAGGATTATCCGTAATAGGTCGATAGTGTTCCCTATTACTTAATTGTCGCATAATTTCCTCATCGTATTTTTCATTATCCCAAAGGACTATTCCCCCGCCCTTATCGTCTGGTTTAATAACCGTAAGGGGATTATTGGCAAGATCTTTTAAAGCCAATTGTTCTTGTTTGGAGAAGTTAGATCTAAATGTGATTTGTTTGGTATTCAAAACATCTATTTCGCTTCAAATTTGGTCTTCAAAACCAAAACCTCATCTGGCATGGCCATACGTTATTATACTCTGAAAAAAAGATCTTCAATCTAATTTTCCTTAAGAATTGTGGGACTTAAATTTTTGTGTCCACAGGGTCTTGCACCACCGTGGGGACAAAATATAGCCCCTTTTGGAGTATTTTAGTTTCCAAGTCAGTTAAAGGATGTTTAGATAAATTGTAAACCGGCATTAGTTCCATACTGGTATTCAAATTATCCCCCACATTTTGTTCTAGCGTCTGTACACTTTGTGTCGGGTCCTGAAAAACCCCTGCTCCTGATTCTGCTGTGCTGGTGCTCGCCATCCTCCCCTGAAGCCTCGTCCCCTGTTCCCACCTCTGTCTAAAAAAAGGGGGGGGGGTGAGCCCTCGGGTATTGGTAACATGGTTGGTATGTAGAGTAGGGTTGGAAAAATGGCCCTTCTCCTTGATCAGAATCTGAGGAGGAATCAGAGAAGGTCACAAATTTAGTCCTTGATCTCCCTCTGTATTGTATATTAAGACTGCTTGGATTGTTATTTTTGAAGAAGTCCTCCTTCAAATAGGGATATACCCACTCCAACTTATAGTTCTTAATGTCTTTCACTACTTTGGAGGTCTTCAGATTCACTGTATGGGTCTTAAAATCTATCAGTGTTTTCTCAATCGTTTCTAACAATGATTTAGCATCTGTTATAGTTGTGTCCTCCCTAATTTCCTCCTCTAGTCTCTTAATTTCTTTAAGTTTCTCTTCACGTATTCTTAAAGCAGTCTGGATAGATAACACAATCCAATCACGAGAGCACTTGGTTCCTACTCCACTAAAGTCAACCAAGTATGCCTTGTCATTTATAAAAATCACTGGAATATTTTTAACCTGCAAGCCTGCAGGTATCGTGTTAGATTTAAGATACTCCAATAATACTTGGGCGTGCAATTGGGTCCTAGTATTCTTTTTTCTAAGTTGTATCAATCGTTCTCCCTTATCTGAATTGAGGTTCCTAACCCCTAGTGTATCTCCACCCAATAGTGACGGGATCTGTTTCAACCTATTGATATCTTCCTCGGAGTAGCTCACCATATACGGTTCTCTAAAATAAAGAAACAGTGTACATACAACATTCATTAACACAAATCCTACAATATACAAATAATATCCTACAATGGCTAGGCGCCAGGACCTATGGATCAACTGCAATTATTTTTACATACAATTAATTATATATAAATTTGTAAAGCCACCTCACAATTGACAAAGTGTAGACATATTAGCAAAAGCAACAGGGGTATACCCAAATAACCCTTAAATACCTGGGTATGGACACGTAATTATATGTAAGTGCCTGCACCACTTACGATAGATATAGGTTTACTATATCTTTAGGTCACTACACTTAAAACCTATAAGTCACCCCTATAGCAGGTCTTAACAATCCTGAAGGCAGGGTGCTGGGTTTTACGTGAGAGGGTACCCCTGCATGAGCAGAGTCCCTCTGCAGCCTTTGGAGACCATTCTCCCGGGTTGTCTGTGACACAGCCAGACATATAGGTAGAGGTGCATTATATCCTCGCGGTAAATGCTATCTCGAAAATGGCTGAAACAAAACATGTCATGTTTGGTATCAAACACCTTAGAATCATACCTCCACACGTGGGCTGTATGATTCAACCCTTCTGAAGCAAGCTTCGTGGGTCCCTGGTCTTCCGGATACCAGCCTTCTCGAACCAGACAGCACAAAATGGATGCTGCCGACCGGAGACACATTTCTGCCCTCCTGCTGCTGAGCCAAGCTCAAGCAAAGGAAGGCAGCACAATAGGAATCCTGTCACAGGGAGGTGTGACCACCTCCCAGACAGGATTTAGTGTATTGGGGCTAGGTGGGTGCACTTCCAAAGTGCCTGAAAGTCTGCACAAGGGGCACATTTGGTGTCCAGCTCAAACCACTTCTGGGAGCCATTGGCTCCTGCTCTGTTGTGAAACAGGACAAAGGACATGGGTGTAACCACCCCTCTGTCCTGACCCTCCCCTTGGATGGTCCCCTGAATATGCCTAACCCTCTCCTGTGGGTACAAAAGGGCTTACCTGATTGAAGGACCCTAGATTCGACGTGGACAAGATTCTAAACAAGAAACTACTGACCTTCGACCGTCTGGACACTCTGGACTTCGACTGATCCCAGCTTCGTCTACCTCTTTGTCCAAAAGCATCGTCTGTGCCTGTGTACCATTCAGGCTCTGTGTAGGACCTGTGGGGCACCAAGTACAGCTGAAGTATCTCCCTAGGAGTTAAGGAGTTAAGGAGTCACTCCCCTGCATTTGCAGGCACCATAATGCAACTGACCAGTCTGCTGTTCCTGAGCTCATGTGGACTCTGAAGGCTCCAGCAACACAGGAGGTGGGTTCCTACCTTGCTTGAGGTTGCGGTGCCCTCTCACCAAGTTTGAGGCCAATATCCCTCGTGGGGACCACACAACCCGAACCCCTGTGCACGGCGTACATTTGCAGTGCATATGCTTGTTGGTGTTCCCCAACTTCGTGCATTGGGGTGTTGATAGCCCCAACCTCAGCGCACATTTCATACCAAGGACACCGGCCTCATTGTACTCTGTGCCCTGCAAGCGGTTGTTTGGTGAAACTGCTAGAGGTCCGCTCGCGACTCTAATGCCTTCGGCCTGTGGGTCCATTTGAGGGACAATCCTGATTTCCTTGGGCTCCCTGGTTGTTCCAGCCCTGCCCTGACTTCCCTTGCTGTGGTGAGTCATCTTGTCCTTGCTGGGCCGGACTGTAACCTTTCTTGACCTTCTTGTGGGTTGCCGTTGCCAAGGCTTGTTGTTGCTCCTGCAGGACACCGACCCCTCAGCACGCAACATCCTTTGTGGGACAGATTGTATCTGGCTCCTGATCATCCTCAATGTTTCCTAGTCCCTGCAGCTGTCGAGTCAAGGTCTTCTTCTTCGCAACTGAAGCACCCGATATCGGTGGGCATTTGTCTACTGAGACCCTGGTCACTCCTGAGTGACCCAGACTCTGTCCCCTCTGCTTTCAGGTTCCTCCCATCAAGAATCCACCTGCAGATTCCACCGAACACGTTTCTTCTTTCCAACAGTGGCATTTCTTTGAAGACGCCCATTGAGAACGAGGGCGGTTTCCGATGCCACTTCAGCCCTTTGCACCCGGCTCCTCGGGGATAGGTAAGTCTGGTACTTTGGTATCCACGGGTGGGGTGGCTCTCTAACCTTCAATGTTCCGAAGGGTTTCCTCATAATCCACTGGGAAGGGTCCTTAAACTTTAAAATTGCAACTGCGACTCTCTCTTTGAATTGTACGTAGCACGCGGTCATGTTCTCACACTGCACCCATCCTCTGCGGGGTCCCTACTTACTCACCTTGGGTGGTTCCTTGGGGTCCCAGCGATTTTACACATTCTAGAAATTGTCTTGACTCGAGTCGTGGTTCTTATACCACTATTTTAGCATATGATTTGGTCTCCCCTGGGAGCCCACTGTGAATTAGTGCTACTTACGATTGTTTCTGTGCTAAACTATTGTGTGCTTAGTGTTTATCTGCGTGTAACAGATACTGTGAGGTATTTAAGGTGTTATAATAATAAATATATATTCTTAAAACTTCTGTGTGGTTCTCCTTTCATTTAACCAATACAATAAGGTTGCATTCTGTTAAATCAAGCTGCTTAACATTCCTTCAAGATTAAGCCTGAAGGCTGCTCTCCATAGCTACCACTTGGATAGCTTTCTAAGGTTATCTTTGACCTCTTAAATCACCATAACGGTTGTTTGGACTGGTGCAAGGTGCCCACTTCAACTAGTGGACATCATATACCAGGCCAACTTCTCATTGTGATCATGAAGGTAAAAAAGCTCAAAATTAACTAAAAGGTTATTTAAAAGAATATAATATTTATTCTGTTCTTCCTATTGCTTCAAAATAATACTCAAAACAACATTTTAAGAAGTCTCTTCTTTAAAAAAAGTCTTGCAGTTCATGCTCTCAACAAGTTTTCTTCAATTTGCTTTTTTAGGCAAAAAAGTTCAAATGTTCTTCAGGTTCACATTGTAACATACTTCCAAATCTGTATTGAAAACAACTCCCTGGGCTGTAGCTCTTTTCTTCTGATTCTTCTTTGTCTGCTAGATATACCCATTCATATGATGCATATTTTTTGCTTGGTGTTTTCTTCCTCACTGATCGCATAGCAACAGGTGATTAATTTCCACTATTTTCTGAGTCCAGTTAAATTATTTCCAGATGTTCATTGATTAACTTTAGTCTTTCTGGGTTCTATGGCTGACAGCGCTTTCTTTTGCAGGTTCGTTTCAGTGACTTGTTTTCTTTTGCTGCTTCTCTTTCACCTGCTTTTTTAATCAATGACGAACTTGAACATTGATCAAATGAACTGTACTGCTCACCATAAATTGTTTTCTTCCTCCAGGGGTTTTTGTGGCTCAAATTTTCAACAGACATTTTTCATTGTTTGCATCAGGGACTACTTCTTCTTACTGTTATTCATGCCTTTGACTTCGACATTGCAACATCTCTTAACTCTCCACACTGAAAACTTGAGCTTGACTATGTGCGCCAGTGGTTGTTTTTACTTCTTCATCTGGTGCCTTCACTCTTGTAATGTGAACAGCGTGGATCCACTGTGGGATTCCTGCACACTTTACCTCAGTGTTTGTCATCAAGATCACCTTATAGGGTCCACAGTAGCACTTTTCAAGACAACTCTTCCTGACATGCTTTCGTACCACTATATAGTCTCTTGTGTTCAGTCCGGGCATAATATGTCTTTTGATGATTCTGTTGCCACATTCACCGGGTGAGAGACAGATTTTTCCATATCAGCCAGGCCTTTGCAGTAATCTAGCACAATGTCACCAGTTATTGACACCAAAGCAGCCGAAGGTATATAAACCAATATCATTGCTCTACCCATGATTACTTCATGGGGTAGACAGACCCGTTTTTTGTCAGGTGTACATCTGATGTTCATTGAAACCAGGGGAAATGCATCAGGCACTTCAAACTATACGATGAAACAGCCTTTGCCAAATTTTGTCTTGAGAGTTCTATTTGCTCTCTCTACCACACCAGAAGATCATGGATCATAACTACAATGAAACTTCTGATTAATTTAAAGGCAGTGGAGATTATTTGCTAAACTAAATTCCTGAAGTGTGAACCATGATCTGTCTCAATAGAAGTTGGAAGGCTTAATCTAGGAATGACGTCCCTCAATAAAAGTATAGCAAATGTAAGGCTATCTGATCTCCAGGTGGGGTATTCTTCAGCCATTTAGAAAACAAGAAGACAATGACCAAGATATGTTTCAAGCCATGGCAAACTGGCATTTCTACAAAGTCTGCTTAGAGTCTGGTAAATGGGCGTTCTGATTTGCCAATATGATTCATCACAGCTATTGTTGTCTGTCCCTGATTGTTAAGCTGACATGCCTGGAACACAGCTCTGTAGCAACATTTCTAAAATTTGCATTTTCCTAATATTTTCTAAATGTACGAATCATACTGTGTATTCTTGAGTGTGATATGTTGTGAAAGTATCATCCTATAGATGAAGTATGGCATCAGGGGGAATATATTCATTTTCAGGAATAACATACAAGTTTTGATGATTTTTCTTGTATTACAACGTTTTCCCTTTCCATTTCTCATCTTCTGTAGCCCCCTCCTGAAGGTCTCTAAAATCACTTAGAGAACTCTGGATCGGATTTAAAAAGAAACAGTTCATATTCTCTGCATTTTGTATAGTGTTATTCTTAATTACTATTCTCAGTTACTTGAACCACTGTTTTGTTCTTAAGTGCATAATAGCTGGCAACTTGATCAGCATAATTATTTCCAAGAGTAACCACATATTTTCCAGAAATATGGACAGTGTACTTGACCACAGCGGTCTCCTTTGGTTAGTGAATTGCCTTCAAAAGATCAAGAAAATAGAGACTGTTATTACTGGGCGCTCCAGAAGATGTGATGAATCTCTCTGTGACCACAATTGCCCAATATCGTGCACCACACCAAAACCTTACTGGCTGTTTGTATAAATTGTCACATTCAGATTTTCTGACAAGCAAAATACTCTTGACAATGCAATCAGTTCTGCTACTTGTGCTGAAGTTATACTCGGCAGATGGGATGCTTCAAGGATTTCAGAAATTGAACATACTGCATAGGCAGCCATCAATGCACCATATTGGTCTCTTAAACAAGAACCATCAACAAATTAAGTCATATCAGCCATTTCTAAAGGGGCTTCTTCTATATTAGTTATTGGTTTGGTACATAACACGGTAAGAGCAATACAGTCATGTTCACTCTCATTGTCTTCATCCTAATTTTTATCAGTATGCTTGTCTTCACAATAATGTCTGAGATCAGAAGCGGAGTTGCTGGACTGAGCGAATTGAACCATTTGATTGAAATGTTCCCTGCTGCAAGAACTACTTGCTCATACTTGGTGAGTCTACTGTTTGTCATGTGTTGAATCCTTGTTTGTGTTAATAGAATCTCAACTACATTTTGGACATATTCAATTAAAGTGTGGTCCATCACTATTGTTTCAGTTTGTTCAATGGCAACACAAATAGCTGCAAACAATCTGGAGACTCATATTGACCGGATTTAATATAGCTGAAATGTAGGCGACTGGCTTCATCATCCCAGGTGCATTACATAGACATTCTCTTAATTTGTGGAATGCCTCTGAACATTCTTTGTCAAGTGGTACTGGATCTTTTATGTCACTGTGAATTAACCTTATTAAAGGTTTCACAATCAAGGAAACGGTTGAAATCCACTGTTGACAGTAACCAACAGGTCCTCAGAACATCTCACGTTCCGCTGGGTGGTAGGATTAATTTTCAGAATAGCAGACACTTGCTCTTTTGAGACTTTCAATATGGTGACCAAGATTATTACTTCCTTTTTACAGTACTGCATCTTTGTTGGGGAAACTTTATGACTACTGTCAGTTAAATTATTCCACAAAGCAATTGTGTCATGTTTACAGTCCTCTTTTCTTTTAGATGCAACTGACAAGTCATCGATATACTGCACTAAGACTGAATTAAAGGGCAATCTTACATTTTCTAGGCCTTGCGTCAGAATTTAACCAAAGATTGAAGGACTTTCTGAATACCCTTGTGTGATCCTACACCACACGAGAAGTTTATTTTGAAATTGAAATGTGAAGCGGGGTTGACTTTCTTTATGCAAAGCAATTGAGAAGAACACTTGGCATAAGTGAATGTCTCTATACCATTCTGCATCTGAAGGAATTGGGAATAAAACCACTGCTAGATTCTGTAGTGACTGACCAGATGGGATTACAATTTTATAAATGTTTCAATGATACTGCATGATGTGCCATTTCCCACTAGCAGGCATATTTACAAGCCCCTATCGCTACAAGAACGTCACTTTTAGTGACGTTCCTATAGCGATATGGGCTTTGCCTTATTTACAAGGCAGCGTTAAGCCACTTAACATGGCTTAACGCTGCCTTGTAAATAAGGCACCCTTTCACGCTATACTTAGCGTGAAAGGGGTGGGCAATGGGTGTTATAAAGAGCATTCCACCGCAACAACCATTGATTTTGACGCTGCCCCATATTTACAAGGGTGGCGTAAATATGGGACAGCGCCAGAATTACAACCAGGGAAAACCTGGTCTTAGCCTGGCGAAACAAGGAGAAATGCTTTATTTCTCCTCATTTTTGTTGTTTCCATGTGTGCTGCATTGTGCAGCACACATAGAAACAGAAAAACGCAGTTGATTGTTTATGTGCAGAATGGTGTCCCTGAAAATGAACACTCATAAAAAATACGATTTGCAACTTCTATGTGTTCTGCACAAAGCAGCACACATAGAAGTTATAAAAATGCCATTTCAGATTGTTTATGTGCACAAAGGGACACCTTTCTGCACATAAACAATCTTTCCCCTCAACGCAGGCACACTTGCACTGTGGCGCAAGGGTTCCTGCACTGGTGCTCCTAAATTTAGCACCAGCGCAGGGAGAAATGCAGGGCTGCACCATATTCTTTTAAATACGGTACAGCCCTGTGTTTCAGACGTGGTGGAGCGCGGCGTTAAGCCAACAAGACTGACACCGCTCTTCGTCACTTTTGTAAATATGCCCCCAGGTTTCTTCATTCCCCTCATGAGAGCGTTTCAAGGGCTACCAAGCACTTCCCGGAGAATTCCTCGTTCAATCATTTTCTTAATAACAGGTTTCAGACCCTCTTCAGACTTTTTGAAAGCTTATATTGCTTAATTCTTGGGAGAATGGTGTAAGGTTACATTTTAATTTGAACTGGCTCTGTACTTTTTATCAACCCTATCTCTTTCGCAGAGAAATCCCACACCGTTTCTTTGACAGCATGTCTTAAATCCAGAGGTAGGGCATCTTTTGTTAAAGCTGCGAACAATTGAATTCTGTAGTCTTGTGATTTGATTTTGAACACTTTGAGCCAAATTTACCACTTACTCATGCAACGCAGCGCAGCAGACGCAAATGCTGTGCTGTGTGAAAAGGAGAGAGGAGGAGAGCGTCATATTTACAGAAATGTGGCACTCTCCTTCCCTTTCCCTAGCTCCAGCGCTGAAATCAGCTGCCCTGCGCCACAGAGAAACCTTTGCACCAAAGTGCAAGGGTGTCTCCGTGAGCCTTGCATAAGTTTTGTCTTCCTGTACAAAATTATTTGCATAGACTAACTTCAACCCTTTTCCCTCTTTGTATGTGTTCTGTAAAGTGCAGCACACGTGCAAAGTCGGAAAAGGAAAGAGGAAAGAAAGCGTTTCTCCTTCATTGCGCCTACTTAAAATGGGTGCAGTTTTCTGACACTAAAGCCTATCTTCTTTACTAAATGGGTTTAGCGCCAGAAACCTTGCGTGGTTGCATAGAAATGCCCATGCTCTACCCATGGTGTGCCCCCTTGGCACTAAGTAATGCAAAGCAGTGCTATGCACTGCTTCGTGTTACTTTCATCTTATTTCTGGCGCTAAACAAGTTTAGTTCCCAAAAGTAAATTGGAAATATTGCATCAATTTTATGGCACAAACACAGCGTAAAAGTTTAGTAAATCTCTCTCTGAATGTTCATCTTATGTTTCAATCGCAACACCATCTGGTGTGCAATAATCACACAATTCATTTTATATTTATAAAACAAGTCCCTGCCTAACAAATTCACAGGGCTTGAGCAACATAAAGTGAACTAATATTTATTCTCCATTTGCTCTATTTTGACTGGGAAATCTGCTGTAACTTGATTAACAATCTGTTTATTATTGATCCCTACACTTTGGACTTTTCTTCCCAAGAGAGGTAGATTTGGGACTTACACAGAATGAAGTGTAAAACGGGGAGCCCCAGGTATCCATCAAAAATTAAATAGGATGGCCATTGACTTTGCCATTAATGTACGGGCCACTCTGGTCTACCTCTAGGACTGCTCCAAGTCAGCAAACCCTCCTTCTCTCTTAGGCACCATTATTGCAAATTACTCCCTGAAGAATACTGAGAAGTCAGAATTACTCAGACTCAATTAATTTTGTTGGGACCCTGCCGTAAATGGCATTTTGCTCTTAATGTTTTGCTGTAGCATTTAGGCAGATGGCATTGTCATGCAGAACGATTTCTGATCATGTACTCGCTGCACATAATTCTATTTTGTAGGAACCATGGAATATGCATTTCTGCATCTTGGGAACTCATTCTGAATTTTATCTAAATTCTTTCTACATTCCTGTTTCCAGTGCCCAATTTTTCTGCAGAAGTGACAAACTGTCTTCCTTTTCAATATTGCAATATTTGCATTAATTCCAGAACTGTTTGCCATTGTTCTTGTCTCAGCACCTTGCTTCTGCATGTGACAATTTCCTATTCTCATGCCTTGCATCTGAGTCATTCCCATCACTCCAGCATTTCCAGCTTGAACATATGCCATGTCTGAAACCATCAACAGATTTGTGGCATTTCTTTCAAATAGTTTTCTTTGTAAAGCAGTCAATTTCTCCTTGATCTATTTACTTGCATCAAATCAATCACTAGTGCATTTTGGCAGCTTCAAAACCTCATCTATACTCTTTGTCTGCCAGCACATTTCACTTTGTTGCATTTGACTACTCAGCTCCTAATGCAAACACATAATAAAAACAAAAATGAAACCACTGACACCCTCTTTCTTGGGATCGTCAATGCTGCCATGCCTTTTAAAATTCTACAAGAGCTTCTCATAATAATCATGCACTATCTCCTTTGTTGTATGTGAATTTCTCAAAATGTGAGCCCAATTAATATCCCTTTTAGGCACCGTCTTTTTCATATGCTCAATCAACTTTCTATATTTATTAGCCTCTTCCTCAGAAGGAGCATTAATATCGGCAACTCTAGCTGGTTTCCCTGTCGGCCATGCCACAAAGTTTGCTTTCAGTCCACAAATCACTAGGGATCACAATCTCAAATAGCGAATTTAAATTAGTCCACAGCCTCTGTGAAATGTTCATTAATCTATGAACCTTCTTGTACCAACTCTGCCTTCCCCCGAATTTCAGAAACATTGTTGTAGAAGCATAAATATTAGCTCTCATCCACTGGACATGTACTAGAGTTCCCCATGCACTTCTCAAAATGGAAATTCCAAATGTGTCCCTGATCTCCGGATGCGTGGCCACTGTCCCACGCATCCGGAGAACAACTTCTGGAGGCAGATCCTTCTCCCATCGCGCCGCCAAGACCTGGAACACCCTCCCCCTCCACCTAAGTCAAACCGAAGACCTGCTGACCTTCAGGAGACAACTCAAGACCTGGCTCTTCGACCACTAACAGCTCCCCCCCCAGCGCCTTGAAACCCGCCCGGGTATGTAGTGCGCTTTACAAGTTACATGATTGATTGATTGATCCCACTTCTGCATCGCTATCTGATCCCTTCACCTTACTCTTTGATTCTTTCACCTTCGTTTTACTTACTGTCCCTCTCTTCCATCTTTCTCTTAAATTCTTCAAATCACTCCATTCCCTGGCCTTTCAGTAAAATCTTTGTGAGCTCTCAATGTCATCAACTGCAATTTTTTTATTTCATCGTGTGTAGATCTATTTTATAATTTGTTCGCACATTCTTCATCTTACTGATATCAACTTTATAAACATGGGCTAACTGTTCTAGTTTGTCATGTGCTTTGTTTGCACATTTGGCTGCTTCTTTGATCAAATACCTCATTCATCAGCATTGTATTCCATTAAACTATTTAAATCAATTTGTTACCAACATGTATGTAAATTCAGTTTTTAAAAGTCCATTATTAATTATTTACTTAAGAGTTTCTTCTCTGCCTATTGTAGTAATAGGTGGATCACTTTGAGTTTGAGAAACAGCAGTTGTATCACCACTCGTACCCGGCACTGCTGTCATTTTAATTTCAGGTGCTTCTCCTGCTATTGAACTAGCAACCGCATCTTTTGTTGATCTCTGTCTCTGCACAACTGTGCTGTCTCCTGCTGCACCCATATCAGTGGCCAGCACCAGTCCTTGTGCGCTGTCTGTATATTGAGGAGGTCTAGAATTCAAAAGACCATTAATAAAATGTTCCTCATTGGTATCCTGACTCCGCTCCTTTTCCTTCTTTGTTTTATCCTTATCCTCAGTTTATCTATTGCAGAAAAAACCCTCACACCTTCCATTGTATCCTCCCTCCAACATTTCTCTTGTCTATCCCATTTGCTCTCCAACCACTGCCTAAAGGAACCCTTCACTTGCTTTGGCATTGTCTTTTTCTTTCTTTCTTTCTATCCATCGGATCCTATTTGTTTAATCCCTCAACTTGTGCAGGTCTGCCTAACAGCTTTCTCTCATTCATTGTTTGTGTCAGGAAAACTAGGTTTCTAATATTAAAGGTATCTTCCAGAGGAAATTGTACATTTTTATCAGAAGCAGTATAATCATTCAGGTACATTTATAGATCCCAATATCTGTCATCATTTCCATAAGCAAGTCAGTGCTGACCATCAGTGCATGGTAGAGCAGAAACTTTAGGCCTTTTCAGTAAAGCACCCATTATTTTTGCTCAAATCGATCTAAAAAATAACACAAAAACCTTATGTACAATCGCCAGTTCCGGCGTAGGTATGTGTCTCATTAACCTCCCAATGACAGCATAAATTTGTAGTGATGTCTCACCAATCACAGCACGGCTCCCTAGCTGACCAACCAATCACAGTACGACTTCTCCATGAACCAGTGAAACAATATCAAAACATTTCTAAATCGTTTTAAACAAAATAAATTATTGTCTGCTCAACCTAAGTAAAAGGAAACCATCAACTTAAAGAAGAACATGCTTCACAATCAAATAGAAGAACAAAGAACCTCACCCTGCTCGATACAGTCTTAAAATACAATTCACACCGGGTAGACTTCAGTCCAGCAGTAATCAATCTTGCTAATGCACTCACTCTTGTGCACTAAGGGACTAGGTACACCAACCCAAGTAAAATTTACAACCCTAAAATCAGAGTCTGTTAATTTAGAACGTCTATGTGTGCATGTGGTGCCTTGCACTACACACTATTTTATGCAGAAAAGTTAATACAATATCTCAAGATGTTGGATTTTGACGAATTCAATAACCAAACCAACCAATAGTATACACATTTTTTTAAATGAAATTCACAAACAACTTTAATGGATAACTACAACATTGATCAGAGATTAATCAAGCCCAGAATCAGCATCGCATAGCCAAACATTTTGCATACAGCATAACAACCCATTTTACAAACTCAAACATCAGCAACACATCACAACCACCTCACAATGCTCTCAACTCACAAATCATACTGCCCTATTCATACTTGCACTCTAAATCATTCAGGAACAGCGCTGCAAGTCAGGCTTATCTGCAAAATCTCTGCACTGGGAAATGCAGCAGGAAATTCCACTGTTTCCCAGAACTGGGTGAAGGACCAAAAAGAGACACTAAAAGGGTTCTCATGGCAGAAGGAGGTGCAATCGTTTGACACCATCCTTTGCTGCCAAGACATGTGGGAGGAAAACCATACCTCAAAATTTGGACACTCAAAACTTTAGACACCCCAATAGATTACCTCATCCAGTTCTCCCACATGTTGTATTGCGTGTTGAGGCACCCCTTAAATATCGATTCGAAGAGTAAATCAGTACAAAGAAGTAATAGAGCCTACTCTATAATTGAGTTCTCGATCAGTAAAAAGGGTTTTATTACAGAAGTAAAAAATATGCAATACAGAAATAATGCAATAAAGGCTTTCCGATAAATAGTTCTACAGAGAACGCAAAATCAGAATTATCCTAAGTCCCAAATGAGTAGCAAAGTCAAAAAGACGTGGGACGGCATTACTAATAGAAATGGAAAGTCTTCTGACTCAACCCCAAAATCCAGGGGTTCTTAGGAACAATTCTTGCATAACAAATTAGTAAAACTGCAAAATCACTATGGTCTGATCAAAGACATTATTTATTTGGCAAATCAAAACACAGAGAAAAAATACACGTCATTACCTTAACACATAAGCACCATCCCATTTTTAAAAAGTGTATTCAGCACCCTCTATGCTAATACCATTCAGAGATGTTCTAACAAATATGAAACATTAAACAAAGGAACTTTCGGTGATTGAATGGACTCCTATTTACAATGGAAGGCAGAGAAAGGGACCTTGATAATGTTTCAAGCCATATGGAACAGGAGAAAGTTAATCAAAAGCAATGTAATCGTAACAGTGGAACTAAGCCATTACATATCAACTTAACTGTGCTCTGCTGAGCCTGTGGAGAGAAGATGCACAAGGGGGGGAACAGGAGTGAGTGACAGAGATGGAATCTATCTTGTTTTAAAATACAGTTTAATGGGAAAATTTGGCATAACTATAACACAATAATAAACACACTTCTATGCATCATGTAAAATTCAATTTCAACTGCAATTATATTAATTCAGCCCATACATGCAGAATCAATCATGAAAATGCACATTAATTGTCATTTTTAATGTACAAAATACAAACCCCATAAAACAATATAATGTTTACAAGTATTATTATAGAATCTGCTGCATATGTTCACTGAAATTTAATTTCTGCTGCTGCAATTTCATATTCTAGGATGAAAGAATTTGTGGAGCAAAGGAAGTGTCTGAACTTGGCATTTTGGACCCTTTGTGTGGTTCATTCCATCTTGGAAGGATATCAAAAAAGAGAGTGAGAAGTGAGCTTGCTCACCTTCCCGAATAAAGATATTCAATAAAGAAACGTGAGCACGCTACCATACTCATTTATTGGTTTGCTTAAGATGGCCCTCACACTCGGTGTAAACAAACCTTTTTGGTTTTATTATAATTCCATCTTGGTACATTCATCTCGTGATAAAAGGAGCAACTAACCCCTTTGATTAGTCTCCTGACTGGATAAAATAATCTTACTGACATCTTTTAAGAAGTAGGTAGACATGAAAATATTGGGGAAAAGGTAGAATTATCAGACAACCACCATCCTTAGCACAACACAAATCCTAGTTATTAAAATACAGCAGAATATGTTAATGAAAAAGAGGTGCCATTCTTAGAGTTAGTACTGGAGCTAAGGCTCTTATTATGAGGGGATCGTTAGATTCCAATCCCTGTGCAAACTCCTATTCATTCAGGGATTGGAATTATGTGTACCACTGTAATTACAGCACCCCAGAATTTTCCACTGGTAAGTTTCAGCAGTAGGAAAATACTGAATTCTACACTGAGGCTCAGATTTAGTTAATTTCACACAACAGAGCAAGGAATGTGCTGCACTGTGTTGCGTGAAAGGAAGAGAGCTGAAATGGGCCTTATTTACTTACATAGACCACACTTCTGCTCTCTCCTCGCTCAGTTGCACTTGGGGCAGCCTAGCGCCAATGTAGTCACCTCTTGCACGATGACGCAAGGGTGCTTTTATTGTGATCAGAATAGTTTGTGTACAAAAAGGGATACCTTCCTGCAATAAACACAATTCTTAGATGCTTATTCTTCCTTGTATTTGTGCTGCAGAATTCAGCTTCCATGCAGTGGAAGTAACAAGGATAAATAAATATATTTTTCTTTGTTATGCCAGGTTCAGGTAGGCACATCATTTTGGGCAAAACCCAGGTTTATAAAAATGGTGCCTCACTCGTGTGGGAGGCCCAAGTACCTGCGACAGGCAAGGGCCCAAAAGTATTGAGGCGACATCAAAATTGCCTATCACAAAACTACCTGGTTTTGCAAGGGGGGGTCACCTGGGTTTTTGGCCCCGTGCTCGGCGGCCAGCTAGGGAAACCTACCAAACCCACACATTTCTGAAAACTAGACACCCGGGGATTCCAGGATGGTATGGCTTGCGTGGATCCCCCAACGTTTTCTTACCCAGAATCCCCTGCACACCTCAAATTTTGCTGAAAAAAATCACTTTTTTCACACATTTTTGTGTGGGAAAGTTGTGGCATCACTGGGTTGACACAAATTTCTCACCACCCAGCGTTCCCCCAGGTCTCCCGATAAAAATGGTGTCTCACTCATGTGGGAGGCCCAAGTACCCGCGACAGGCGAGGGCCCAAAACATTTTGTGATAGGCAATTTTGATGTTGCCTCAATATGGTTTGGTTATGTTATAGGTTTGCTAGGGTTCCCTAGGTGCCGGCAGAGCTAAGGTTAAAAAACTACAGCTAGGCACTTTGCAAAAAAAGGGTAATTTTTCACTGTGAAAATGTGGTTTATCCACGTTGCGTTTTGGGTTGTTTCCTGTCGCGGGCACTAGGCCTACCCACACAAGTGAGGTACCATTTTTCTCGGGAGATTTAGTGTAACACAGAATTGTAGAGCAACTGTTATTATCTATTGACTTTCGATGCATTTCTGCCTTCCAAATGAAAGACAATGTGTAAAAAAGAAGTCATTTTGAAAAATGACCAATAATTCTCATGCTAGTATGGGTACTCCCAATTTCGGAAATGTGCAAATATCTACTGTTTCTAAACTCTATATTTTGTTCCATTTTGAGAAATACATAGGTGTCTATTATACCAATTTTTCCATGTATACATTTTCCCAAAATAATTGCTATATACCCAGTACATAATAAAAAACCATTGCAAGACGCTGCTCAGTTATTGGCTCTGCGTTCGCCGGGTTCTTGGTGAACCTACAAGTCCTATATATCCCCACAACCAAAAAGGTCCTGCAAATGTAACGGTATATTGCTTTCATACAGCTGTCATAATTAGAAGAAGTTACAGGTGAAAATGTGGACACAAATGGCTGGTTTTTTTCAACAAATTTTCAATTTTTCTTATATTTAACTGTTATTTTCTATGAAGAAACCTTGAAGGATCTACACAAATGACCCCTTGCTGAATTCAGAATTGTATCTACTTTTCCAAAATGTATAGCTCTCTAGGATCCATTATTGCTTTCATACCCATTTCTACCATTAACTGGAAGGAGGTTGAAAGCACAAAAAATAGCAAAAATAGGCTATGTCCCAGAAAAATTCCAAAACTGTGTAAAATATTTTGCTTTTCTGACAAAAGTCTGCTTGTCCCTGAAAGCTGGGAAGATGGTGATTTCAGCACCATAACCCTTTTTTTGATACCATTTGCAGGGAAAAAAACAGACGCTTTCATCTGGACCCCTTTTTTCCCATTTTTACAAAAAAAAAATTTAAAATGTGGTATTTTGGTTATTTTCTGTGTCCCCTCCAGCGGAATCCACAAACCCTGGGTACCTGTAGAATCCCCATGATGTTGCAAAAAAAGGACGCAAATTTGGCGTGGATACCTTATGTGGTCAAAGAGTTACAGGGGCCTAAGCACAAACTACCCAAAATAACCTAAAAAAGGCTTAGCACAGGGGGAGAAAAGGCCTAGCAGCGAAGAGGTTAAGGCCTTCCAGTCGCAAAGGAAAGCAAGATATCTCTTTCCGCTGTGTTGAGTTACTTTTTTTCTTTTTACAAAGCCATGCAAAGCCAAGTAAATGGGTCTTTGCACGGCTTTGTAAATACGGAAATCATTTTGTGTTGTGGTTGTGCCAAAAAAGTGTTACATCACCCCATCCCGATGCAAAATGTTAGCAAAACTGGGTCTTAATTTCTCATTTTTATAAGCAAAACAGGGAATTAGAGGGTTTTACTGCTGGGTATGTAAAATAGATCCCTGAAGCCCTTGTAGTGCAAAAGCCCCATTCAGTGTCTAGTTGGCAGAGGTAGGTTGCTTTGTCCAAATAAGGACCCCTGCTTCTAGTCAGGGTAAGGGGGATGCGCACTTTTGATAACCCCTGCTTCTCCCTGGGTAGCTTGGCACGAGCAGACAGGCTTATCCTAAAGGCAATCTGTAAAGTATTTGTACTCAAAACATTGATAACATCACAAATGGACACCACACCAGTTTAGGAAAACTAATGCATGTTTATCTAAACTCAACAAGACCAAAACAACAAAAATCCAACATACATGTAATAAGAAAATGACTTTAAAAGATTTCAAGCAACTGGGTCCATACTATGGATGCCTCATTCTAAACAAAATACTCGCAGATGCATCAAAATTCACAAGGCCAAACAGCCGCAGTGAAGGGAAGTGTCGAGAAACAAAGAGATGCATCAGTTCCTAAGTCTTTGGTGACGAGATGCAAAAGTGACGTATCGAATCCGGACTGTAGGGAGAAGTGATGTGTCGACTCTAAGACGGTTCTGGTCTGTGGGTGACGCATCGAGAAAACTTGCCACACAGATGTGATGCATGGAAATCCAGAATGCGCTGGCGCTCAATGCGGGGGTGGAAAGCGGCGCTGTTTCGTTTTTTTCAGCCACGATCCTACAATGTGTCGTCAGCAGCGGCGATTCTTCTTGCGTGGCTGTGCTGCGTTGGGAAAAACAGCCACAAGAAGAGTGATGCATCGATTTTCACAGTTCTTCAGGTTTCTTCCAGCTCTCAACAGCAGGAACAACCTCCAGAGGCCCAGAACTGGAATGGGCACCTCCTGGAAGGTGGTCAGAACTCTCAGCCGTAGAGTTCAGTGGAGCTAGGGGTGAAGTCTTTGTTTCCCGGAGACTTTAGAACAGGAGGCCAGCAAACACAGGCCCTTAGAGATTCTTCTTTAAGCAGGTTCACAGCAAAGTTCCAGTCTTTGTGCTTTCCTTGGCAAAACAGCAACTGCAGGCCAACCCCACACAGCACACAGAAAAGGGGCAGTTCTCCTCCTCACAGCTCTTCAGCTCTTCTCCTTGGCAAAGGTTCCTCTTGAGTCCAGAAGTGATCTAAAGTTCCGGGGTTTAAGGCCCACTACTTATACCCCATGTTGTCCTTTTTCTCTTTGTGCAAGGGTCTCTGACCCCAATCCACACCAGTTCTCTCCTCACTAGTGCAGTATGACCACAGGGGGTGGAGACAGCATTGTGCAAGGGAGACAGGCCCTATTCAGGTGCAAGGAAAACAACTCCCGCTACTCAAAATGCAGCCAAGCCCCATTCAGCTCAGCTCTGAGTCATCCAAAAAGGGCCAGGCACACCTCACCCCCTCCCCCCGCCAGTGGCTGTCTACTGTGAATGCACATCCACTGCCCCTTTTACTCCAAAATCAGACAGTCAATCCACAAAGAGGCAGGGGCACACAGACTGGTTTAACAAGAAAATCGTACTTTCCAAAAGTGGTATTTTCAAACACTTAATTTGAAAACCATCTTTACTAAAATATGTGTTAATAAATATTGAGTTCAGAGAGCCTAAACATTATTTTTCTAACTTAACCCAATAGGTAGTTACACTTGTTAGATGTTTGTTACAAAGTGTCTCTCATTCTATCCTATAGGACTCATAGCCTTTCAACAGTGAAAAACGAAATTGCCAGTATTTCACTATCAGGGCATGTCACACACACTAGTACATGTCCTACCTTTCACACACACTGCACCGTGCCCATGGGGGTACCTTGGGCCTACCTTAGGGGTGACAAACATGTAAGAAAAGGGATGGGTAGGCCCTGGCAAGTGGGTGCACTTGCCAAGTTGCCATGGCAGTTAACAACTGCGCACAGACAGTGGCAGGTCTGAGTTACCTTTTCAGAGCTACTCATGTGGGTGGCACAATCAGTGCTGCAGGCCCACTAGCAGCATTTGATTAAACTTTATTTTCCTATCTTGTTCCCAGGGGTAGGTATGTTTATAAGATATAATAAGCAAACCCCCCATTCTATCCTATGGGACCAGATAGCCTTTCAATAGTGAAAAATGAAATTGACAGTAGTACCCTATCAGGACATGCCACACACATCAGGGCATCTCCTACCTTTCACTTATACTGCACCCTGCCCACAGGGGTACCTTGGACCTACCTGGGGGGTGTCTTACATGTAAGAAAAGGGAGGGTGAGGGCCTGGCAAGTGGGTGCACGACATGGCAGCTTACAACTGTGCACAGACACTGCAGGGACAAGTCTGAGATACCTTTTCAGGGCTACTCATGTGGGTGGCACAATCAGTGCTGCAGGCCCACTAGTAGCATTTGATTTACAGGCCCTGGCAAACTCAGTGACCTTTACTAGGGTCTTACCAGTAAATCAAATATGCCGATCATGGATAACTAATCATGATACCAATTTACACAGGGAGCATATGCACTTTACCACTTATTAGCAGTGGTAAAGTGCCCAGAGTCCTGTAGCCAACAACAAAAAGTCAGGAAAAAAATTGGAGGAAGAAGCAAATGGTTTGGGGATAACCCTGCAAAAAAGGCCAAGTCTAACACAACCCCTTCCAGCCTAAGGCCAGCGTAGACCAATCCATACCTTGAAGGGCTTCCCTGCTTTGGGCGATAGAACATGGAACCTGGCCCGCAACAGCAGTGGTCTATTCCCGTAGTACCCTTCCTGAACTTAGTTTGTTCCCTCTATTCATACTCTCAGGGCCCACTAAGCTGACCCATGGGGAACCCTTCTCCCTACCCCATCTGTGCAGCATCTTAACTTACTTTGCTCACAAATGTGTCCCAACAGGCAGACAGTACCCACATGGCCAACACAGTGGTGTGGCCCAGTCTACCCCCGGGGTGTGACTGCTGTCCCCCTCCCAGGGGCAACTCTGTCCACCAGGACAGTAAGCCACAGTGGCCACTGACAACTGTCAGTAACAAGTGCCAGGCCTCCTGCCTCTCAGTGCTCTCTAACATCTGTGATGTCAGAGAGTGAGGGACAGTAGTGCCAGGTGCCTGGAAACCTTTGCCTACTCTCCCTCCCGTCAGGTCAAGAAAGGCATCCTGACACTGACCCACCAGCCTAGGATCTGTACCAGGAGACTGAACAGTAGACTGGGGTGGACTCTTCCACACCCTGTCTTCCTCTTTGGGGCTCTGCACCCTCCCTCCTGGAGCGGTACCCCCAGACTCCGAGATTGTCAGGGCACCTGTGGCATGTGTTCTGCACAATTCTCCCACCAGTTCATGGGTGCTATCCTGCAACTGGTACACCAGCCCAGAGTCTGTACCCTGAGGTTGGAAACGGGAAAGGGGTGGGCTCTCCAACACCTGGTCCTCCACCCTGGGGCACTGCACCCTCCCACCTGGAGCAGAACCCCAGAAGGCAAACTGGTAGGGGCACTGTTAGCAGTCACCCCTTCCTCCTGGTCAGGGGGGACACCCTGAACCTGGTCCTCTAACCCATGGTCTGTACCCTTAGGCTGGACCTGTGCCTGGCAATCCAGGATTTACGGGGAGTACAGTTACCCCCGCAAGGAAAACACACTACTCATGAGTTGTATGAGTGTCTGCCTGGTGTAGGTCTTCTTCAGCCTCCTGTCCCTCTGACAGTACATGAAGACCCCCCCAGGCCAGAAGTTGCCTCACGAGGGGCAGTCCTGGGCTGCTCTGACCTCAGAGCTGGCAACCCCTGACCCACTGGTTCTTCCACTGGGGACTGCGCCCTCCCTCACCCTTTTCTCTGGACTCATGCACTCTCCCAAAGGGAGAGGTGCTGCCAGACACCTCAGCTGCTTAGACACTTGTTACAGCAGCCCCTGCCACCTCCCTTGACCCTTTGGGATCTCCCTCAGAGGATGGCCTCCCAGTACAGACTAGGCCCCCTCCTGGTGTTCACTCATGGAGCTAACCCGGCCCTGGGACTGGGTTTCAGGCACCTTGGGACACAGCCCACTCCCACTCTTTCTCTTCTGAGACAGGACGTTGGACCCTACACCCCTCCCACTACACTGGGACCTATCTGGGCTTCCACAAACCTCCCATACCTCGCTTGGTAGGGGAAACCTGGGCCATGCCCTTTGGGCTCCTAAAAGCTTCTTTAGACCCTCTGGAATCCACCAAAAGGTGTGCCTCCAGTGCAAGCTCACTGGGGTCAGAAAACTCACACTCCACCAGCTGTTGGTATAGCTCTGGAAAACAGGGACTTCAAATATGCTCTCCAACAATTGAATCACATAGCCCCACACAAGTGTTGACCAAGCTAATCCTGGCCTCATCATCCAGTGCCTAACATCACCTCACATCACTCTCCTGAGATTGGCAAAACAGTGTCAGACTATTTCTGTCACTTAACCCACACTCTTCTGGGCGATCTCCATACTCACATACCAAAGCTTCTACTATGGGGAACCCCTCTCCCTGCACCTCTCATGTAGAGTCAGTGAAGTATCCCTCCCACCACTTGGTATTTGAACCCATGTGCCAGTTCCCCAATCCACCTCAGGGACACTGCACAAAACTGGAGCTACCTCATGAACCTGAACCTCCTGGTGTATCCTTCTTCAAGTCAGGCGCCACATCTCTGGGTGTGTGTATGTCTCCCTCAGTACTAAATTTCCCATTTTTACTGCCACCATCTGAGCTGGACTCTACATCCAACCCAGCCAAGCTCACTTCATGAGCTAAACATTTTCCTTTTTCTTGGCTAAGGCATGCATGGCCTCAAGCCTCTCTAGCTCCTCATCAAGCTCTCTCATTCTCAGCTCATGTGGCAAGATCAATTTCTTCTCCTCCAAGGCATAAGCCTTCTCAATCTCCACCACAGCTTTCTGGTTCTCTATCTTGAGCTTCAGCAGCTCCAACTCATGATTTCTGACCCTTTCGGTTCTCCTCCATTTCCTCTGGAGATTCCTGGAAGAATGATTGCTGCCAGCCAGAGAGGCTGCTCTCCCAACAGGCAAATCCTGGGATCTGAAGCCGCCCTCTGGCACACCCCCATCTGTCCGTTTTTGGAGTCCCATGGCCTCTAGAAGCTTTCTGCTGTGGGGGCATCATCTTGTGTTACACCCCTGCTTACTGCACCCGGTACATAAGTCACGATGTATTGTCAATTACCATCTTTGATAAGTAACTACCCCTACCCGACCCACTCATAATCAGGTTATCAGTCAGGCAGATGGCTTATTTTAAACCTGTGTTGGATAAGCATATTTTATTCTGGAAACCAGTCATGTCTGCAAGACGTTACCCTGAGCTCTTTTTGGTATTTTTTTTATTCCTTTCTGCTTTATATTGCTTGCTGTTGGTATTATTGGAATGCAATGATTTAATTTCTACCACACTACTTCATTTTATGCTTGTAATAGAGAAAGCCCAAAAATTATTATTACTATTACTGCTACTACTACTTCTACTACTTCCACTATTACCACCTCTACTACTACCCCCACTACTACTAATGTATCTACTATTACAGCGGTTCTTGGGCTTCCCCTACACACTGAGGACCCCTCCTCCTGCGAAGAACATGCACTTCCCAAAAATGCATTCTATCCTCTCTGAACCTAGATCCTATCTTTCAACAGTTTCTCGCACAGTCAAATACGGTCTAAGGTGGGTTAATCGATGTAGACACTCTAGTGCTGTGAAGTGGTCCTTGGCACACATCAGTGCTAGATAAAACATATAAATGAATACTATTACCACACTACCCTCAACCAACCCTTCTCTGTGTAAAGTTAATGCGGGAGAACTGACAGCATGACCTCTAGGGTACAAGAGATATGGGCAGTGGTAATCTGTCTTGCTCAATTACCCAGAACCATGAGGATGCTGAAATGCTACTATTACCCAAAGTGATCTTTTAACTTGGATTTTCCTTGATTCTTTTTGTTTGGTACCTGTCTTCAGCAGCTAAGGCTGGGCTTCAAGGGGACTGTAGTAAAGGCTTCCTATCAGCCCAGGTCCAGTATTCATGCTGCCTTGCCAAAATTTCTTCGAGAATGAAATCAATGACAGGCACATATCACATATTGCTTGGCTATGTACAAAGTACAAGGATACTATCCGGACTGGTCAAGGTGTAAATTGACACTTAAGTCTAATTTGCTTATATGGCTCACTTCCTACCCCTCTGAAGGAAAATACACTAGATTCCTTCTGGTTAATTCAAATATTTGAGATTATACCAGGATTATCGTATTTTAGCTGGAATAATATGGTTCTGCTACATATAACACATGGTTGCCCTAGTAAACGGGCACCAATTGAAGTTAACAAAACACTCTGGGCCTCATTTACAATGAATTGGCGTCGGGCAGCACCGCAAGTCTTTTTGCTGGGCTGCCCTTCGCCAGATTGAAAGGGCAGAAATGCACCGTATATACAAGATACAGTGCATTCCTGTACTTTCGCCTGCGCCGACGCACAATTTGGTGCCTAGCGCCAACATGAGCACCCATGCACCATGGTGCAAGGTGCCTGCTTTGATGGCTGGATTGTTTTTGTGCAGGAAGGGTCACCTTAACAATCTATGGAGGTTTTTTAGGTCTCGCGAGCCAAAGGCTCGAAGAGACATTTTATATGTGGGATTTTCAAAGTGCTACCCACAGTCTTTTGGCTGGCCTAAACCTTGAGTGCACGAGATCACATGCACGTGCACAGCTGCTCCTCTGCTAATTGCATTCCCCCCTCCCTTCTCACCCAGCCCTTTGATGCTCTGCTCGATTACTTTCACTTTCGCCGCTTTGACCCTTGCATTCCCCCCTCCCTTCTCACCCAGCCCTTTGATGCTCTGCTCCCATCTTCCTCCTCCCTGGGCGTGAAGGGAGACAGAGACATCCTCCTTAATTGCTGTTTCCCCTCTGAGCCGAGAACACATCGGGTCCTGTGGACACGTTATTGATCAGCTCCGAACTCCGATACATTGCTCTCAAGTGACCGTCTGTCAGAGGAAACAAGCAGCAGGCACTTAAATGACCTATGGGGCCCCAATAATGCTAAACACTACGAAAATCAGATAGAAATCTGTACAAACCGACACGAGTCACATGCCATGTGTTTGGGTGTTGGTGTGCTCTCGTGAGCACTGCCCATCAAGTCGTGCCACCCTGCAGCTTTTAATAGCACACATTATGACAAAGCTCTGAGCATACACCCCGCTCCCTCCTCATCTTTCGCCAGCTTCACCTCTTTCACTCCTCCTCTGCCTTTATCCGTTCTCCCTGCTATCAGCAACCCGTGAAATACCTTCCTCTTTTACACCCTTCCTTTTCTCACCGCTACATCTTTCTTTGCATTCACAGCTCTCCGTGTTCCCTCCCTTTCCATCTCGCTAAAAACACCTACTCCTCTCTGCCTCTCGCCCTGCTTTAACCGGCTCATTCTCAAACTTTACTGGCCGCATACTTTACACGTGTTCTCCCTCTGACAACACTAATTACACTGGCGTTCCTGCCGACACGCGTGGGTTCTTCTTTACGAGTGACCAGGATCACACCGTGCCAATGCATGCTGGCCCCAGAGCTCTCCAATCACCGGTATCTCGTTGTTTTCTGTGTCCACTCGTGCACGCGGACCTCCAGCCATAACTCTCGCATGGCCAAAGTTTAAAACACTGCATCTGCTGTCAGGGGCGCTATTACATACACACTTTAAGGGGGGGCTATTTTAAACTAGGTGGGGGGGTTGGGGCTATCTTCAGTACCTATGCCAATGTTTGCTTGTTAGCGTTTCTTTCATTAAGCACATCTACGGATCCCGCAAGTGCCTTGTTCCTGAAATGGCGTTGGGGATAAGCGCACAGGCACTGGTTTCTGCTTCAGTTGATAAACTGGTGGCGTGTGAACCAGAGAACTGCCCCATGCACATTGAGACGTAAGATGCACGATGACGCATCTTGTCTGGAGGCACGGGGAAGAGAGTAATTCTGACAAATGGCTGCTGTAGTTTGAGTTTGAAATGCATGTTTCGAGTAATCCGTACCAGCAATATTCTGAAACCCTCACTTTCACGCTTTTACACGTGTTGGTAAATATCTCTCGGGAAATATATGTTCCTGAAAAAACAGTTGCCAGCGTGTGTGAGTTTTGCCGAAAACGTCGATTGTTTGAAATGAATTACAGACATTTTTGAAAAATATGAACACAAATACAGCTGTTTCCATGACTTAAGAAAAGGAAGGCGGTTTAAATTAATTTCGCTGACCTCCGATGAGCATTTAAGAGCAATTGATTACAATAGATGTATGCAGTGAGCAGCTGAATAACAATCCATCAGTGAGCTCAAATCCTCTATACATAATTACGCTTTATTATATGCCACATAATTTTACACCACTCAATGCAACACAATTCCACGCCATGCTACACAATTCTATGTCACATAATTCTACTCCACATCACATAATGCCACTCCACATCATGCCACATAATTTGACAGAACACCACATAATTCAACAAAGTGTAACATAATTCCACTCCTCCCTACATGACTCCACTCCACACAATGGCATTCCACATCACACAATTGCACTCCAAGTTACACATCTGCCCTTCATGCCACACAATTGCTCTCCATGCTGCACAATTCCATGTCTCACAATTCGACTCCACGCCACAGAATCCCATGCAACCAAGTTCCACGCAACGTAATTCAACTTCCCACCACATAATTTCATGCCATATATTACCCCTCCAAGTCACATAATTCCACTCCACCTATTTTCAATCCACTCCATACCACATCATTTCACCCCATGCCACATAATTCCACACCACTCAAGGCCTCGCAGTTCCATGCCACACAATTCCACATCTCATAATTCCACTCATGCCACAAATTTCCACTCACACAATTCCATGCCACATAATTCTACTCCATACCACATAATTCCACTTCAGTGCACAACATATAATTCACATCATGCCACATACTATGCCACATAATTTCACTCCCTACAACATAATTCGACTCTGTGTCACATAATGCCTCTTCCCTTTCATGCCACATAATTCAGCTCAACATATTTCCACTCAACTCAATTCCTTGCCATGCGACACAATTGCACATCACATAAATCCATGCCACATAATTCTACTATATGCCACACACTTTCACTCCACACCACATAATTCCACACCACGTCACATAATTCCACTCCACATCACTTAATCCCACTCCACACAATTGCACTCCATGTCACACAGTGGCACTCCTCACAATTCCATGTCTCAAAATTTCACTCCATGGCACACAATTGCACGCCATACAATTTCACACCACACAATTCCATGCCACACAATTCCATACCAAATAATTCTGTGCCACTTAAATCCAATCCATGGCATGTAATGCCATGCCACACAATTCAAATCAACATAATTCGGCTCCATGCCACATAATTCCACGGCACGTAATTCCACTCAACACCACACAATTCATTACCATGTCACATAATTCCACTCCATGCTATATGATTTCCACTCCACTCAGTGACACTCCATGTCACCCAATTGCACTCCACATCACACAATTGCATTTCACGCCACACAATTCCACGTTGCACAATTCCACTCCAGTCAACACAATTACACTCCATGCAACACAATTCTGCACCACACAATTCAACTCCATGCCACCTAATTGCACTCCGACCTCATATTTCCAATCCAAGCCACATAATTCCACTCCATGTCGCATAATTTCAATCCTCTTAATGCCGCACAATACCATTCCAAACAATTCCATGCAACACAATTCTTCTCCACATAATTTCACGCCACCTAATTCTACTCTACACCACATAATTCCACTAGTCAACACCCCACAATTCCATGCTACACTATTCAACTCCATGCCACATAATTTCACTCCATGCAACATCACATGACTCCACATCATGCCACATAATTCCACTCCATGAGACATAATTCCACTCCATACCACATAATTCCACATTGTACCACACTGTACCACCTAAATTTAATCTCCACAAACCAACATAATTTCACACCACACAATTCCACACCACACAATTCCATGCCAGACCATTCCATGTCACATCTCATAATTCTACTCCACGGAGCATAATTCCACTCCTTGCCACCTAATTCTATGCCACACCACTTGATTTCACACCATGTCACATAATTCCACTTCACGCCACTGAATTCCTCTCCACACAATACCACACCACGTAACATAATTGTAGTTCACGCCACACAGTAACATGTCTATCTCAGTGAATGCAAAATAATTCCACTCCACATAATTCCATGCCACATAAAGTGCTCTCCACTTCTCATAAATCCACACCACATAATTCCATTCCATGGCACACAATTCCATGCCACATAATTCCATACCACACCCCATAATTCCACACCACATCACATAATTCCACTCCACCCCCATACTTCCTCTCCGCAGAATTGCACTCCATGTCACACAATTGCATACCACGCCACACAATTCCATGTCTCACAATTTCCCTCAACACCCCACAATTCTAGGCCACACCACACAAATCCACACCAATTAATTCCATGCCATACCACATAATTCCACTCCATGGCATGTAATTCCATGCCACATAATTCCACTCCACTATTAATGAATCCACTCAATAACATAATTCCACTAAGCGGCACATAATTCAACTCCACCACATAATTTCATTCCATGCCACATATTTCCACTCCATTCCATGACACATACTTCCATTCCTCTCAACACAATTCCATGCCACACAATTCCACTCCACACAATTCCACACCACACCATATAATCCTACTCCACGCCATGCCAACTAATTCCACACCACATCCCTTAATTCCACACCATGCCACATAATTTAACTCCAGGTAACATAATTCATTTCCATACAATTGCAGTCTATGCCACACCACGCCAATCAATTCCACATCTCACAATTCAGCTCCATGCCACACAGTTCCAAGCCACTCAACATACTTTCATGCCACATAATTTCACCCCACACATCATAATTTCACTCTGCATATTTCCACTCTACTTGACACCACGTAATTCTACTCCCCTCTACATTTGCAGAACAAGCATTTGCAATGCAATAGGACTCGCTTTTACGCAAGTTTGAGCTATTCACATTACAAATAACAATGCCTTTTATTTTTGTTTTCTTTTTTAAAACTTAAATAAAAGGCAGTGTCATTTACAATGCCAATAGCTTAAACTCGCGTAAATGCGAGACCTATTGCATTGCAAATGCTTGTTCCTTTTACTGTGTGTGCTGCAGCGAGCAGCACACATAGAAAGAAGAAAAAACAAGTAGAAATAAAGATATTCCTCCCGTTTACGCCTCCCCTGGGGAGGCATACAGTTTTCACGTATTCACAGGTTGACAGATCCTTGAAAACCTGGGAATGTGTCAAAACCCATGGGTGTTGCATGTGAAAACCCACTGCAATGCCTATGGAATGCCCCCCTGATGCACTGTATGACAATGCAGCGACTTGCACTGCGTAGCCTCATACCATTTCTACAAGGCCATGAAAAAAGCTTCGCATAAAAAGTGGCGCACAGGTGGCGGAGGGGGCTTGTAAATAAGCCCCTCTGTCCCTAAAATATGCACATAGTTTATTCACCAGTGGTGCATGTTTTTATCACAAATTACTATTTATAAAGCTCCCCTTTGTAATGATTGCAATGGTTTTATGTTATAGTATCATAGATACATTAATTCAATTGCACCTTATCTCTACTCCCAGCACCTTGGACGCTACCACTACAGCGCAAACCTGCCAAAACCCTTTGATTTTAAATATCGCTTATAGGGTACTGTGCCACTCTTAGAAATATTATTGAGTGCAAATGATACCTTTTGATAAAGCTTTTTATTAATAATCGTTATGTAATTGTACGGCATGGATCAGTACATGAATTGATTTTAATTAATCAAACATGATTACAATTAATTTAAACTTATTCGCCAGTGACTCCATTGTTAGGCCAAAGAGCAGAGGAGACAGAGAGAAGCCCTATATTGTACCCTCTACAGTCATCTATCTTTTAAGTGTGAAGGGGCTTATTTACAAGATTTTTGTGATGCACCGCTGGCGCAGCCTCCTGCCAAATATTTACAAGGACACAAAAAGCCACCCTGCGTGGCTTTTCCTGTCCTTGTAAATATGGCCCCTTCTCACGCAACACTTTGCGTGAAAAGGGCATGGCATGGATATTGCTGTGGGTGTTCCCATGCAACACTCATGTATTCTGCAGCATTTCCAGATTTACAAGAATTTGTAAACGTGGAAATGCATCAGAATGCTACGCCACCCTTGGGGTGGTGTAGCGAGGCGCAACGAAGAAATATGTTTACATTTCTCGTTTTTCCTCTTTCTAGGGGTGAGGCATTCTGCAGCACAAATAGGAAAAGGAAATCACCTCTTTTTATTGTTTTTGTTATTGTTTTTGTGCAGGAAGGTACCCCCTCCTGCACAGAAACAATCTCCCCGCAACCCATGCACTCTTGCACCATGGCGCAAGGGTGCCTGCATGGCGCATGGCAGCCAATTGTGCGCCAGTGCAGGGGAATGCACAGAGATGCACCATAGTGTTGTAAATATGATGTATCACTGTGTTTTGAAAGTGCCGCAGCTTGGCGCAGCCAAAGGGGTTGCAGTGCCGTGCTGTGGGCACTTTCTTGTAAATAAGGCCTTAAGTATCAGTGCCCCTCCCTCGCCTTTTCTTCTCCTGCCCCAAACACCTCCCCGCCCTAGAGAAACCCCCAGAATTATCTATCTAGAGCCCTTAAGAAGAAATCACAGCTAAGCAAACCACAGTTTATCTGCATCCAAACTCTTTCAAGTCCCAGACCACCACTATCATGACAAATAATATATTGAGAGTCATAGCAGTGCTCTGCATGTAAACAAAGCCACATTGACCAATGGGGACCAATTAAACAATTATATTTAGTATACTTCAGGCCTGTTTCATGCTCATATTTTACATCTGTAGATAAAAGGAACGAAAATGGCATAAGCTCTACCTGCCTGAGGACAGGAAAGCGTATAAAGATATCCTAAAAACTCATTACTCTATAGTAAAAGCAGCCAAACCTAATTTCTTCCAATCCAAGATTGATATGGCCAAAAATAAAAGCAAAGAAATTTTCGACATAGTTAAATCCTTCACTTCTCCGAAGGTGGGCTTAAATGAAGGGCCACACACAGAAGCATGGTCTAGGCAGGTTACAGAATTATTCCATAATAAAATCTTCATGATTCAACAAACTTTCACTAACATCTCAGAAGAGGAGTTGTCTTTCGATCATAATGTCAACAGTTAATTCCTTAATTCGGATCCTCCATCCTTATATGCCTTCCCTGAGCTCCAGCCAGACGAGTCTATGGCCCACCTCCATAGCATTAAGTCGGGCTCCCCATCCGATCCTTGCCCAGCAAACATCTTGACCTTACTGGCTCCCCCTTTTCACTCTTCAGTTCATCAGCTTTTTAATGCCTCCCTTTCCATAGGCATTATGCCAAAATTATGGAAGCACACAAAGATTCTTCCTCTGATAAAAAAGGCAATCGCTTACCCAACGGATCCAGCGAATTATAGGCCAATCTCTCTGCTTCCGGCACTGGAGAAGCATGTAAATAAATCCTTGCAAAAACATATTGAAAATCGGGGCTTCTCCATGAATCCCAATCTGGATTTAGGGCAAATTTCAGCATGGAGTCTGCCCTGCTGGAAGTCACAGACTTCATCAGGGGCAAACTGGACCAGGGAGGAAAGGCCGTTCTTATACTGCTTGATCTGTCGGCGGCCTTTGATATGGTCCCACATGAAAGGCTTTCAACTAGGCTCAAAGACATTGGCCTATGTGGGACCGCCCTAACTAGGATGTCCTCTTTTTTGGAAAACAGATCTCAAGATATCTGGCTCCATCCATTTGCATCTCCCGCGCCTGCCTCTGATGTGGGTGTCCCCCAGGGCTCTGTTCTCAGTCCTACCCTTTTCAATATTGACCTATCCCCTCTTGCATCCATGGTAGAGAATGAGGGCACAAAAATGTTTTCTTATGCTGATGACACTCAGTTGATCTTTTCCTGTGATAAAGGCTTGGATCTTGATGGGGTCAGGATCGGGGCCTGTCTCATGAAGATGTTCAACTGGTTTAAGATTAATCAGCTAAAGTGCAATACGGACAAAACAGAAGTGGTTTTCTCTGGAAATCCGGTAATTTCTGATTGCCACTCCTGGTGGCCTGCGGATTTGCCACCTCCACCCGCAGAAAAGGACAAAGCCAAAAACTTAGGAATCATGATAGACAGCACTCTCTCCATGCGGCCCCAGATTCAAAATCTTACTGGCACATGATTCGGCATCTTACGAATGCTAAAATAAATCTTGCCACTACTTCCGCTTGAAAGTAGGAAGATCGTAGTGCTGGTCATGGTGACTTCAAAGCTGGACTACGTCAACAGCCTGTACCTCGGTCTGCCCAAGTCTTTGATCCAGCGCCTACAAGTGGTTCAAAACGAGACAGCCAGAGCCATTTGTAAACCTAAACTCAGATCTAACATAACTCCGACTCTTTCATCATTACACTGGCTCCGCATCAAAGACTGGATAGACTTTAAAGTCCTGACCATCTTCTTTAATGCATTCCACAATGTAGGAACCGGTTACTTAATGAAACGTGTTAATCATAACACTACTTTGAGGCCGCTACTCTCCTCCAATGCTAACCTGGCCAGCTTGCCTACGATACGTCTGGCCCGTACCGGTGGCAGATCCTTTGGTTTCCTTGGCGCGAAATTGTGGAACAGCCTCCCGACGCCTTTGAAGCTTAATTCCGACCTACTCTCCTTCAGGAAAAATTTGAAAACTTGTCTGTTTAATCACTAGGCTAGGGCTTTCTCACTTCCTTCCGCTGGTTAGGCGCCAGGACACTCTAGCCTGAGTAGCTGTGCGCCCTAACAAATACCCTATTTCATTGAATTTCATTTCATCAGTATTAAAAATTATAACATTCAGTAAGGATAGTCTGGTCCCTCTGCTTACATAATACAATCATGATGGCCTGGAACATAGTTCCTGATAGCTTCTCTTGTCCTGATGCCTTTTTAAAGACGTCACCAAGGTGAGAAATGATGAGTTCACCATACAGAACTGAACTGTCATCCCAATGCTACCCAGAGTAATGGTTTGGGCTGTAACAGAGGCCCTTCTAACTCTGCCTTTGTTTACCCTTCCTTGACATCTTGTGCATGAGTTTTAGAGACAGAAGATATTAACGCCTGTTAATACACCATCCTCACATTCTGTTGCACTATGTCCATGACTGATGCCAGATTTGATGTTTCCTAAGCGGCCATGCCAGCATCCTTACAGTCTTGGAATTGTAATTGTAATTGCATTTATCAAACTAGGTACTGTAATGAAATATATTCAATTCTGCAGCCATGCTCCTATAATTTACTCTGTATAGCCAAATTGTAGTGATCATCTGTAGCTGCCTAGTTTTCAGTTTGCTCATAGACGCTCAATACTTATTATATTGCACATGCTACTACCTCTGCCCCTTCTAACCAATATGGATGCAGTTACATTGGACAATCTGTCACATAGTTGTGCCCTTAAGAAAATGTCTGCAATTATCACAGTGTTCATGAGTTACTTGCATATCTTGGCTATAATTCCCTGTGATCTAATCATAATCTTCAAAGCACTGTGGTCCAAGAATACTCTGCATTCTGGGTCGTTTTCCCATTTTCCTACCCAATCTATTCTTGTAAAGATTTTGTGAAGCATGAAGTAGATAAAATACTACAAAGGAGACATGTTCTATTTTCCCCACAGTTACATTCCGGGCATCATCTTTTTGTGTTGCTATAGTCACCCTAAGAGGCAAGGCTATCTTATGCTCACTATGCCACTGGATGCAAGCTAGCTTGGCTGATATGGGTGATATCCCAAAACATGTCCCAGGATGCTTGTTTTCTGGTCCAGGAAGGACCTGGCCTGGCAGTTCGGGCTGGACTGTTCCCATGAGGAACAGGGTGAAGACTGATTTGCATATGGCTGGACCCAAACTGGGGTTGGCATGGTGACAAAAAAGAATGATGGCTTTAACCCAGATCTGTGACTGGGGGATGAATGTTTGACAACGTTCCGCATCCCATCCATCATCTTTTTGTGTTACTCCAACTAACACAACTAGTTAAGCGACAGTCCTAGTTATTTCAAACAAGCAATCAATTTGGGACAGAGTATTTGGTGCATTAATTGGTGTTTGCAATCTTGCACCATGTGTGTCTCACCTTTATCAATGGTAACTATCCATAGTCCGTCACTCTTATTGGTATCATCAGATTAGTATACCAGTATATTCAGCTGGTAAGTCATCATGTTTAGGTTTCA
Source organism: Triturus cristatus (assembly GCF_964204655.1). Taxonomy (NCBI): domain Eukaryota; kingdom Metazoa; phylum Chordata; class Amphibia; order Caudata; family Salamandridae; genus Triturus; species Triturus cristatus. The sequence goes on along the minus strand of NC_140588.1, from coordinate 408,703,884 downwards.
CCTGCACAGTGCTTGCGCTGTGCTTGTGAAATCTCTTGTAAATAGAAAAAACCTAAAAACTGGCTTAGAGCCTGCACATTACTTACCTTTAGCATTGGTTGAATCAAACATCACTCTCTTTTCTCATTGGGCATCGCCTCCTTCTTCCCCTTTCTCTTCAGTTCTTCCAGTCTTCCATGAAGCTTGAACAAAGTACAATTTCTGCCTCGCCAGTGTCCTTCCGCTGGCCACCCATTTCCACTGGTAATTTTTGTTTATTCTTACACTAGCACTCCATAAGAGGGCATGTGTTTGCAGGACCTTTCTGTCCTTTCCACCCTTGTTACTTGCCCCGTCCATTTCACCACTTCCTGCTTTCTCATTGCTTCCCTGTTCCCTCCTACCCCCTCCTACTTCACTGTCATTGCTTCCCCTGTTTCACTTCCCGCTGTCCCTTGTTTCCATATCGTTCTTCCTTTCTACCCTTCCTGTGTCTTGTTTTGATATCCATCATCACCCTTCTCCCCTCTATCCATTGTTTCCATACATGTTTGGGAATAAGGGGGCAGATTTATGACTCGTTTTAGCTGTTACAAAAGGAGAATCGGGCCGTTTGCGACAGCTAAAGAGCCTTTTCTAATGTACTAACCCTATTTTGCGAGTCAGAAACCTATTTCGAACTCGCAAAATAGGGTTTGCGAATCAATTTCAGGAAGGGGCAATTCAAGTGCGTCTCTTCCTAATAGCCAGTTGCAGAGGCATGTATGAATGTTTTGCGACCAGAATCCGGTCGCAAACCATTCATATTTTACCAACTTCGTGTAGGGAAGCGGGAAGCGGGAAGGGGCCCCTAAGGGACCCCTTTCCCTTTGTGTATGTGGGCACCACAAAATTTTTAAAGAGCAGACAGTGGTCCCACGGACCCCTGCCAACACTTAAACAATGAAAAGGAAACTTATGGTTTTTTATTTTAAAATGCATCCCGTTTTCCTTTAGGGAAAACAGGCTGCATTTCCAGAAACAAATTGCTTTATTTAAAAAGCAATCATGGACATAGTGGTCTGCTGACCCCATCAGGCCACCATTCTTGAGATTACGTGCCACTTCTAATGGGTCGCAAATTGCAACCTACCTCATCAAGATTGATGAGGTAGGTCATTTGCGACCCCATTGGGAATCCCTAAATGTGTCTGAGACATATTAGTACATCGCATTTTGCAAGTACCTAATTGTGAGTCACAAAAAATTGCAATTAGACAAAAAAAAAATGATCGTACATCTGGCCTGAAATTCTCATAAAAATTGCCCTGATGGTTGTGGCGCACGTACATTGCCTGCTGCTTCGGGTGCCGGCTAATGCAGAGTTTTGACATGTCCTTCTTATTTTCCACAGCCGGATCTACAGATCTTTTAATCTTTTAAAGGAATTGTAGGAGTTTGCTCATATCCCCATAGGCCAGTTAGGAACTGAGTGGGGAAAGGGCACTTAAAAAATATTCTCCTAAACGCTCCATTTTTACTGCAGGTTGCACTGCATCCAGTGCAGAGAGCGTTGCAGCCCTTGTGTATTGTAATTGCTGTGTGCTGCATGCCCTCCCCCCATGCACTGTGGATGTCAGTGGTAGTCACAGGCTCGCCTCATCGCGAGGAAACACCTCCAGCTTTCTCACAGCTGCTCGCACACGGGTAACTCAAACTGGTGACCGTGGTGGCCCAGAGCTGGAGGATCAACTGCCAGGGGACTTTCTAACCTTTCTATGTCAAAGAAAAGATAGATGTACTGACGGCCCACAGGCTGCCAGTGGCTGGTGCGTCAGCAGCAGACCGCACCAAGGAGCATATTATCAAGGTACGGCGTTAAAATTATCGCCGCTTTATCGGCAGAAAACTGCCGCTAAAGCGGTGATAATGGGCTTGATAATATGCCGCAGAGAATTCCCATAGAAGCCCATGTTGATACTAGAACATGGGCTTCTATGGGAATTCTCTGCGGCATATTATCAAGCTCATTATCGCCGCTTTAGCGATAAAGCGGCAATAATTTTAACGCCGGACCTTGACAATATGCCCCCAACTTGTCTAACTCAAAGTTAGAGCCAGCATCCGGGACTATAGCTGCAGCACCCTTCTTTGCTAGTATCTTACAGCTCCCCTGACCCTTTTTTGATAGGTTTCGCTTGCACAGCGCTTGGCTGTGCTTGCAAAATCTTGTGTAAATAAAAAACACATTGACAAAGCCAATAGGTTTTGCATAGGCGAAACATATTAGTTTTGCCAAAGCTTGTTTGTCTGTAAGGGGTCTGTAAGGGGTCATCCCTTAGCCAATCAATGGGACGTTTCCAAAATACCCTTTTCTTTTCTCAGCCTTGGACCATTGTGACACAGCTTATCATCTGACTAGAGGAGGGGATTTTGGGAGCTTCATGCTGTTGTTATGGTGCTTCTTGTCTCTATCAAAGCTAGATCTTTAAATCATAGCTCAGCTCTGCGCATTTTTGGGTACCAAAATAGACCCAGAATACATCCCACCATATTCCATAGATCAGTAACCCCCCAATTGCCTTGCTAGTGTGCCTGTAACCTCCTTCTAAAATTTTTATATTTCCAGACACGACCATCATCATATGTATAAACTCAGGCAGGTTTGTCAAACCACATGAGCTGGTCTGACAAACCTGTTTGTGGGCCTCTTTATTAGCAGTATGTGGGTCTGTTTTATGGCCATGTGGGCAAGTTTTTACTGTTGATTTCCCTGATATTACCACAAGCATTGTCTACAGAAAATACAAATGCATGCAGTCTGCCAAACCGTGCAAAATTCCCATACAGCGTGTCTTTACACGTTAAAAAATGGCATGATTTGCAAATGTGGGCCACATTTTTAGCCATCTGGTTCACTGATGGGGGCCACTTTGGTTTTAGTGCCCGGACATTTGTTTGTCCCAGTCTCACCCTGCCTCTGTAGATTGAAGTGGATGTATTAAAATCAGGCAGAGTAAATAAAAAAGCACATACCTGTCTTGTAACTGCAAAATTAAAAAAACTCTGAACCTTTTGGTTAATTGTTGCCACACGCGAATTAAACCTAAGCCAGTTGATGACTCTGTCATTAATGTCAATGCTGGGTGTTGCACATTTCACATCTATATTCCCCTGCAATGGGCAACACAGAATGAAGCAAATATTGGAGCTAAAAACCTATTCAACTGTTCACCAGCAAGGAAACTAGCTCCGTTCTAAGTCTCAAACGGTTACTTACCAGTAACCTCCATTCCTTCGAGACCTAGTTTTCTCGTCATCGTCTTGACTTATTGACTGAAGTCTTCACCATGGAAAAAGGCAATGCCAACTTCCCTTCTTTCTTTTCCACTCTTTAATTTGCGATCCCCCTCTCCCCTCCTACAGTTTCCTCTCTATTCTGCCAGCAGTTCTTGTGAGTGCCCTGATGGTGATGTGCAGCAGCAGAAAGGCGTCTTCCTACACAGCTACCTGCAGGCAACCTTGTGTATTGGAGCATGCTTAGTCCAATAGCAGCTCTCAAAGTCATCTCCAGGAGCAGGCTCTGCTCTTCTCCAGCCAGCAGAGGACAGGTCTCCTTAAAGTTGCAATCCAGTGTCTTCTTCACAAGCTGGCAGGGCTATCTCACTAGAGTTTGGTCATACCAACGCTTCTTTCAGGATCTTGGCTCGGACTTGACTCTATTTCAGAGGGGAGATGACAATTATCAAGATTATGTCTCAGGCCATCCCAGCTACACTGGTGTGTAACTTATTCAACAGGTAACAAGGGATCATGGAACAAAGGGGCTTATTTACAAGCCCCTTGCGCTGCAGCTGCATCACTTTTCCCCATATTAAAAGTGACGCGCCGGCGGCGCGAGAGGCTTGTAAATAAGCCCCAAAGTTTTTCCAAGAGGACTCACTAAGCACAGTCAGTTCTGATCAATCCGGTTGTCTGAGATTTTCAATTCTGGGGTCTCATTCTATATTGTAAGATCATGGGCACTGTGTGATCAGTGCATGATGGAATGTATATTGCTTCCAAACGAAAGGGCAAATGCTTAGGTAATGCAGATCACTGATAATGAAAAATGAGGGAGCTTATAACTCTCTGGCAGAGGGACTTTAGCTACTTCATAGATTAAAAAGGCAACCTACCTCAACCACAGGAACATATTTCTAGGGTCAGAAGGAAAAATAATGCAAATGGGGTAGTGTTTTAAAAATAATAGGAAAATAATGTAGTTTAAAAGTAATGTGCAGAAATTAACGTATAAGCTTAAATGAACATTTTTAAACACATCACAGTATAGTAGGCAACCATATTTACTTATATTAGGCCTCAAATGTCTAAGGCAATATTGCCTGACAAGCTGACTTCACTAGAAATGCCAAATACATATAAAATATGTTTTTCTTGACCGGTCCATGAACATGTTTTTCATAATAAATAAATAGTTGCATACATGTTTTCATATATTTCTACAGAAGATTTCCATTTACACAAAGATCATTGTTAACAAACAATTTGAAATTAATCTTTTTAATGGGATGATGAAGAGTTAATTTATGAAGATGCAGCCTTCTTGAAGAGAATGAATGATATTTGTGCTAAATGTTTTCTTTTCGTTATTGATATTTCAACTTCTACATAGACCATTGTTTAACAGATTAATACAAATTGATATATTGAAAGGTTGGAAATGTGGCTTATACATGAGAAAGTAGACCTGAATGGGAAAATGACCCACATGAACTTAGAATTGATACAGCTTAGATGCAAACTTAACATTGCTGTGTGTGGACTATTGTATTCCTGTCAGAGGACGAGGAGTGATACTGTTTCCATGAGAGCATCGAAAGCTTATTGGTTGGCTGAGGAAGGAAGAAGACTACAAACAGCAACATTGATATAATGTGTTGTCTATAATAGTGCATGTTCCTAGAGTAGGTTAACACTTACCCACACACTTTTTCCACACTCTTGTCCAGACCCATTTACCCAGACCTTATGCCACTTTGTTCTGAGACTCTATTGAGTTTCTTGAACTTTTCTTTATGGGAAATTCTGCTCTGAATTTTTTTTCTATTTGAACTGACTTTAATAGTGAGGCTTTATGCTTATTTCTGTCACTCTCTCGAACTAGAACTCTTTATGGATTCTGACTGACTCCTTTTCCCCTGATTATTAGAATATGGCTTCTTTCCTTTATGGAGCATGGTTGATGCATTTTATTTGGATTTATTACTTATTGATTGATTAATGATTTCTACATTTCTAATAAGATGCGAATGACTAAAATTTATGAATTTATCTTGTGATCTAATAAAGATGATTTACTAAATGATTTGATTAATAAAACCATTTAACTCATACCAAACTCTCTTTACTGTCTGAAAATAGATTATTGATTATGATTATAATTTATGTGATGCACAGCTACTGATGGTCTCTAAAATAATGGCAAAGATCCATCGCAACAACGGTTGAACAGTGGGGGTTAGCCATGTTGCTGGTAAACTGGGACTTTTAAATTTGGAAACAATTCCTGCCACTCCAGCACAAATGCAGAAGCTCCCTGGTCAAACATGGTCCCTGAACAGACATTACACAAAGCCAGCCACCATTTTTGAAGACTGCATATATGTAGCATCCAATGGTGTCCCAATGCCATCAGACAAAGTTTGGTTAAAGGACCAAAGAATAACTGACCTTTTAAACAGTGGAATCCTGAAGGCAATCCCCTGGAGGAGCATGAGTAAAAAGACCTGTCACCCCACTAGATTTATGGGGGCACCACCATTATTCTCCCATAGCCCAGGACAGAAGACAGAGTCAGACTCTAAAAGAGGGGTGCGCTTTGGACACACTCTGGATCTGATCCCAACTCTGAGGTCTCATATCAGTAAAACGGGAGAACCCTTAGAGGGACTGTTGAGCTCATTGAGGGAAAACAACATGGCCCAGGTGCAGAAAGATGCAGGTATGGCTTCACTGCTTTGTAGAACCATGCAAGGGTCTTTCTGTCCAAGTAATGTGTACCCCTACAGCTTTCAAGGTAGTAAATAGAAAGATGGTATGGAGCATCTTGTCTGAGGTGGGTGTCGCAATGTATGAGATGTGGTAAATAAGGGGTATGCTACAGATTCATCCTGCTGTCACTGCTGTTTAACTTGTATGCAAAGGGGACTAGTCAAATTGTAGCCAATAGCGAAACAGATGTCCCGACAGTTAGGGACCGTCCATATTTTTGCAGAGGATGAGTCCAGCTGTCCTGACAGTCCCCTGTACCCTTGAATTTTTCTGCAACAGCGGGGGGCTCACTATCAATGTGGTCAAATGCACCTGAGTAATACTAAAATATTAAGAAGGTAAAGTCCTATATTTTGCTGCACATTATAATGTATAAACAGCACATTTACACTGGTAAATGTGTCTCTGTATCATTTTCTATGTGAATGTTGTGAGAAAGTGGCTCTTTATATACTGTTCCCTAATAGGTACAGGGTGTACAGAGTCTACAGTCCCCCAGGGGCTGATAGAGGTTAAAGTTAGGTATGACCTTACTCTCTAAAGTGGTAGCTTGGTCGAGCAGTAAGGCAGTACCAGAGGACAGTGTAAAGCATTTGTTGTACACACTCAGTCAGCAAATGGTCTCACACACTCAATAACTGAACTCTAGGCCAATGGTTTATATATATAAAATATATGCTTGTTTTATTTTTAGAACCACAAAGGGAATAAAAATATACTTTCTCAGAATGAGAGGTTGAATATAAATACTTTTGCAATAAGCAATGGATTTTTGTAAATAGTCACAGTTGGCTGCAATAAACAATCCTATTTCCTAAACATAACAATGCATTGAGCTCAATGGTAAATTCAGGTTATTTGTAATAAATTACTTTTGGAATTCCAGGTCTGGCTCCTAGATCCGGCCCTGGGACAATATTCAGAATCAAGTGGTGAAAGTCGACTTAATTACTGTACTGATTTTTAAATAATATTTAGCTATTTCAAAAGTTGACACTTAGAAAATATTTCAAAGAAAACATTCAATGGATCTCTATGGCAAGAAATTCAAGTTGCAGGTAGAGTACTTTATCGTTACTTTTGTAATCCAGGTCTGAGTACCTAGACTCCGCACTGGGGTCTTTATCAGAAACAGGTAAGTAATTACGTTTGCAGAAATTGTACGATTTTAAAAGAATATTTCAAGATTGCAGAAATCAACACTTAGAAGAAGCAATCAATGGTTTCCTATGGAAGAAAAAGGAGTTAAAGGTAAGTGTAGTTGTGGGTACTTTTCAGAGTCAGTGCTGGGCACCAAGATCCAGCACTGGGAGCTCACCTAAGAGCAGGTGAGTAAATTCGTTTTTGGTACTCGGCTGATTTTTGGTGAATATTTTGAGTTTTGAAAAGTTCACACTTAGAAGAATTTCCAAGAAAAAGCCAGCCAATGTTACCCTATGAGGAAAATGAAGATCGCGGTTTAAGGGTAAGTTCTCGACTGGCAGAGTTGAAGTTCTGGGCATAGACTCAGGGGTCGCCCAGTGTCCGGTAGGTACAGTCAGTTCACCCTCAGCGGTTTCAGGACGGCCGGGTGCAGAGAGAGTCAGGCCCAATGTTAGCCTATGAGGAATAGGGGGGCCTGGTTTGGTGGCTGCTGACTAGCAGGCCACGCGGCTTTGGGAGCTGGGCTCCTGGTCACTCACTCAGGGCAAGTAGGCTAGTGTAGAGATTGCACTGCCAGGGCCACTCGGGCGGCGGGGTGCTTTTGAGCCGTCGGGCGCTCAATGGAAATCAATGGGAATGTTCCAGTTTGGAAAAAGGCTGCAAGCTCGGGGACGAGGATGCTTCAGGTGCCACCACCACTTCGAGAGGTAAGTTGGGTAGTTGTAGGTTAGGTGGGTACCCCGGGATTGGGCACAGGGGGCCGCAGGGCGCCGGGTGCAGGGGTGCCTTTTGATGTCAGAAATCTTACCCTCTTGTTGATCGCGGTTGGGGTGGCACTCTGTTCTGAGGCTGCAGGCTTCTTCCGGAATGTCGAGGGGGGTCCTTGGGTGCCGGACTCGGGGTCACAGTCGCCGTGGGGTCGTCCTCAGGGTCTTTGTCCTCTCCGGCACTGGCCAGGCTTGGCTGGTGCAGAGTGTGCTGGGTTCGCGGTTCCGGGCTGCTGCCAGGGGTTAGAAATAGGTTTCTGAGTAGAGCCTCTACTCATGGGAGTCCCAGGGGCTTAGAGCCAAAAGGTAGCCAGGTCCTCCGGGGTTTGGTGAGGTTGCTGGCCACGAGAGATGCCGCGCTGGTGCAGGTCCGGGAGTCGACAGGCCGGTAGGGCTGGGGCCAAAGCAGTTGGTGTCTTCTTCCCTTTTTAGCAGCTGCAGGGCAGGTCTTTGTTCTTCTTGCTCTTCTTGTAGTTTTTCGAATCTGGAATCTGGGGAAGGAAGGTTCAGGGTGCCCCTAAATACTAGATTTAGGGGCGTTATAGGTAGGTGAAGGCCAGGGACCAATGGGTCCTTGTCCTGGGGTGGGTACACCCCCTATCCTGCCTCTCTCCTGTGGGAGGGGGGCAGTAGCCTAATCCTGATAGGGTAGGGCCTCCCATCTTCAAGATGGCGAGAGCCCGGAGATGTGTTTCACCTCGCCTCCCCCACCTGAGGGGTGGGGTGGGCAGGCTGGCACATCCCCTGTCCTTGTATGGGGTTTCCGGCCAAGCTTCCCGCCAGAGTGGGGGCTGCAGTGGCCTGGGGAAACTCCAAATGGCGGCATGCCTTTGAAGCTTCCCTTTTGCTCATCCTGGGGGAGGAGATTTCTCACCTCACCCAGGATGTGCATTGTTGCAGGCCCGGGAGAGCAGGGGCTCTCCCACCCAGGGGTCCAGCAAAGTGTCTGCTGTGTGGCAGCCTGGGCAGCCTCAGAGCAGACGTGGATTGTAGGTCAGCTGTACGGGGGCATCTCTAAGATGCCCTCTGGGGTGCTTAGTACATTAAATCCCACACTGGCATCAGTGTGGGTTTAATGTGCTGAGAAGTTTGATACCAAACTTCCCAGTCTTCAGTGTTGCCATTATGGTGCTGTGGAGCTCGTGTTTGTCGAGCTCTCAGCACCATGTACTCTTAAATGGCAGCACTGCACTTACAGTGCCCAGGAATGGACCCGGGTACTGTAGGGGCACAGGGCTCCTGCTCCTCTGCCCACACCATAGGCGTAAGGCACCCAGCTAGAGGGGTGACTGATATATGCCTTGGCAGTGTAGGTGATGGGCATGGCACACAGAGATGTGTGTCATGTCGACTCTTTGTTTTGTCCTGCACCCAGACACTCAGCCTGCAAAGGCAGTGTGTGTGTTTAAGGGTACAGGGCCTCTAAGGGTGGCACAACGAGTGCTGCAGCCTCTAGAGGCCTTCCCTGGCCACAAGGCCCTGGGTACCTAGGGTACCATTTACCAGGGGCTGACATGTGGCTAGGGTTTGCCAATTTGGAGTTTGTGTGTTTTAAGGAAGGAACATAGGCCCTGGGCACCTGATTGGCAGGAGTCCAGGGTACACTTAATCAAAGTACATTCAGCAATTTAGCAAAAAGTGGGGGCATACCATGTAAGAAAGATGGCACTTTCTCACACAACCCCCCCCCCAAACGAAAGGTGATGAGACTAACCTTGTCCTATGGAGTCTTCATTGTCTAAGTGGAAGAACCTGGAAAGTCCATCTGCATTGGCATGGGCAGTCCCTGGTCTGTGTTCCACTTCAAAGTCCATTCCCTGTAGGGAGATGGACCACCTTAGTAGTTTTGGATTTTCCCCTTTCATCTGCATTAGCCATCTGAGAGGTCTGTGGTCAGTTTGAACTAGGAAGTGGGTGCCAAACAAGTATGGCCTCAGCTTCTTCAGGGACCAAACCACAGCAAAGGCCTCCCTCTCAATGGCACTCCAACGCTGCTCTCTGGGAAGTAGCCTCCTGCTTATAAAAGCAACAGGTTGGTCTTGGCCTTCATCATTGGTCTGGGATAGGACCGCTCCTATCCCTAGCTCCAAGGCATCAGTCTGCACTATGAACTGCTTGGCATAATCTGGAGCTTTTAGAATTGGTGCTGAGCACATTGCTTCTTTTAGGGTGTCAAATGCCTTTTGACAACTAACTGTCCAGTTAACTTTCTTGGGCATTTTCTTGGAGGTGAGTTCTGTGAGGGGGGTCACAATGGACCCATAGCCCTTCACAAACCTCCTGTAGTACCCAGTCAAGCCAAGGAATGCCCTGACTTGGGTCTGGGTTGTTGGAGCTATCCAGTCCATGATGGCCTGGATCTTGGGCTGTAAGGGCTGTACCTGGCCTCCACCTACAAGGTGGCCCAAGTACACCACAGTGCCCTGCCCTATCTGGCATTTGGATGCCTTGATAGTGAGACCGGCATTCTGCAGAGCCTCTAAAACCTTCCCAAGGTAGATCAGGTAATCCTGCCAGGTGGAGCTAAAGACAGCAATATCATCAAGATAAGCTGCACTAAAGGACTCCAACCCAGCTAGGACATGGTTCACCAACCTCTGGAAGGTGGCAGGGGCATTCTTTAACCCAAAGGGCATCACAGTAAACTGATAATGCCCATCAGGGGTGGAGAATGCTGTCTTTTCTTTTGCTCCTGGGGCCATGCCAATCTGCCAGTACCCTGCAGTTAAGTCAAAGGTACTGAGGAATTTGGCAGCCCCCAATTTATCTATCAGTTCATCTGCTCTTGGGATAGGGTGAGCATCTGTCTTGGTGACAGAGTTGAGCCCTCTATAATCCACACAGAACCTCATCTCTCTCTTTTCACCCTGTTGATGAGGTTTGGGGACCAGAACCACTGGGCTAGCCCAGGGGCTCTCAGAAGGCTCAATGACCCCTAACTCCAGCATCTTGCTGACCTCAGCTTTGATGCTTTCCTTGACTTGATCTGACTGTCGATAGATTTTGTTTTTGACAGGTGCACTGTCACCAGTGTCCACATCATGGGTACACCAGTTTGTCAGACCAGGGGTCAGGGAAAAGAGGCTAGCATATTGTTGCAAGACTTGCTTGCAGTCAGTCTGCTGTTGGGCAGAGAGGGTGTCTGAGAAAATCACACCCTCTACTGACCCATCTTTTGGGCTGTAGGATAGAAGATCAGGGAGTGGTTCACTCTCTGCTTCCTGTTCTTCATCAGTCACCATCAGCATGGTGATGTCAGCCCTATCATTGTAGAGTTTAAGGCGGTTCATATGGATGACCCTTTTGGGTGTCCTGCTAGTGCCTAGGTCAACTAGATAGGTGACCTCACTCTTTCTTTCTAGGATAGGGTAAGGGCCACTCCATTTATCTTGGAGAGCCCTTGGTGCCACTGGCTCCAAAACCCACACCTGTTGCCCAGGTTGAAATTCAACCAGTGCAGCTTTTTGGTCATACCAGTGCTTCTGGAGCTCCTGGCTGGCCTCAAGGTTCTTGGATGCCTTTTCCATGTACTCAGCCATTCTGGACCTTAGGCCAAGCACATAGTCCACTATGTCTTGTTTGGGTTCTTGAAGAGGCCTCTCCCTGCCCTCTTTTACAAGACAAAGTGGTCCCCTTACAGGATGACCAAACAGAAGTTCAAAGGGTGAGAAACCTACTCCCTTCTGTGGCACTTCCCTGTAAGCGAAAAGCAGGCATGGTAACAGGACATCCCATCTCCTTTTGAGTTTTTCAGGGAGCCCCATGATCATACCTTTCAATGTCTTGTTGAATCTCTCAACAAGGCCATTGGTTTGTGGGTGGTAGGGGGTAGTAAACTTATACTGCACCCCACACTCCTTCCACATGTGTGTTAGGTAAGCAGACATGAAGTTGGAACCTGTGTCTGAAACCACCTCCTTAGGAAAACCCACCCTGGTGAAGACACCCAGGAGGGCCTTGGCTACTGCAGGAGCTGTAGTAGTCCTAAGGGGAATTGCTTCAGGGTACCTAGTGGCATGATCCACTACCACTAGAATAAACTTGTTCCCTGAGGCTGTGGGTGGCTCAAGTGGACCCACAATGTCCACTCCTACCCTCTCAAAGGGGACCCCCACCACTGGTAGTGGAATGAGGGGGGCCTTTGGGTGGCCACCTGTCTTGCCACTGGCCTGACAGGTGACACAGGAGCTGACAAACTCCTTCACCTTTTGGTGCATCTGGGGCCAGTAGAAGTGACTCACTAGCCTTTCCCAAGTTTTGGATTGCCCCAGATGTCCAGCTAGGGGGATGTCATGAGCCAAAGTTAGGAGGAACTCCCTGTACTTCTGTGGCACTACCACCCTCCTGGTGGCTCCAGGAGTGGGGTTTCTTGCCTCAGCATACAGTAATCCCTCTTCCCAATAAGCTCTGTGGGTACCACTGACATCTCCCCTGGCTTCTGAAACAGCTTGCTGCCTCAGGCTTTCAAGAGTGGGACAGTCTCGCTGACCCTGGCACAGCTCTTCCCTAGAGGGTCCCCCTGGGCCCAAGAGTTCAACCTGGTAAGGGTCAAGCTCCATGGACTCAGTTCCCTCAGGGGTATCCAAATCCTCTCCCTGGGGAGAGGGGTCCTGAATGGTTTGCTGTGTAGAAGCTGGTTCCCCAGTCTTCTTTCCTTTTCTCTCGGTTGGCTGGGCCCTTATTCCAGACTCCAGACCTACTTTTTCACCCTTCCTCTTGCTCTGTGCTCTGGTTTGCACACACACCAATTCAGGGATGCCCAGCATGGCTGCATGGGCCTTCAGTTCAACCTCTGCCCAGGCTGAGGTTTCCAGATCATTTCCAAGCAGACAGGCAGCTGGCAACTTTGGAGAGACCACTACCTGTTTCAGGCCAGTAACCCCCCCCCCAGCCTAATGTTACCATGGCCATGGGATGACTAGTGGTGACACTGTCAGCGTTGGTGACTGGGTAAGACTTCCCAATCAAGTATTGCTCAGGGGAAACCAGTGTGTCTTTCACCATAGTGACACTGGCACCTGTATCCCTCAGAGCTTCTACCCTAGTTCCATTCACCCAGGGGTACTGTAAGTATTTCTTTAAGTTGGGGGGCCACACAGCTACAGTGGCAAACTCCACTTCTCCCAAGGAGACTAAACTTGCTTCAGTGTGTTCCCAGATTTGCTCAGGGTACACCTCTGATCCCATTTGTATGCTTGCTGCCCCAGGAGTAGCTGTACTGGGTGCCTTAGGGGCTTTGTTTTGGGGGCAAGCTACAGTTAGGTGTCCCTGCTTTTTACAGGTATTACACCAGGCCTTTAAGGGATCAAAGTTCTTCCCCCTATATGGTTGGGGCACATAGGGAGTAGTTTGGGTCCCACCCACCTGAACAGGTTTTTGGGGCCCTTTGGAAGACTCAGACTTTTTATCTTGGGGATTCTCACCACCTTTCCCCTGGGGAGGTTTTGTGACCACTTTCTTTTGGTCACCCCCAGTGGTTGTCTTGGTCACCCTAGTCTTGACCACCCAGTGGTCTGCCTTCTTTCCCAATTCTTGGGGAGAAATTAGACCTAGGTCTACCAAATGCTGATGCAACTTTTCCTTTGTGCAGTTACTCAAAATATGTTCCTTCATGAATAAATTGTACAATCCAGTAAACACCTGCACACCATGTCCAGCTAACCAACCATCCAGTGTCTTCACTGAGAAATCTACAAAATCAATCCAGGACTGGGTCTGGGTTTTGTGAGCCCTCCTGAATCTAATTCTATACTCCTCAGTGGTGAATCCAAATCCCTCAATCAGAGCTTTCTTCATGAGGTCATAGGATCCTGCCTCTGGCCCAGAAAGGGTCAGAAGCCTGTCTCTGCAGTTACCAGAGAACAGTTCCCACAGGAGTGCCCCCCAGAGCGGTTTCTTCACTTTTCTGATATCACAAGCCCTCTCAAAGGCAGTGAACCATTTGGTGATATCATCACCTTCCTCAAATTTAGGGACAATCCCTTTGGGGATTTTAAGGTCAGAAGTTTCCTCCCTATCCTTATTTTTGTTATTGCTGCCACCATTGATGGGTGCTAAACCCATCTCTCTCCTTTCTTTTTCTAGAGCCAGGAGCCTGGACTCTAGCTCTAATCTCTTGGCCAGCCTCACAAGGCTGTCCTCTTCACTGGTGGGTCCCCCAGTGTTCTCTCTGGGACCAGAGCCACCTGTTAGTCTCTAGGTTCCCAGATGCTAATTCTTGAGAGGGAGGGTATGGGTGCCCTCTCCTCCCTAGGGAATAGCCCAGGGGGGTTGTTGTCAACCTCTTCTGCTTCCCTTTCCTCATCTGACTGTCCATCACCATGTTCAGGTGGGTGGTCCTTAGCATACTCAGCCAAGAGCTCCTGGAGCCCTAGTTTGGTTGGATGCAGACCCATTTGTAATTTTTTTAGTTTACATAAGGACCTCAATTCCTTGAAAGACAAGTGTAAGTAAGGTGTGAGGTCGAGCTCCTCCACCAGGTCCATGTTATTATTATCACTAATAGCTGGGTTTGTTTGAGACATTCTAACCTGACAGTTCTAACCCTCTACCCTGACTATAGTGACTTTTATTGTTCTAAATTCTAATGGGACTTAAGCAAGGCCCTAGCAAGACTTTTAGTAATTTTGGAAAGACCAATCAGAATTCTAAAGGCAATTTTTAAGAGTTCTGTCGTGTGATCAGATGGTAACCAAGTAGTCCAACAAATGCAAGTTTGTATCCCACCGCTGATCCACCAATGTGAGAAAGTGGCTCTGTATATACTGTTCCCTAATAGGTACAGGGTGTACAGAGTCCACAGTCCCCCAGGGGCTGATAGAGGTTAAAGTTAGGTATGACCTTACTCTCTAAAGTGGTAGCTTGGTCGAGCAGTAAGGCAGTACCAGAGGACAGTGTAAAGCATTTGTTGTACACACTCAGTCAGCAAATGGTCTCACACACTCAATAACTGAACTCTAGGCCAATGGTTTATATATATAAAATATATGCTTGTTTTATTTTTAGAACCACAAAGGGAATAAAAATATACTTTCTCAGAATGAGAGGTTGAATATAAATACTTTTGCAATAAGCAATGGATTTTTGTAAATAGTCACAGTTGGTTGCAATAAACAATCCTATTTCCTAAATATAACAATGCATTGAGCTCAATGGTAATTTCAGGTTTTTTGTAATAAATTACTTTTGGAATTCCAGGTCTGGCTCCTAGATCCGGCCCTGGGACAATATTCAGAATCAAGTGGTGAAAGTCGACTTAATTACTGTACTGATTTTTAAATAATATTTAGCTATTTCAAAAGTTGACACTTAGAAAATATTTCAAAGAAAACATTCAATGGATCTCTATGGCAAGAAATTCAAGTTGCAGGTAGAGTACTTTATCGTTACTTTTGTAATCCAGGTCTGAGTACCTAGACTCAGCACTGGGGTCTTTATCAGAAACAGGTAAGTAATTACGTTTGCAGAAATTGTACGATTTTAAAAGAATATTTCAAGATTGCAGAAATCAACACTTGGAAGAAATTTCACAGAAAAGCAGTCAATGGTTTCCTATGGAAGAAAAAGGAGTTAAAGGTAAGTGTAGTTGTGGGTACTTTTCAGAGTCAGTGCTGGGCACCAAGATCCAGCACTGGGAGCTCACCTAAGAGCAGGTGAGTAAATTCGTTTTTGGTACTCGGCTGATTTTTGGTGAATATTTTGAGTTTTGAAAAGTTCACACTTAGAAGAATTTCCAAGAAAAAGCCAGCCAATGTTACCCTAATAGGAAAATGAAGATCGCGGTTTAAGGGTAAGTTCTCAACTGGCAGAGTTGAAGTTCTGGGCATAGACTCAGGGTTCTCCCAGTGTCCGGTAGGTACAGTCAGTTCACCCTCAGCGGTTTCAGGACGGCCGGGTGCAGAGAGAGTCAGGCCCAATGTTAGCCTATGAGGAATAGGGGGGCCTGGTTTGGTGGCTGCTGACTAGCAGGCCACGCGGCTGTGGGAGCTGGGCTCCTGGTCACTCACTCAGGGCAAGTGGAGAAGTAGGCTAGTGTAGAGATTGCACTGCCAGGGCCACTCGGGCGGCGGGGTGCAGGGTGCTTTTGAGCCGTCGGGCGCTCAATGGAAATCAATGGGAATGTTCCGGTTTGGAAAAAGGCTGCAAGCTCGGGGACGAGGATGCTTCAGGTGCCACCACCACTTCGAGAGGTAAGTTGGGTAGTTGTAGGTTAGGTGGGTACCCCGGGATTGGGCACAGGGGGCCGCAGGGCGCCGGGTGCAGGGGTACCTTTTGATGTCGGAAATCTTACCCTCTTGTTGATCGCGGTTGGGGTGGCACTCTGTTCTGAGGCTGCAGGCTTCTTCCGGAATGTCGAGGGGGGTCCTTGGGTGCCGGACTCGGGGTCACAGTCGCCGTGGGGTCGTCCTCAGGGTCTTTGTCCTCTCCGGCACTGGCCAGGCTTGGCTGGTGCAGAGTGTGCTGGGTTCGCGGTTCCGGGCTGCTGCCAGGGGTTAGAAATAGGTTTCTGAGTAGAGCCTCTACTCATGGGAGTCCCAGGGGCTTAGAGCCAAAAGGTAGCCAGGTCCTCCGGGGTTTGGTGAGGTTGCTGGCCACGAGAGATGCCGTGCTGGTGCAGGTCCGGGAGTCGACAGGCCGGTAGGGCTGGGGCCAAAGCAGTTGGTGTCTTCTTCCCTTTTTAGCAGCTGCAGGGCAGGTCTTTGTTCTTCTTGCTCTTCTTGTAGTTTTTCGAATCTGGAATCTGGGGAAGGAAGGTTCAGGGTGCCCCTAAATACTAGATTTAGGGGCGTTATAGGTAGGTGAAGGCCAGGGACCAATGGGTCCTTGTCCTGGGGTGAGTACACCCCCTATCCTGCCTCTCTCCTGTGGGAGGGGGGCAGTAGCCTTATCCTGATAGGGTAGGGCCTCCCATCTTCAAGATGGCGAGAGCCCGGAGATGTGTTTCACCTCGCCTCCCCCACCTGAGGGGTGGGGTGGGCAGGCTGGCACATCCCCTGTCCTTGTATGGGGTTTCCGGCCAAGCTTCCCGCCAGAGTGGGGGGTTGCAGTGGCCTGGGGAAACTCCAAATGGCGGCATGCCTTTGAAGCTTCCCTTTTGCTCATCCTGAGGGAGGAGATTTCTCACCTCACCCAGGATGTGCATTGTTGCAGGCCCGGGAGAGCAGGGGCTCTCCCACCCAGGGGTCCAGCAACGTGTCTGCTGTGTGGCAGTCTGGGCAGCCTCAGAGCAGACGTGGATTGTAGGTCAGCTGTAAGGGGGCATCTCTAAGATGCCCTCTGGGGTGCTTAGTACATTAAACCCCACACTGGCATCAGTGTGGGTTTAATGTGCTGAGAAGTTTGATACCAAACTTCCCAGTCTTCAGTGTTGCCATTATGGTGCTGTGGAGCTCGTGTTTGACGAGCTCTCAGCGCCATGTACTCTTAAATGGCAGCACTGCACTTACAGTGCCCAGGAATGGACCCGGGTACTGTAGGGGCACAGGACTCCTGCTCCTGTGCCCACACCATAGGCGTAAGGCATACAGCTAGAGGGGTGACTGATATATGCCTTGGCAGTGTAGGTGATGGGCATGGCACACAGAGATGTGTGTCATGTCGACTCTTTGTTTTGTCCTGCACCCAGACACTCAGCCTGCAAAGGCAGTGTGTGTGTGTAAGGGTACAGGGCCTCTAAGGGTGGCACAACGAGTGCTGCAGCCCCTAGAGGCCTTCCCTGGCCACAAGGCCCTGGGTACCTAGGGTAACATTTACCAGGGGCTGACATGTGGCTAGGGTTTGCCAATTTGGAGTTTGTGTGTTTTAAGGAAGGAACATAGGCCCTGGGCACCTGATTGGCAGGAGTCCAGGGTACACTTAATCAAAGTACATTCAGCAATTTAGCAAAAAGTGGGGGCATACCATGTAAGAAAGATGGCACTTTCTCACAAATGTGGCTTGAGGAGTGTGCAGTGGAAGCACCAATTACTATTTTTGTGCATAGGCAAAAATAAAATTCCACAAAGAAGCAGGCAGCTGTCTCATTTAAGTATTTTACATAGTGTATAGTTATTTTAAAGTTCCAACATAGCTTCCACATTTATAAGCACCGTGCTGGAAAACTTGGAGCAAAAAACCATAATAACACAGGACTATTCCAAGATGGTCGCTTAGTAAACATGGTCGGCAGCCATCTTTGCATGTTGAAATGTATATTGTATCATTGTTGTACTGATCCCAGATAGCCAACATAAGAGTTTTAAACATGGCTGTTATCTTGGAGTAGCAAAATAATGATGCGCTTTGGACAATAACATTCCAAGATGTCCACCCAGTGTAAACATAATGGCCACTCTGGAGGCAGCTGTGAGCTGAAATCGAGGGCTATGGTAAAACTGTACGGGAAGCAGACTAAAGAACTGGCCACCAGCCCACACATTGAAGTGCCATGTTTTTCAGATGGAAGTGCACATGTGATCCAACAAAATGCCTTTCCTCAATGAAGCAAATGGAAGAAATGGAAAAACCCATTGCCTCATGCAGTATGTTGTAATAGGGTGAAGCAGAATGTGAATGGCACTGAAACTGATAAAAGAAGACTGACTCAAAGACCCTCTATGTATTCACGGTCTTGTTACGTTTTTTACTGCACTGGCCTGGCAGACTTCTGTACATGGCAGGCCCTCCTAAGAAGACCTAGCAAGAAGAATTATCGTGAAAATCTATCTTCAGGGTTTGTTTAAGGCTGCAATTAACGCCAAACATCTGTGAGATTTCATGCAAAAATGCTTACAGGCACAGTGTAATATCAGTTCTCCCTCAAAGCCCTAATTACTTTAACATATGCTTTTCACAGTAGGTAAGTCAGACCTTTAATGTCATTTGTCATAATAAACAGATCGAACTGCATATAACACAATGTTTAATAATGAACCAACCAGGTCTTTGCCCTTTATCACTGGCTCATGTCAACTAACTACGGCCTACTACACTGAGTAGAAACTTCCATACAAGGAAACTATTAAATATATAGTTATAAAATTAGGAATAAGTACAAAATTAAAGCTGGCAAAACAATATGCCACCCCTTCTAAAAGTGCCTTAGAAGGATTCTCAAAGTGCAAATCTTCTACCCTGAGAGATTGTCACGGGGGTAACCAACATCAAAGGCCTTGCCTACTATGTGTGGATGTGAACTTATGACATGCATTTTGTACCTATGTGAGCCATATCGGTTTTGCAGCTGATAGAACTCAATAACAACAATTAGAAAAAAAATGTATTGCCTACTGCGGTAATCTGTGAGGCTCCATGTAACCAAATAAATACCTGTCTACAACATTTAATACAGTATAATTACAAACCACATGTTAAGGTCTTTTGGCTTTAAGATATGTGCTTTTCACAATAATATAGTCAGGCCAACTACTTTTATCCTATGTTTTAATAATAATAAGATCAGGCTTGAATGATCAAGTCTCGAGCAATGGCTTGTCACCATAACTCACTAAATCCTGCTGTGCTGAGCATAAACTTTGCCACAAGGCATAAAGTGCAATACAAGCACTCTTTTTCAGCAGAAGTAAACTACTCACTAATCAAAAGCTGTAGTCAAGATAATCAACATCTGAGTGGAGCCAAAGCCCCTCCCTTAGTAGTGCTTCTTAAAGCTCTTTTTCTGAAGACAGCTGTGCCAGACATAAACACAACACTGCTCACCACATTTCTGCAAACGTGCAGGCAGGTATATATTCTATACGTTATGTCAGAGAGCTGTGAGCCACACCTGGATGCACCTCTGAGGTAAGGCAAATCCAGAAGCATTGATATTTTTGGTATAAATGACACATGGCTCTTTTGTTAGCCACGTTAAGACAGCAGGTTTTTGTTTTGTTTCGATGCTGAATTCACTTTGATATACTTCCTCCACACAAACACCAAAAACAGATGACAACTCTGATACTCTTTCTTCTAATTCTAGGGGACCTATTTCTCTCAGCTTTTGGTCTTTGAACTAGCCCTCCTCCTCCCTTTGCTCCTCCTCCGCTTTCTGCCCTCCCCACCTCACAAACATGCCTCCTCGCTTCAGATGTCACAGCATAGCATATCGGTAGCATAGGAATGCTCTAAAGATGTTAACACTACAAACGCCTTACTAGCTTCACCCCTCAGCCTATTTAATTAGAAGAGCAATGGAGGTGAGAGAAAAATGTTACAGATAAACTGATAATCACCTCACCAGGATAGCTAGTTATATAAGTAGCTCTACAAGGAGTCGAACTAGGCCTCGCAGACCTCAACACAACTTTCACTCTAGCACTTTGTTACAATAAATAAAGTGCCAGAATTCAACAAATAATGACTAATAAGTCGTTCTTTCTTAGTTCAGGCCAGCAAACTTTGGAACTCCCTGCCTCTCCGCCTAAAGAAAGTACAAAGGCACCTCCACTACCAAAGTGAAAGAAAATTGACTCTTCAAGCTGTGTGATCTTTAGCCCTCTAGAGGAAAACCTCAATTACTCTCTCAACCCCAGCCAGCAATGAATAATCTACAGCACACCGAAGCCATTGGAAGACTGGATTGACCCTTGCTCCATAGCTCTACTTGAAAGCCTGGGCAACGCTGGACTCACCCAGCTCATCACAGAACCAACTTACATCACGAAATACTCTGGACCCCCATCCTCACCATCAGCGACGGCATCAAATACAACTCCACTGCAATGCTCACATGTGCTCACCACTCTATTATCCACTTCCAGATCAACACGCCACAAGTCCACACCTCCAACAGTATCAGCCTACCAAACTGCAGCTGGGGCAAAATCTCAGAAGCAGACTGGCTCAGCGCTCTCAGCATGGAGCAACACAAACAACCTCAACAAAGACATCTCCAATTTCAACAACTGGATTAACCCCTTCCATGCTGCGCAGATTCCGCCGCTGTGCTGACGGAATCTTGCGCGGGCGTGGTCATGACGGAACGGTTCCGTCATGAGCACAGCTCAACCGTGGCTCATGACGGAACCGTTCCGTCATGAGCACCGAAGGGGTTAAGAACTGCGTAGACTCCCTCGCACTCATCAAACCTAGCAAGCAAAGAAGATCCAACAAACAGGCCATCTAGTACACAAGGGACCTCCAGACAGCCAAAAGATACTGCAAACAAACAGGAAATGGAAAACCAGCCATGAAACTATCGACAGAACCAATTACAAGGCTGCACTCAGACACTAAAACCAACAACAAAGAGACACCAAGAAAAGAGTATTAAGGGCAGCTCCAACAGCTTCAAGAAGAACTTCTCGATTGTCAAGGACCTCACCTCATTAGCTGCCAACATCAACAAGATCACCACCTCTCAAGAACACTGCAACGGCCTGTCAAACTTCTTTCATAGCACAATAACAAACATTCACACCAACTTTGAACACCAACATGACTATAACAAGCTCATCATGAATCTACCTACTGCCCACCAAGACAGGCACCTAAGAAAATAGACAATCCTCACAAGAGATGACACAGCGGCAATCATGCAGAATATCCACCCACAGGCCCCAACAGATCCATGCCCCACCACACTACCCTAACTCACATCATCAACACCTTGACCAACTTGGGCCCACATTCCCAGATGAATGGAAACATGCAAAAGTCAACGCCCTTCTCAAGAAACCATCAGCCGACCCGAACCAACTCAGCATCTCCCGACCCATCTCCCTGTTCCCCTATCCAGCCAAAGTGATTGAGAAGGCCATCAAAAAACAACGCTCAACCCACCTCCAGCTTCACCACCTGCTAGACAACACCCAATCTGGATTCAGAAAGAACCATAGCAGTGAAACAGCACTCATCATGGTCACAGACATCATCTTCATCATACTGACCAAGTAGAACCAGCAGCTCTCATCATGATCAACCTCTCCACAGACTTCATCACACTGTCTTCTACAACTCTCTCATTAGAAGACTCCACGAAATTGGTATTCAAAGAGCCGCACTCAACTGGATCTGTTTGTTTTTCATGGGAAGACCCAAAGGGTGAATGACGCGTCAATAAATGGTAGGAAGCGATGATGAAGTGCCAAAGTGAATTTATTAGAAGTATCTGACAACGCCAACTGGTGCAGAGCCGTGCAGCACAGCCTCTCCTTACCAGTTCAGCTCTGTCACATCTCAATTACATTCCAAATTCTACATGCCAACACATAAGAATGCGTTGACATATTACAAAATGATATGACAATATCATGGAATGGCACAATGTCCCCGACTACACAACAGGTACACACATCAGAGACAAAGAACATGATCTGTGGAGTCCCCCATCCTATCTACCTTGGGGTCAGATGACACCACTCGATAACATCATCTGACCCCAAGAGATCACCATCATCTCCTACACAGACGACACCCAACTCATCATCTCCCTGACGGAAAGACATCCACCACCAGAACCAACTTCTCCAACTTCATGACCATGGTAGCAGACTGGATGCTAACGAACTGCCCGAAGCTCAATTTGGACAAGACGGAAGTGCTGGTCATCGGAAACAAGACCTCCCCATGGGACTCTACCTCATGTCTGTCGGATCTAGGAACAACACCAACATCAACTGCTCACGCAAGAAAAATGGGGATCATCCTAGACGACAAGCTCAACATTACAGCACAAGTCAATGCAGTGAGCTCCTCCTTCTTTCACATTCTTAAAATGCTACAAAAGATTTTCAGGTGGCTGCTACAGAACACCAGAAGGACTGTCACGCAGGCGCTCATCACTAGCAGGCTGGACTACGGGAACGCTCTCTAGGCACGGGTGGGCATTGTGCTTCCATGCCTCCTGGTCACCTCGGAGTGGCATAGACACTGTCCCCTCTGCTTGCAGGTTCTCCTCTTCAAGAATCCATCCTTGGATTCCACCAGCCATCTTTAGAGCCTTCTCCAGAGGTATTTTCTCCAAAGTCTTCCAATGTCGTCTATGTGAGGTTCCGCCGTCACTTCAGCTCGATTCACCTGGCTTCTCTGGTGAAGGTAACCTGGTTCCTGGGACATCCATGGTTGGGGTTGGATCTCCAACCTTCCGCCCTCCAAAGGGTTTCTTCGACATCCTCTGGGAGGGGTCCTGTTTCTGTAAAACTGCAACCGCAACTTCTCCATAGAGTTCCATTAGGCACGCCACTGTGTTTCCACTCTGCACACAGCCTCAGTGGGGTTTCTAGGTACTTTCCTTGGGTGGTTCCTGGTTCTCCCATCCCCGCTGAGTCCTTTGGTCCAAGTCCCAGTCTTTCTTGCCGTTTGCATTTAACTTTTTTAGTATATGGTTCGGTCTCCCCTGGAGGCCAGTGTATATTTGTGCTACTTACCTGATTTCTCTTAAATATTTTCATAAGTATTGTTCATATCTCTGGGTAGGAGATATACCAATGTGTTAGTGATTGTGTTGTGTAATGAAATAGACTTATTTTTCATATAGACTGTGTAGTTGTTTTTCATTTAATCTACACTATTGATTACATGTGGTAAAACAAGCTGCTTCACAGTCTTTCAAGATAGGCCTGAAGGCTGCTCTCCTCAGCTACCACTTTAAGAGCCTAAGGTTATCAAAGACCACTAAAAGCACCATGAAGTGAATCAATCCTTTAAGTGTCCACCATATACTATGCCAGCCTCCTAGAAAAACATAACATAACATGGCATGACATAACATAACAACACAATACAACACAGGACAGTTTACCAACCAAACATACAGGTCTAGTTATAGTTGCTGTGAACAGTTTGAAGGTAAAGTGACTCACTGATGGCAGTTTTGTGCTTATACAAGTGCTAGACAATGTAATATAATGTGCGCTGCAGTGTAGTAGTGCAGGGGTTATGATGCCCATCAGTAAATATTATTCTTGGCCAGTAAAGCTTTTGCCACCCAGCCATACTGTGATCTGCTTTCATAATATACTCTTTCTTTTATTATTTGCCATGTGCCGTTGAGCTTCTAAAGGTGCCCAATGCTTGTGCTACTTGTTTGCACACAACTCTTGTTTACCCTTTTAAAGAATGTCGGTCGAGTCCTATTTAAGGTGGGCGCTCATCCTGGGGTGAATTTTTGGTCAACGGCTGCCATAACTTGAGATTTTCCTCTAGTTTTTTTCCTCATCTGACAAGTTTCATCCTGATTTCCAGTGCTATACACCTGTCCTCAAAACCTTCCATCCAACTAGTGACTGTCGGTGCCTGTGGGCTCAGCCAATGTATTGCCAGTTGCCTACATGCTAGTAGCAATGGGAATTGGATAAACGTATGTTTCATTTTCTGTGGAACTCACCGGGTGTTTCCCAAGAAGCGAGGTTGAGGAACTGATACTGGATCCCAACTTCCTTCACCCACCAGATCAGTTCAACAAGGTCAGAGCCAATGAGGTGAATGTGGGGAAGAGGAGAAAACAAAACAAGGAAAGGGAGAAAGAGTCGATCACAATTGGCACGTCTGGCACGCTGTCCTTAGTTCGTTGATTATATACTCTTCCTATGTTAAATAACATACAATGAGTATTCTTCATATATAGATATGGGGGTAGCATTTAACAATAACTGGACACATGTTTAGGGATAGTGTACCCAATGAACATCCCTCTTCCAATTCAACTGAAGGTATACTGTGAGGGATGGACGGAAAATAAAGCGTGGAGGCCGTATATGTCTCTCAATTTTGGCGTTTCTTTTGCGGGAAGACACTAATCCAAAATTAAACAGTGTGCACAAAAAAATAATGTAACTGTTCTTTGTTTCGGTTAATTGGGTCTTAGGTTCTTTGTCTGTCCGGTCTTTTCTTATCCACTGATATTCTTCTCTCTTACTTTTCTTCTTCTTGGTTTCAGGTTTCATTTCCAGTGGCGTGCCGTCCCCAAGTCGTCAAAAGAAAGAAAACAAGGAAAGCACGGTAAGTATTCTGGCCTGTCTATTGGTTGCACGTGATAGAGAACGTCATCACACCCGGTAGTAGTGGACAGATATATTTTAACCTCTTAGTGTAGGGGAGTTTTCAACTTTTAGGAAGAAAGAAAAAAGGAAAAGATGGAAGATGGAGTAAAATACATTTTTTTTTTAAAGTAATATCATGCCGTTTGTTTTGGCTGGTGTATCATATTACTTAGTTGCTTTTTGTTTCACACTGTTTGGTATTTCCTTTTATACTGCCTTCAAGACTCCCTCTCTTTGGGTGATATACAGCCCTGATGCATATGCTGGCAATTCCTTTGTTTCCCCTCACCAAATACGCCTCAGGCATTCCCATTCAGTGCTCGTTCTGATCTCTCAGTAGTTTATTCTTCTTCCTGGCCGGTCCTGTTCCCCCCCCCCCCCCTTTTTGCACTGTGAATACAAATAAAAAACTCCCTATCATTCCCTGTTCACGTACCGTGAATGGCCGCAACTCTGCAGAGTTGCGGCGGGGTGTTAAAATTTCCCGGGGCGACCACCACTCCTTGCTTCATGTCTCAAAGGCGTCGTTGTCCTCATACATCGTGCTCTGTCTCTCGGCACCTGGAATCCGCTGTCTGGTTCCCCTGTCAGAATCGATGTATTTTCCCTCCTCGTCTCCCTCGCGCCGAACCTCTGCTCCACCTTCCCTCCCTGAGTCCTCCTGGTTCCGGCCTTTTACCTCCGCCTCCAACCTGAGCGTTCCTCCCTCCCGGACCTTGCTTCCTATGATTTTTCCTGCCCGACCACGTGTTCGTCAGTTCTCATTGTTGGGGCTTCTCTTCCGGATTGTTTACTTCCTTTCTCTTCTCGTTTGCAGGAGTTGGGCCATCTGAGTGATTCTGCAGGCTGGAGAGAAAAAGGTAAGTGAGGGTGCGTCATATATGTCAGGTTGGGTTCCGAGGGGGGGGACTGGGCTGATTTCGGGAGGTATGTCCGACCCTTCCTTACATCTACATATGCAGAACCCAACTGAGAACGGTTGTGTCTAAAGAAATAGAAAATACTATGCATTAACGTTTGGGCTGTGGAACCAGATACATAATTACAAAGACAGTGTATAATACTAACCTTAAAGAATGCCACCGTAATTACCACTAGACCCAACAATCATATATATATCCTGTTATACTAGGAGAAAACCAAAATCATATTTCCCTAGACAGGCTAAAATAAGAACAAAAACGCTACACAAAAGGTTCTGGGTCAGATTAGAAAAAAAGGCTAATCCAAAAGACTCTCGGAACTAACCTATAACTATTTTCTTTTTTTTTTCCGGCTCAAGAAAATGCAGAAACAACCAATGAAGAAACTAAAGCCACACTGTGTGGAATCCAAATAATCAGATAAGTACTAGGGTCACAACATAATATGTCCCGATCCTACTATGAGTTCAGAAGACTAGGATTCTTTAAATAGTCTTCTTTTCCACTCTATTTGCTGTTTGACTGTGACAAGAAAGGACTCCAACTGCTCGGGACCCGCTCAGTCATAAAGGGAGCTGCAGGCGAGGGAATTCCAAGAGAGAGAGAGCAACCCGGAAGAAGAATCAACGATCCAGGAAGAGAAGATTGCTCCTGTCGTTGTCAGAACGCATTGGAGACGTCTCATCGAATCTGGCGGTTTCAGCGAGAAACAACAGGTAAGGAGCAATCAGGAGTGCGGGGAAGACTAGGTGGCAACTTGATGAAACGCGAAGCGCGCTCCATTCACTGACCGCCCTTTTGATGTGATCCCGGCTCTGCCCCGCCTGTCAAATGCAGTCGGCGAGGGGGCATGTCTGGTGCACTTCCCCCAGAACCCCTCCTACAGGCTTGGGTTTATTTGGATAACATCTGTGGAACAACTGCAATAACCTGGGGGAATGGACATGGCTAACAGGTTCCCAAATCCGTTCTTCAGGCCCATACCTTTTCCAATGTATCAAATACTTCAGTTTATGTTACACTCAACGGGAGTTCACAATATATTCCACTTCGTATTCAGGCTCATCCTCAATCAATACAGGGGGAGGTAGAACAGGGACCACATTACCCACAACCAACGGATTCAGTAGGGAAACATGAAAAACCAAATAAATCTTCAAAGAAGCAGGTAAGTCTAGTTTAATGGCTACCGAGTTCACCACTTTGGAGATGACATAAGAACCAATAAAACCAGGTTTTAACTTTCTTGTTCCTTTAATATTATTCTTTCTTATTGACAACTATACTTAATCTCCAGGTGCATAATCAGGAGATGATCTTCGATTTTGTTCTGCGCTGTCTATGTACCTTCTCCTCACCTCCTCTATGTTTCTTTGAGCCATTTTATGTGTTTCGTGAAGGTGATTCACAAATTCTAAGGCTGTAGGAGTGGAGGTGGCAACAGAAGGAGACAAAAGCCCACAAGGATGGTGGAAACAAAAATGACAGAAAAAAGGAAGAGTGTTCACCATTATTATAAGCAAATTCTGCAGTCCAAAGAAAGGTATACCATTCTGATTTACCCTTTCAGTCTGCCTGTCTGTCTGGAGCTGATGTGCTGAAGAAAGTCTCACATCTATTTGCAATAGTGTAACCAATCCCTTTAAGACCGTAGACACAAATTGGGGGCGTCAATCTGATACAATAAATGATGAGAGGCCATGAATTCTCACTATGTGCTGTAGAAAGACAGAAGCTAACTCTTTAGAATTAGGTAGACTTTTCAAAGGTATAAAATGGGACATTTTGGACAACATGTTTACAACCACAAACATTACAGTATGTCCCTGTTTAGTGGGTGGAAGCTCCACTATGTCCCTGTTTAGTGGGTGGAAGCTCCACTACAAAATCTATAAAGATGGAGTGCCATGGTGTAGGCGGTGCGGACATTGGAGTTAATAGCCCAACAGGGACTTGATGTGAGCTCTTACTCAGAGCACAGATATGACACTGCTGAATGTAAAGGTGAGTGTCTTGAATCATAGATGGCCACCAAAAAGATCCTCTAAGAAAGGCAATGTTTTTTTTATACCCTTGATGTCCTGCTAACACATGTGAATGACACCATTCAAGAACCTGTCGCTGAAGGCCTTGGTAGGGAGCACCAAGCCTCCTTGAATGTATAACAGACCCTGCATTTTCACTCTCTTGTGTTTTGTTTCATACTCCAATGTTTCCTTGGTGTCTTGTGCATGAAGCCCCTCTTTCAAAAATTATTTATCTGAACATATAACCCCCAAGATATGTTCTGGACGACTTAAGATAAGGGGTTGGTCATGAGTGTTCTGAGTGTCTGGTATATCATAGCAATAATGTGACAAGGTGTCTGCTTTACCATGTTTCCTGCCCGCATGGAACAGTATGGTGTAAGTGAAATTGCTAAAATAATGTGTCCATCCCAACTGGCGCATGGATAGAGCCCTGGTTGCTTTAAAAAACTGTAGGTTTTGTGATCAGTGATGACGGTAACAGTATGCAAAGCCCCTAACAGGTACTGACACCATTCTTCAAAGGCTTGTTTAATGGCCAATAACTCCCTGTCTCCTACAGAATAGTTCTGTTCAGTAGGTGTGAGTTTGTGTGAATAAAAGGAAACAGGGGGTAGTTGTCCAGTTTGTTTGTCTCTCTGAAATAAAACACTTCCAATGGCTACCTGTGATGCATCTGCTTTAACTATAAAAGGTTGAGAGGAATCAGGATGTTTCAAGATAGGGGCAGTAACAATGGCTGTTTTCAGGAGAGAAAAGGCATCTTCAGCGGCTGGCGTCCAAAGGAAAGGTATCCCTTTTTTCAAGAGCTGCGTGATGGGAGACGCCAAAGACACAAAGCTGTTGATGAAGCATCTGTAGAAAATGGCAAAGCCTAAGAAACTCTGCACTCCCTTTACAGTACTAGGAGAAGGCCATTTCATAATAGCTGCAACCTTTGGGGATCCATGGTCCCCCCATTTGAGGATAACACAAAACCCAAAAAGGTTACTTCAGTAACATGAAATTCACATTTGTTCACTTTAACATAGAGATTATGATCTCTAAGTCGTTCTAACACAGTTTTCACATGTCCTATGTGTTCCTTGATGGTAGAGGAATAAATCAAAATATTGTCAATATATGCAATGGCGCTCACATCCAAAACCTCTCTGAAAGCTTTATCAATGAAAAATTGGAAAGCAGCAGGGGCATTACGAAGTCCAAAGTGCATTACTCATAGAGTCCAAACTTGGTACGAAAAGCTGTTTTCCATTCATCTCCCTCTCTTACCTTCACTAAGTGGTATCCCCCACTCAAGTCCAGTTTCGTAAGGACTGTTGAGTCTTTTACCTGATCAAGTAAAGTCTGTATAAGGGGCAAAGGGTACCTGTTCTTTATTGTCACATTATTTAGGGATCGATAGTCTATGCAACACCGAAGACCTCCTTCCCGTTTGGGTATGAAAAAAGGGGGGAAGCAGCAGCAGATCTAGAAAACCGAATAAACTCCTTTTTCAACACATCATCCAAGTAGTCTCTTAAGTAGATGTTTTCCTTCTCAGACAAAGCATATATTCAACTGCACGGAATCTTAGCTCTCGGAATCAGGTCAATGCAACAGTCTTACGGACGATGAGGCAGTAGGACAGATGCCTTTTCTTTGTCAAACACCTCTTTTAGAGGATGATAGCAGGCAGGCAATTCAGGTAAGTTGGAGTCTGTGGTCATGGCTATGTATTGTGAAGGTATAATGCTCTTCATGCAGTGTAACATAAAGAAATCAGAAGAATAAAATCAGAGCTTGATCTCTCCAATTTATATCTGGATTATGATTCCTCAACCAAGGAATTCTTACAATCGCCTGGAACTGAGAAGAAGAAATTAAGTCAAACTGAACTGTTTCATGGTGGCACTCCTAGATACAAAGTCCTAGTTCTGCAGTGATATGCGTGACAGGTCCTGATTTTATGGTACTCCTATTAATAGTTTTTACTATCACTATTACCTTTTTGTTTTCAACTGGTATAGCCATTTGTTCAATCCAGTTAGAGACTTTGAAATTCCCTGTTGCCCCAGAGTCTAACATGATTTGGACTTCTATGGATGTATTTCCCCAAGTCAATTGTGCTTTCATAAAGAAATGGCGTAAAGGGGAAAGGGCATGATTCTGAATCAGTAGTTGGGATACTATCAATCCTGACCTACCCGAGCAACCTGTCTCCACAGTTCTTGGGTTTGCCACAGTTGTCGTGAGACAGTCTCATAGAAAATGTCCTGCTTTCCCACAATACAAACATAGTTTTTTGTCTCAACATCTTTGTCTTTCTTCCTCACTCAAGGGTCCTTTGATACTACCTATGTGCATGGGCTAAGGGTCATTGATGTTTTTGTCAGTGTCTGGCTTCCTTTCTTTAAACGTAAGAAACCTGGTCTCAGAACTTCCTCTTTCTTGTTTTCGCTCATGTAGTCTATTGTCTAATTTGACCACAAGATCTATTAGTAAGCGCAAGAGTCAGGGGGATCCACTACTTGGGCCAAGACGTCTTTTAGTTAATCTTTTAACCCTTTGTAAAACATTGCACTGCGTTTGGCCTCAGGCCATTCTGCCTCACCTATTAATGTGTTAAAACAGGAGATATATCGTGAGATCTTTTGGTCCCTTGTTTTAGGTTCAACAGTTCGGTGTCTACTGTATGCATGAATGAATGTCTACCAAACAGTTGACGCAACTCTTCTTTGAAGGTCACGTAGTCATACAACAAGCGGCCAAGCGGTCTACCAATCGCGTAGACCATGTAGCAGCTTTTCCTCCCAGATAAGATAAAACAAATTTTACCTTAGATTGCTCGGTGGCGAAACAAGATGCCTTGCACATAAAATGCAACTGGCATTAGTTGATGAAGTCAGCAAACTTAGCAGGATCTCCTAGAAACCGTTCTGGTGGAGCTAATGGTATAGAATAAGGGGTTGTTATATGACATACTGGTGAAACATTACTGGAGGACGACGGCTGGGGCGAGAAGAAATTACTATGTGCGCCTGTTATTGTGTCTGGTTAAGGCGCCATTTGGGTGGCATGCTCTGAGGCATCCACTCCAAGAGTCAGAGCCTGTGTTTCTTTTTGAAGGTTCCCTATCAAGTGGGCTGCATCAGCTTAGGTAATCTGGCGGTCTTCCATCTCGCCCAGGTGGAAAGATACATGTGGGCTTTGCGTTCTGTGGAACTCACCAGGTGTTTCCGCAGAAGCGAGGTGGAAGAATTGATGCTGGATCCCAACTTCCCTTCCATTTAACAATAACTGGACATATGTTTAGGAATGGTGCACCTAATGAACATCTCTCTTCCAATTCAACTGAAGGTATAAATATGTAGAATCCAACAGAGAATGGTCGCGTCTATAAAAATAGAAAATACTATGCATTAACGTTAGGGCTGTGGAACCAGATACATAATTACATAGAGAGTGTATAATACTAACCTTACCGAATAACACCGTAATTTCCACTAGACCCAAAAATCATATATATCCTGTAATACTAGTAAAAACCAAAAAACATATTTCCCTAGACAGGATAAAATAAGAAGAAAAACGCTACACAAAAAGGTGCTGGGTCAGATTAGAAAATAGGCTAATGCAAAGGACTCTGGGAATTGACCTATAACTATTTTATCAAGAAAATGCAGAAACAACCAATGAAGAACATAAAACCACACTGTGTGGAATCCAAATAATCGGATAAGTATTAGGGTCACAACATAATATGTCACGATCTTACCGTGGGTTCAGAAGGCTAGGATTCTATAAAAAGTCTTCTTTTCCACTCTCTATTTGCAGCTTGACTGGGACTAGAAAGGACTCCAACTGCTCGGTGCTCACACAGCTGTAAAAGGAGCCACCGGCGAGGGAACACCAAGAGAGAGGACAACCCAGAAGAAGAATCAATGATCCAGGAAAAGAAGATTCCTCCCATCGTCGTCAGAACGATTTGGAGATGTCTCGTCGAACCCGACGGTTTCAGCGAGAAACAACAGGTAAGGAGCAATCAGGAGTGCGGGGAAGGCTAGGCCGCAACTGTTACGGAACGCGAAGCACGCTCCTTTCACAGACCAACCTTTTTATGTGCTCCCAGTTCTGCCCCACCCGCCAACTTCTGTTGTCGAGCGGGGTGCGTCTGACATTTTCTTTTTGAATTACTGGCTCCCATGCTGAGAAGGCAGGCTTGTGGGTTATTGTGTAAATCTAGCTGGCTCTTTGCCTGATAACAGTCTGCTATAAGCATCCAATAAGCTTGTACCTGGAGTCAGTCCCACGTTAGGTGGAAATACGTGGCCTCCATCTGGCAGTATTTAGGACACTCTGGTGGGGTCAATTCTGGGGCTGGCTTTCATCAGGACCAAGAAAGTGGAAGGTGAGAGGACAGGTCTAACAGAGTGTGTATAGCCGTCTATGTGCGGCGCACGCTAAGGCGCCTTAACTGGCAGAGAGGGTATTCCTCTTATTTCTAATCACCAAAGATTAAAAGGACAGGCTCCATGAGTCAGGAGTAGGAGTATTCTGTCACAGCTACCATTTGTAGCTGACAGAGCTCATACTGCAAACCTGTGTGGCCTCTCTCTGACTCCACGGTTAATCTTTGGTGATTGGAAATAAGAGGAATACCCCCTCTGCCAGTTAAGGCGCCTTAGCGTGCGCCGCACATAGACGGCTATACACACTCTGTTAGACCTGTCCTCTCACCTTACACTTTCTTGGTCCTGATGAAAGCCAGCCCCAGTTTCCAGGCACTGGCTGAAACATGTTGACCCCACTGGATGGTGGCGGCCATTGATACCTCCTTAGCCATCCCCTGCCTCCTTTTAATGCTGCCCATGGCCCATTATTAAATCATTCTAATTGTTTTTTGGGACCAGAGGGACAGCTTTTAAATATACACACACTACACCATCACTGCACACTCACCTTGACAATAAACCAGCTCCGCTGCAATTGCAGGCGTCGCAGCACACTTGGGGTACATTCGGTACCCCTAGTGGGGGCCGATGATGAAGAATGCCACCAACTAGGTTGGTGGGTGAGGCCTTTCTTAAAAACCTAAATGGTTTCCCTTGACTAAAGAGACTATTCTGTTTCTTCATATCTACATCAGGTATAATGTATGCAGGGTGGGCATTCCCACGCAAAAAGCCATGTAGAACTGATACAGTGAAATTTACAACATTTCACTGTGTCACTCTACGCCTTCACTGCGTCAAAATCCCTACGCCTGCTCAGATCAGGCGTAAGGAATGATGCAGGGCTTTTTGAATGGGACTCACCTATCAGTTTTGCGTATTGCTGGTGTTACGTCACTTTCATGAGCAACTCCAGCAATATGTCACTTTTGGGCCAACGGATGCATCAGAGTTTCTGACACATCTGTTAATCCTTGCGCCATGGAGCACTGTATTGTAAATACAGTGCATCCATGGTGGTGCAAAGACATTTGGCGCTGACGCAAGGAAACTGAAGCATCTATGCAGATGCGTCAGTTCCTTGTAAATCTGCCCCAATGTATGTTGTGTAGTGACTCTTTATCTGCCATTTTCCCCA
Source organism: Triturus cristatus (assembly GCF_964204655.1). Taxonomy (NCBI): domain Eukaryota; kingdom Metazoa; phylum Chordata; class Amphibia; order Caudata; family Salamandridae; genus Triturus; species Triturus cristatus. The sequence continues at coordinate 408,670,480 of NC_140588.1, read as the reverse complement.
TTTGATCATCTGCTACAAATAGTAAATCAGCAATTGAGATTAAAAATCTTTCCAAAACTTTAAAATTCCTAGGGCCGTATTGAGCACTGGGCACACCTTTCAAAAGGTGCGCTAGGCGCTAACAAGGAGAGTGAGCCATATTAGATTGAAGGTGTAGCCCCCGTGGCAGCTGCGAAGTCATTCAAGGGAAATATGGAGGGGCTTTGAAGCAGCCGCTTTGTGTTTCAGGGTGCAAGCAGCAACCCGCCTGCATTATTAAGCGAAATTAGAGATCCCCTTGCAGGCGGGTGCAGTGAGATGTCTGGGGGGTCCATAGGACTTGATTTCCCCCTTCCAGATGGCTGCTATCAGGGGGCGCACTAACAGTGCGTCTCCTCACAACAACTTTGCCTCTGCTCCCGTCTCAATAAAATGGCACAGAGGCAAAGGGATTGCCTCATTTGCATGGGGCCACACCCCCATGCAAATGAGGGAACACCCCCTGGTGATAGCGCTGGCGCTAAATGTGCTCCAGCGCTATCTATATCACACAAAGGGCCGCACAAGCGTCTGCGGCCCTTTCTGTAATAACAAATGGCCTCTGGGGCGCGCAAAGCTGACAGCACCACCACTTGCCTCAGACTCGTAAGCGTTTAGCGCTGTTTTTAAAAACAAGAATTTTCCCATTTTTCTATTTGCTTTGGTGTTCATTTGTTTCCCCTGATTTTACTTGTACTACTACCCTCTTACCCGCACTATAAAAAATCTGCATCTACACCGCTGCTTTGCGGATTACTTCATTGGGGTAGCGTGGGTGATTCTCTGGCGGACATCTTTGTTTGGGAACTGACCGGTGAATCTTGGGCGCCATTTTGGGGGAGTAGGCGGGCAGTGCAGGCATCGACGCTGCATTTAAGCTGGGCAGTTGCATGCGTCAGCCGGTTAAGCTGACAGCACCACCACTTGCCTCAGACTCGTAAGCGTTTAGCGCTGTTTTTAAAAAACAAGAATTTTCCCGTTTTTCTATTTGCTTTGGTGTTCATTTGTTTCCCCTGATTTTACTTGTACTACTACCCTCTTACCCGCACTATAAAAAATCTGCATCTACACCGCTGCTTTGCGGATTACTTCATTGGGGTAGCGTGGGTGATTCTCTGGGGGACATCTTTGTTTGGGAACTGACCGGTGAATCTTGGGCGCCATTTTGGGGGAGTAGGCGGGCAGTGCAGGCATCGACGCTGCATTTAAGCTGGGCAGTTGCATGCGTCAGCCGGTTAAGCTGACAGCACCACCACTTGCCTCAGACTCGTAAGCGTTTAGCGCTGTTTTTAAAAACAAGAATTTTCCCGTTTTTCTATTTGCTTTGGTGTTCATTTGTTTCCCCTGATTTTACTTGTACTACTACCCTCTTACCCGCACTATAAAAAATCTGCATCTACACCGCTGCTTTGCGGATTACTTCATTGGGGTAGCGTGGGTGATTCTCTGGCGGACATCTTTGTTTGGGAACTGACCGGTGAATCTTGGGCGCCATTTTGGGGGAGTAGGCGGGCAGTGCAGGCATCGACGCTGCATTTAACCCGGCCATTTGCACGCGCAGCGGTAACGCGCAGTGGTGTGCGCCCTCCCTGCGCCGGAGTCCGCGACTCCGCGCCTCGGCTGGGCCCGGCTAGGCTTCGCAGAATACTGACCATGCATACCGCTACTATTTTACGTAGCTATAGAAGCAGGGTGAGTCCTTGTGGTCACGCTGCCCTGGACCCTCTATCCGGTCCTGTGCACTGTGCTGGATGTAATTTCGAGCTCCCAACTCCCATGCCTATCAGGGCCTTACTGCCCCCACTAGGCGTTACTAACTCTGCAACCTGCACCCCGCTCTCTCATCGCCCAACCACTTTTAAAATATTACACCTAAATGTGAGGTCCCTTGTGTGTCACTACTTTGATGTGTTCACCCTGCTCTCCGACGAACAACCAGATATACTGTTCCTAACAGAAACATGGTTACATGATAATGCCACGGCGGCGATCAATCTTGCCTTGCCTACGGACTACACTATGTTCACCTTACACCGTAATTCGAGAGGTGGAGGGATTGCGGCTGTGGTAAAAACATGTTATCCCTGTCTATGGAATGCCTTAAATATAGCGGGCTGTGAAAGCGCTCACTTCACAATTTCGATGACCTCTCAGTTCACTTTCTCTGGTCTGGTCATTTATAGACCTCCTGGTCCTGACGACGCCTTTCGTTCAGCTCTTCCAGAGGTAGTTTCTTCCCTAGCCCTTAGATCAGCTAATTTCAGCATAATAGGCGATCTGAATCTGCATATGGATGCTCCTCGATCCTCTGCGGTGTGCAGCTTTCTCACAGATCTGGAGGCATTAGGACTACATCAGTTAATTTGTGGTCCTACCCATGTAGGGGGTCATACTTTGGACCCCTTCCTGACGAATCTGGACAACACTAAAGCACTTTCACCTAAACCTATCAGTTGGACAGATCACCATCTGATTGACATTCGAATCAACTTGACAGCTCCACCCTTTAGAAATGTTGCACCTCTTGTTTTTAAACGACCTTGGAGGAATTTGAACCTGGAGGTTTTTCATCAGCTCCTATCACAACATCCACCAGAGCTCTCCACTGAGGTTTCATCCGGGTATGATTCCTTTTGCAATTGGCTGACCCAGGCCTTAGACATTTTAATACCAGCAGGCTGGAGTAAGACCAGGCCTGGCCATTCTAGCCCATGGTATGATGAATCTCTTAGGCTCCTTAAGGTCACCTGTAAAAGGGCAGAAAGAGCCTGGCGCAAGGCCTATGACCCTATTTTAAAACAGGAGTATTTGGCCAGCATTAAGTTATACCATCGGGCCATTTGCAAAGCACGTGCCTCCTTCTACTCCTCGGAATTTAGGAACAGTTCTAACCCCACCAAACCAATCTTTAAGGTTCTTAAGGGTTTAACCACTAGGAAAACCACTGCACCGGGGAATGGCTCTCAGGCCCTTTGTGAAGAGCTGGCTTCCTTTTTTGTGGATAAAGTGGATACTATCTACAGATCCTTTCCTCCCCTCACTACTCCCACTGACATTGTTAAAGCTATGAATGTCATCACCAACCCACTGGTAGTGCTTCCTGCTCCATCTCAGGAAGAATTTGATTCTCTGGTGGTGAGGGTCAAATCGGGTTCTCCTATGGACCCTCTGAGACCAGCACAATTCAGGGAATCTGCTGAGCTCTGTCTTCCGTTTCTCCACAATTTAATTAAGCTATCTCTGAGTACTGGGTCGGTGCCTATCCTATGGAAGCAAGCTATAGTTATGCCAATCCTGAAAAAGGCTACACTAGATCCAGCAAAGCCGGAACATTATCGGCCCATTTCCTTGCTTCCGTGGGCCTCTAAAATTACTGAGGCTCACGTTAACAATATTCTATCTGCCCACCTTCAACAAACAGGTACCCTCCATCCTTCCCAGAATGGCTTCAGAGCAGGCCATAGCACTGAGACAGCTCTGGTGGCTATGGTCGAGCAACTTCGAAGACTCTTAGACTCAGGTCAGACGGCGGCACTGATCCTTTTGGATCTCAGTGCCGCCTTTGACACTGTTTCACATCCTATTCTGCTTCAGAGACTCAGAGAAGCCGGAGTAGAGGGCACGGCGCTGGACTGGTTTCGCTCATTCTTGACTGAGCGTACTTTTAAAGTGCGTACTCCCCCATATGAGTCTTCTCCCCGCTCCATTTCTCAAGGAGTTCCACAGGGTTCAGCACTTAGCCCGACCCTGTTTAATCTGTACGTTAGACCATTGATGGAGGTGGCCAATAAATGGGGTTTAACCATAGTGTCATATGCTGATGACACGCAATTAGCGGTCACTCTAAACGGGAACACTACACTGGACGCCTCCAACTTTCAAAGCGCCCTTAGGGAGGTGGCAGGTTGGATGACCGATAACCGTCTCCAACTCAATGCCACTAAAACTGAAGTCCTGGTGTTGGGCAAAGAAACTCATCTCTGGGGAGACGACTGGTGGCCATCGGAGCTAGGTCCTACTCCTACGCCAGCAACTCAGGTGAAAAATCTTGGGGTCTTGCTCGACGCCAATCTTTCATTCATACCCCATACAAAGAAAGTGGCGGGCACCTGCTATGGCGTTCTTCAAAGCTTTAGGCCTATTTTTAAATTCTTCGATGCCCCCACTAGGCAACTTATAATGCAGGCAATGATTCTTTCCAGATTGGATTATGCCAGTGGCCTTCTATTGGGCACTAACCAAGCAGAGCTCACACGCCTTCAGCATGTGCAGAACGCGTCCGCCCGTATGCTGATTGGTTTGCCTAAGTTTTGCTCGGCTAGGCGTTCTATTTCCGATCTACATTGGTTGCCCGTCAGGCAGAGAATAAAATTCAAAGTGCTGTGCCTGACTTTTAAGATTCTAAAGTTTGCCTCCCCTCCCATTCTAGCCCAGACCATCTCCCTCTACACCCCTGCTAGAGCACTTCGCTCAGCGGGTCAATTTCTAGCTAAGGTTCCTCGCTTTAAAAGAGCCAGAATGGGCGACCGCTCGTTTGGTGTTCTGGCGGCTGGCCTCTGGAATACACTGCCTGTCAGTATTCGGTCTATGTCAAATCTCCTTCTCTTCAGGAAAGCCGTGAAAACATTTTTGTTTCCCGAGGCTTAGTGGTCATGACTGGTTCGTGTTATCAGTTGTTGTGTTGCTTGTCCTTTACAGCGCCGGGACGCCGCTTGGCTGGGGCATCTGTGCGCTTTACAAATACAAAATAACATAACATAACATGCCCGTTGCGCCCCAGGGGGCATTTTCCATAATACGACCACAGGTCTAGAGAGTTCGCATTCTGTATCCTGATGTAAGTCACAGGAGAGGTCGAGCTTGAAGGCTGAGGGCTCAAACACGAATTAAACTACAAATTGCAACAAGTCATTCCGGTTTAGACTGTTGTCTAAAACCAACAATTACCAACTATTGCTTTACTAACCACTAACTTTTGGTTCTGCTCAAGTGAACAACCTGTTGCAAAGCGCTTCAGTACTTTATCGGGGGTTATAAGCACTATATACATGCAGTTAAGTCATCATAAAATAGTAAAAGCTGGATAAATCTTCCAGCTAAAAGTCAGACAGCTCTGCCATGGATTTGCAGCTCACTGCGTGATAGTGTATTTATTTTGGCATTCACAGTCCATTACTTCATTTTAGCCATCCACAGCTGCGGATGCTCTTAACTTCTTTTTGCATAAGAGGTGCATTTTTGTTTGGTGTATCATTAAAATAGTACATTAAAGACTGATTTATAGTACATCGTGACACCTACACGTGGCTTCTAGCAGTCGTTTTTGCGGTCTTGCCTTTTGTGTGTGTTATTTTTTTTGTGCCAGTGGCGAGGTTCCGGTATCTTGACTCAAGATGGTCCATATATTGAAATCCTAGTTTGGAATATGTCTGACGAGGTGGCTAGGGTACTGATGCGGACCCTTTGTTGATACCGCACATTTTCCTTTCCTGCAAAGTCACTGCAATGGCTTCTGTGCTATATCATGACATGACATGACAGAAACACAGGTCCTATTTGTCACTATTAGATAACGCCGAGATGTAATGATAAGTATGTTTTTATTGTTAAATGCCGTATAACTCTAGTATGCTTCATTCACCATCAGGAATAGTGGATGGAATGCACTTATAACCATTGCAAAATTAATTAATATTAAAGCCATGCACGCACTCATAAATATCAATACAAGAACACATTATTTACAATCAATATTGCAACCAGTACATAAAAAACATGAACACAAAGGGATAAAAACAAATACAAAAACATGTAGTCTGCGCGACACCCAAGGCCCGAGCTCCTGTCGACACTGTGGCTGCACCTTCACACACCTTCACCCACCTCCGGACCTCAGCAGCAGCCCCCAGCCTACCGGACGTCACTGCTCACAAATCACTGAACTGCATCCTCATCAACGTTCACTCCCTGCACAAGCACGTCTTAGAAATCTGGGACCTCCTGAACACCCATGCGCCCGTCGTCGCCTTCATCACAGAAACCTGGACCAACACCAATTCCGTGCCTGACATTGCCGCCGCCATTCCCGCTGGATTCAAGATCCTGCAAAAAGACTGCCCCACCTGCCCAGGAAGAGGTATTGCCTTCGTCCACAAAAGCTCCCTCCGCATGGCAACCACCGGCCCGCACGACACTACAAACCCCATGGAGCCTCTCCACTTCAAGATCCAGTCCAACCCTAAAATGACTCTCTGCGGAACACTCATCTACAGGCCGCTCTGCCCCTGTGCTCCCTTCACCGACACCATTGCCGACCTCATCTCACCCCACACCCTCGCCTCCAGACTACATCCTGCTCGGAGAAGTAAACTTTCACCTGGACAACCATGATGACTCCAACACCACTGCCCTCCTAGATAACCTCACCAACATAGTACTGAAGCAACTTGTCACCACCCCCATGCATACAGCGGGACACACACTTGCCCCATCGTCACAGAAGAAAACAACATCTCCTACAGCCAAGACAGAATCCTCACCAATGCCCACAACTCCAAAGAACTCTTTTCCATCATCAAGGAATTTGCCAAACCCAGCAGCGAAAATACTAACGTCCCACCCTCCCGAAACCTCTGTAACCGACTCTGCACCCTTTTTCACCTCAAGATTAAGACAATCTACAACAACTTTGACAACCAAGATCTCTGCACCACCCCAGCGCCCATCCTCAGCGATGTCACCTAACAGACCCTGCTCACTTGAACCCGGTTCATGACAGAAGACACCCTAAAGACCATAAAGGTCATCCACTCTGGAGCACCCTGAGACCTCTGCCCACCCCACATCTTCCACAGAGCCACCACAGCCATCACACCCAAACTATGCTAGACGATCAACTGCTCCCTTGAAACCACCACATTCCTCGATGAGTGGAAAGACGCAGAAGTCAACCCCCTCCTGAAGAAACCCTCTGCAGACCCGATGGACCTCAAGAACTTCAGGACCATCTCCCTGCTTCTATTCACAGTCAAATTCATCGAAAAGGCTGACAACACCCAACTAGCAAACTTCATCTACACCAACAACATCCTGGACATCTCCCAATCCGGAATCCGCAGCACCCACAGCACCAAGACCGCCCTACTCACCGCCTCTGACGACATCTGCTCTCTCATCAACCAGGGCTAAACGGCAGCCCTCCTCCTCCTGGACCTCTCAGCTGCCTCTGACACCATCTCCCAGGGCCACTAGCCAACAGGCCACGGAAAGGCCCTTGACTGGATATGCTCATTTCTCACAGGCAGAACTCAGCGAGTTAGACTCCCACCCTTCCTCTCGGAATCAACAAACACCAGATGTGGAGTGCCCTAGGTATCCTCCCTCAGCCCTACTCTCTTCAACATCTATATGGCCCCCCTCGCAAACATCGTCAGTAACCATGGGCTCAACATCGTCTTCTTCCGATGACACCCAGCTCATCCTCTTCCTCACCAAAGAACCCAACATCACCAGGCACAAATTCCAAGAAGGGATGAAAGTCGTAGCCACTGGGATGAAGAAGAGCTGCCTGAAACTCAACTCAGAGAAAACAGAAGTCCTCATCCTTGGCTGCACCCCATCCACCTGGGACGACACCCGGTGGCCTCCACCCTCGGAACGCCCCCAATGGACCAGGCACAAAACCTTGGCATCATGCTGGACTCAGCACTCACAATGAACTGCCAGATCAGCATCATTTCCTTGGCCTGGTTCAACACCCTCTGCATACTCTGAAAAATGTTCAGATTGATCCCACCAGAATCCAGAAAATCGGTCATGCATACCCTCATCAGTAGCAGACTGGACTTCGGCAATGCTCTCTACGCCAGAATCAACAAGAAACAACTTTGCAAGCTCCAGATTGTCCAGAACGCTGCAGCCAGGCTGGTCCTAGACATCCCCGTCACCACCACATCACCCAACACCTCTGCGATCTCCACTGGCTCCCTGTCGAAAGAAGAATAACCTTCAAGCTCCTCACTCACGCTTACAAGGCCCTCAACAACATCGGACCAGCATTACTTAACAACTGCCTCTCCTTCCCCACACCCAAGAGACACCTCTGATCAGCTGACCTTTCTCTAGCCACCATCCCATGCATCTACAAGACCAGAAAGGGAGGAAAGTCCTCCTACCTCGCAGCTTAGGCCTGGAATGACCTCTCCCTCCACCTCTGGCAAACCCCAACACTGCCCCAGTTCAGGAAGGACCTCAAGACCCAGCTTTTCGGATGACCCCAGCACTGAATGGAGCCCCCCCAGTGCCTTGAGACCCTCACGCGTTTGGGATGCACTGTACAAACCCCTGATTGATTGAGTAGCTCAAGAGTTTTTTTTAATATGCTGTTTTGGTTGGGCATTTTCCATGTCCAAAATATAACAGTGCAAGACTATATAGCACAGGATGGGAATACGAACTATGGGGTAAACATACTATGTGTCACATTTACAAGAAAAGTGACGGAGCGCAGTGTTAGCCTTCTTGGCTTAACGCAGCGCTCCATCACTTTTGAAACTCAGGGCTGCACCGTATTTACAACTATACGATGCAGCCCTGCATTTCCTCCTGTGCTAATTACAGCTGTCTAGAGCCAACACAGGCACCCTTGCAGCATAGTATAAAGGTACCTGCATTGTGGGAATGATTGTTTATATGCAGGAAGATGTCCCTTCCTGCACTTCAACAATCTTAAATGGCGATTTGTAACTTCTATGTGTGCTGCAAGCACACATAGAAGTTGAAACTCATCATTTGTGAAATGATTGTTTATGTGCAGGAAGGTACACCTTCGTGCACATAAACAACCATGCATGGAGTTCTGCTCTTTGAACGTGTGCTGCACAATGCAGCACACATAGAAACGGCAAAAACTAGGAGAAATAAAGCATTTCACCTTGTTGCACCATGTTAAGACTAGATTTTTTTTGGACTTAATTTTGACGCTGCCCCGTATTTCCGTCACCCTTGTAAATATGGGGCAGCGTCAAAATCAATGAGTGTTGCGGCAGAACGCCCACCGCAACGCCCATGTGTACCCCTTTCAAGCTAAGTGCAAAATGAAAGGGTGCCTTGTAAATAAGGCGAAACCCGTATCGCCACAGATATGTTGAAAAAAGTGACGTTTCTGTGGCAATAGGGGCTTGTAAATATGCCCATATGTGTCCCTAACACCTTTACTCATAACAACGAAAGAGTGTGCCTTATTAGAAAGAAGAGCATGTATGTGGAATCCATTCTAAGGAACCTAGTTGGATTCCACATACATGCTCTTCTTTCTAATAAGGTACGCTCTTTCGTTGTTATGAATATATTATTTGGGGGACCAAGAGTGCTCCTTAGCTAATTTCCCTCTCTCTCGTTGTTTTCCTCCTAACAACTTTACCCCTGAATTCTCAAATGGAATGAAGAACTGCAGCCATCAGTGGCCTTAAAACTACCCTGCTGTCTCATTTTGACCCAGCAGCCTAAGGAACAATGTCACACACTATAAAAACAAGCATTGGCATAGCCAATAGGTCTCGCCTTTGGGACCTTATAAGTGTTTAACCATGCAACAGTTGCATAACTAAACACTTATAAGGTCCCAAAAGTGAGACTTATTGGCTATGCCAATGCTTGTTTTAACTGCTGCAATCTATTGAAGCCTCACGGAGAACATCAAAGCGGCCGTGCAGCCGCGAAAGTGATCGCGATCAAACATCAAAGCAGCGGCATGAAAGTAATCGTGGTAAAGCGCGACGCGTGCGCCCGCGCACATGCACTGTAGGTCTAGGCTGGCCTGGTAGCACTTTTTGGAGCCCTCACAAAATGTCTCGCCAGATCAGCGCATGCGCTGGGTCAGGTGAGACCTAATCAGTACGTGCTCTTTTCAAGGGCAGATAACTATGTAGTGAAGAGAGGAAAGCAGTGCATGGCATACTGGGAGTTACCAGAACTCCATGTCACTATATCATAGGCCTTCTTACAATCCAAATCCCAATTTCAAGCCAAGCCTCATTTTGTTTACACTAGGAATCACCTGCTTCGCTGCTATCATTGGATGACATGGTCTTCACATGAGTCTGGAGCCTGTCAGGCACAAGGCAGGTTTTATTTCATGTTAGGCCCTAAGGTTACAGCCACAGCCTGATAGCTCCTGCTGGGTCTTTTCCGTCCAGCTCTGAGAAACTACCAGGCCTCGCCCAGTTCACTTCCCAACATCCCATGCATCATCATGTTCTCGCAGCTCCACCCTCAGCATCCTACAGCATGCACCCGCAGCCCACGCATCAAGCGATATTGAGTCACTACAGTTACCACCTAGGAAAGTGCTGATTTGAGTGCAATGCCCTTATGCACTTGGATGTACCACAAAAACCCAGCCTACCAACTTATCTCGGTGTGAGGGAAAGAAAATACACGTTATTCCCAATATGCTGTGCCATGCACAGCTCCTGCCTAGAACCCCTGATCCACTTATCCTGGATGTACTTATGTCGCCAACCACATTAACTGAACCTTGATAAAGGCCTTTTGTTAGAACGAAACACATGTCGGCTGCTTGCCATTTCACTGACACAGATGTTATCAGAAATCTTAGTTGGTCTGGTCATCTTCTCGCCACAAAGGTTATCTCTCAGTACTTGCATGCAAACTAGGCCCCACCACTAGAGAAATGGATGGGAGGGATGGACCAGTGCACTTGAATGGAAATGATGATCTATCGGTCAAGAGGATGCTCCACTACGCGGCAGATGATATGGGGTCCTGCAATTATAGTGTTGGCCAACAGGAAGCAGTTTGGATTGATTCACTGTTGTTATTTAAGGCTACAGACCATATACATTGTGATTTTCTGTCCAGCACTGATGCCTGTAAAATGTACTTTTTTGCACTGCCAGTATGCTACATGGAAAATTAATGAAGTTGGTTAAAAAAAAATTATGCGTACTGGAATGTTACAAACTTAGATCTTTTTACGTATTACGTGGTTTTTTTCTATGCCTCATATAGCACTAATTCACACTTATTGGGAGATTAGACACTTCTCTGTATACATGAGCTTCCCCAATTTGTGCTTCTGTGCTCTTTGGTCACATCTGGCCATGGTTCTCTGACAGATTATCATGGAAAACAAATATCGGCAAAATAATACTGATTACACAATATCAAAACACAAAATACAGTCTACTATTTGGATTTATACACAATAGCAAAAGTATCTAAACACACAATATCAACTACAATATCGCAAAAACATGGAAAAATAATATTTTTAATCATAAACTCAATTGAAAAAATACAATAAATGTAATAAATAATCTACACAACAAATTAACATTACATCAAAACAACGAACATAAAATTATTCACATATGTAACCATATTTATTCACAAAAAAGCACTGTTCAAAATAAACACATTCTAAAAAATCAAACATTATTATTAGAAAATAAATATTACAACACATAAAAAACAATAAAATACATGTATTATTAAAAAAATTATTAACAACACAAGGCAAGAAATACAGATTCTTCAAATAAAACTGAAATGCTAATTAGCATCCACCAAAAATGGGAATAAATGAAACAAAAAAGTAACTACACACAAAGTAGCCAATACAATTTATTGCAAAACAAACTAACATAGAAAATTATAAACCCAATTAAGTGAACACTATATAAAGAGCACAAAAACGCACTATTTTTCACAGGAAAAAACCTTAACAACTACAGAAACATGACGCTCTGCTGGACTGCAGGAAGAAAAGCCAGAAGAAAGACTTCAATAAAATAACAATCCACCTTCACGAGTAATTTAAAAAAATAACTTAACTACAATGTAACCTAACACAATTTTAAATGACTACACCCCACCTTTTTTATGTATATTAATCCTTACACACTAAACAAACATTTCTGCAAAAATAAAGTACTGCCCACAGATAAATCCAACTCCACACCCGTAAACCTGACCAAAGGCACATTCAAAGTAAGTCTGCCTTGGCTTATGATACAAGCCATTGGCTCGGGCCCTTAGCAACCTGTATAGCCCTCGGTAGTGGGCTATGCAGGTCATAATACAGTCTTTCATCAAGAGTTCCCATTAAAGTTTGCACACAGGTTTGTTATATTTGTTATATTGTTGGATACAAAATTGTCAATTAGTAACAAAGGCCTAATTACACACACAGCACATTTTAATCCGCAGATAACTGAAGTGTAGTTGTCACAAGAAGCACTGCTGGCCACTATCATCATGGCCTGTGTGAAGAAATAGGATACATTGACTTATTTTATTCCTTCCCCATGAAAATTGACCTTGTTGGGTGAATCATTGCTTCGCTAAACCAGAAATTGTAGTGGACCGAGAGCTATACATGAAGCTAGGACAGAGTGTAGAACATGTGTACGTTTTTTTTTGTGTACAGAGTTGTGTTTGCATTTGTATCAGCAATCATATTTGTGTGGTTTCTGTAATAATTCTGGTTGTGAATTTGGTCAGTGTGGAGCTTTCCTCTTGGTTTCCGCTTTCTTCGCTGCGGAGTATTGCCTTCTGTGGCCATCATGTAGATGTTGTCTGGTTGAGTTATGCATTTAATATCATATTGAATTGAATTTTGTGACCTATGCTGCTATATTTGCTGTCACTGATAAAATTGATGTGAGCAGTATTGGGATTATCATTGTCTGAATTGCTCCCTATTTTGTTGTCCTGTTTCAAAGATGTACCTTGGAAAATTTCCTCTTACATTTGATGTATGCACAGATGGTGCTGACAGATGCATTTACTAGGTTGTTTGAAGGATTGTGTGATGCACTTCAATTAAGACCATTGTTGTTTGCGGTGTACTGTACTTTATTAGTGGTGGGAAGAAGTATTTAGGCTCAGATTGACTAATGTTTTTCGCTGGGCTTGTGTCACAAATGTAATGCAATCCCGGCGCAAAGTATTAGGGTGGAATTTACTATCCAACGTAAACCAGGATTTGCATTGGAAAGTTTCTCAAAGTAACACAAATTTGCACTACTTTGTATCAAGGGGTGTTTCTTGGATGGTTCAATGGGCCTTTCTAGGCAGCTATCCATGGATATTTTACGCAAATTCCCATACGCCAACATTCGTAGATAGGGATTTGATACAAAAGCTTACACCTTCTCGAGGCAAGCACAACGAGGAGAAATGGTTTCATTTCTCCTTATTTAGTGCTGAATTGAATAGTATACAAAGTGAGAAAAGCCTCAGTTAAGACCCTATGTTTTAGAGAATGCACACACCCTTCCTTCATAGCGCAATGTTATGCGCATAAGTAAGTGCATGGCAGCCAAAAGTGAACCACCACTGGTGGGGAGAGAAAAAATGTGGCATATGTTATTAGATATGGTGCATTTTTGTCCCGGGCCGGACTGGGAACCCAAAGCAGCCCTGGCGACTTTCTCAGACCAACACCTGGGGAAAACCTGCATGGCACCGGAAGGCTGGAAGCGCTTGCTTGCTGCTTTTGTTACTGGGGAGCAATATTGCAGCACTGCTGCGAAACCGGTCCCAAGTTCCAAAACCAGCCCCCACCACTGCAAAACTGGCCCCCACCCATCAAGCCTCCTGGGGAAACACCAATTGCCCGGTACGGCCAGTCCAGCCTTGATTTCTTGACGCAAGGCAACATAGCAACTTTGGTTGGTGAGCAGTGTTGTGTCAAATATTCGTTAATCTGTGCCTTATTGTAATTCTGAACTGTTTGAAATGCTGAAATTTAAAGAAGGCTGAAGTATTGAACATGCCAGATAACTATCAGTTGCAGTAAATTCAAACAAACTCATAATTCCGACCCCTATGCAAACAGGGGTTACGTAGGGGTCGGAAAACAGCAACCCACTGCTAATAAAGACCTAAGAAACAAATTAATGGCAATTCCACGAACATGACAATGAGAACGCATCTAAAATGTGACTGCTACTTTGATTAGTAGATTCTAAATAAAAGCTAGTCTATCATATTAATAGGATATGTACACAGACCGGTGACAAACTTGCGTGTGATTTTTGGTTTCTTATTGTTATTTCAAGTTATCAAAACAATAAACTTTTACTGCTGAACTACTGCTTTGATTTTATAACATAGATGGTGAGACCCGACGTGGTGTCAGTGATTATGCTAGAGACCTTCTCTATATAATATATATATTATGTGGCCTCTAAAGACCAAGCCTTATTTATGAAGGCCAATGACACTTTTACGCTTCCATTGCATCACTTTTTGTGACGCTGCTGCGGCGTAAATAATGCACCACGTTGCGCCATATATACCAAGCAGACGCGTCACTTTGTAAACCCCTGTGCTACATTATACCTACGTCAGGTATAATGTATGCAGGGTGGGCGTTCCCCCACAATAAAGGGTCGTAGAAGTGGCGCAGTGAAATCTATGAGACGTCACTGTGACACTTCTAGGACCCTACTGCGTCAATATCTTACACCTGCCTCACAGCAGGCGTAAGACTGATGCAAGTCCTTTCACATGGGGCTTGCCCTATGTGAAAGGACACATTGCTGGAGTTGCATCTGTTTTCAGACACACTCCAGCAATGCGCCTCTTTTGCGCCTACAGATGCGTAAGAAATACTGATGTATCTGTAACTCCTTGCGAAATGGAAAGCCATACATTAAATACTATGCATCCACCATGTCGCAATGAGGTCACAGTGAAAACTGTTGCATCGCTATTTTCACGCAGCGAACAGGTTTAATAAATAAGCCCTGGAGTGTTTTGCTGGAGGTATATGAGTTCAGCTCTTGTTTGCAGAGGGTGTGCACTAATCAATGTACCTCAGTATTCCAGCTAGAACAGATGGGCCTAGTACAAGATCAGTCATGTCAGACATGCAAAGAAAACAGAGGGGGTAAAAAGATGGTACTAGAACAATTGGTCCTGAGCATCAAAGTAATGTGTGAGTTAAAAAAAGCATATTTCTAGGGAACTCAATAAGGCATAGGCTGGACACAAGGTGACAGCTGGCTTGCCCATCCCTAAACAGTCTGATACCTGATTCCCCTTTTTCTAAACGCTCTGTAGAAACAAGTTCCGACAACTCAGTTGTGCGGACTTGACCCATGCGGTTGTGGTCCACCCTTGTGCGCGGAATGAGAAGCATGCTGACATATATTACATCTCTCAGCAGCAATGTCTGAGCTACTGCAGAACGGCATTCATATCTGATGAAGTAGAAGAGCTTGGAATGAAGGTCCTCCTACAATAAACAGTACGACAGTCCAATAAAAATAGCAAGTCAATTGTGAGTGTCCAGCGAAATGAGAAAAGGCGTGGTGCAAGAAAAGTGCAATGAATAATAGCAGCTCGTTTTTTAAAACTTTTAAAGACCCCTGCAGAAGTATAACATGCATTTACCTATGCAGTGGGCTTCACTTTTCCCAACCTCCTCTTCAGAACTCAAGGCCTCATTACGATGTCGGTGGGACCGAGATGCCATCGCTGTCGGTCCCACTGGCATCTATGGCCTCGGTCTGCCCGCCCCATTACAATGTGGCAGGCGGAGGCATTGGGTAGAGGGACCTTCCACTCCATTTCCGATGGGCTCAAGGAGCCCGTCGGCGTACCGGAAAACACCATAATCCCCTAATGACAGCAGAGCCAAGCTCGGCTCCATCGTCAGGATTATGATGGTACTTTCCGACATTCTTTTCATGTCGGCCTTTCTGACATGGATATGCTGTTGGAAATATTCCTTGGGGGCACCTTGCAGGCCCCCTTCTCCTCTGGCCCCCTGCTAAGTGGCCTGGGGGGCACCTGGTGCTGCCTCTACATCCCTGCACCATGTGGCTGGCACCACATGGTGCCTAATGCTACTATTGCAAGTGTGACAATGCCCTTGGCGCCTGACCGCTGGGCTGTATGAATTATTCACTCAAAATCACTCAAATTAAACCAATATTTCTACTTCATTGTATAAACTTTCACACACAATGTTTATTTGTTACATTTTCTTCATTTTATTCTCTGCGGATCTCTCTCCGCTTTTACACATTCACGGATTTTGAATGTGTAACAGGCGGCAGGTGCATTATCACACTTGCAATAGTAGCATTCGTTCACATGAGGCAGGCAACCTCATTCCTGACCAGCACGCTAAACAGATTATAGTACATAAATTCGAGTCAAAACAATACAACGTAGAAATCACTGGTGTGCGCTACAACTTCAATTTTCGATTCTATTCCTTACCGCATGGTGCCTGCCACACGGTGCAGGGATGTTTGCAAACATCCATTTTAAAATGGAAGCTTGTGCTGCTGGCCTTTTCTGCCTGCCGCACAAACTTTCATTGCAGAATGGATGTTTCGGACCGCTCTATGGGCGGTCACATCCTAATACTGAGGTTGGAACAGCTGACCTAAGGTCGGGCAGTTCCAGACCGCTACGTACGTCTGCCCGACATCGTAATGAGACCCTCAGTCAAGTCACTGACAAAAATGTGTCTGTCCTAGGGTTTAACTTTAAAGCAAAGTATTGGTGAGCTTGTGCACTTGCTTGCATGTTACTTATGTTCAATGATACTGGTTCCTCTCTTCTCTGAACCTGCTTGAACTTTAATGCATTCATGCCAAAGCAGCCCACAACATGCCAGGAAATACCACCATGAAGCCAGGGCCAACGTTATCCTCAGGTGGGTTTCCATAATTTCTTGCACGCCCACAATATGTTATAAATTACCTGTAAAATACATTGCCCAACATTATAGCAGGTGTGGCTGCCACAGATGTCAAAAAATTATTAAGAACGACCTCTCTGTTCAATAGAGGTCAACAATATGTCTAGAAGTACCACAATACAGCCAGGAACCCTGTCAATCTCGGTGTGAACATCGCTGTGCCATGAATACATAAATTATCCAGCAGGACAGGGTCATGATGGTATGTAGTCCGAGGCAAGTGAATCACATCCGTGGCCCAGGTAAGGACTTTGCAGTTAGTAGCCAATAATCTATTCTGCACCATGCGCCATGAGTACATGTGATGCAAGTGCCCTCCGCGCTGTCAATATGTTTCAGTCGCCAGACATCCGATAGGAAATTATCGCGTGTGAGCGTGTGGTGCTGCACTGCGGCACTGGGATGGGCTAATCTGGAGACACTGGAGCGGTCCGCCATGTGACCAATGCTGAAGTTAAAACCCCCAAATAAAGGCCCCAGGCTGCATGGTAGCGATTAGGCAACTGAGTTCCACGACGAGTTACAGGCTGTCCATGTTGGCACCATACAGCGGGACTAATATGACTGGGTGTGTATGCAGGGTGCCGGCAATGATTACATATCGCCCATCTCTATTGCATACCGCCTGTTGCATGTGCCAAGGCAGCCCTTTACGGTTAAGTATGGCTGTTCCCAGAGCATACCCAGAGTATAGGTATGCATGGGTCTCAGTGATCCACCCAGCCCGAAGGTGGGGAGCAGTCACCAGGGTTATGTGGAGTTCCTGGAGGAAGCATACGTTTACATGGTGGCTACTTATGTAGAAATGGACCAGCCTGGTTTTCCACCAGTCATTGAGCCAATGCACCTTCCAGATTAAGCAACATATGGTGGTCATCCCGTGTCTAAGGGAGGCGTATGTGGCAGTGAGGTAACATGGTGTTTCGCCAGATGTGTGGCAGGTAAGGAACAAACAAGGAAAAACAAATAGTCCAACATATCCACCCCACTCCCTCTGTCACGATTCCCTGGCCGGCTATAACGCTAGCTGTAAAAGTGTGTTTCCGGCCAGGAACTACATTCCCCAGGTTCCTGAGCGGGACGTGGCGTGCGTAACGCAGGGGCGGAGCCGAAAACAGGAACAAAGCGGCTGGAGCCCCGGACGGCGTTGCCGATTATTTCTCCCTGTAACCTGTTCCCGCACAGATTGGAACTCCGGCTTCTCCTTTAACGCGGTAAGAGGGTTCTGGAGTGCTGACTCCTGGAACCACCAGCTCTTTGCTTCAGTCTGGTGACGGATAGCTCCGATCACCCTATCTCCTCTGTTGGCGGTAACACGCTTTCCTAAGCGGTTACATTGCAGAGGGGAGTTGTCGCCCGTAGTGGCACTTGGGCAACTTTCTCCCTGTTGGAATACGGCCAGACGTGGTCAGTGGTGCAGGGAGGGTAAAGTGCCCACGATTGACACACATCCGGACGTGCGCCCTTAATAGTGAGCGTGGGTGTGTGTGCTGTGCGATTCGTGCCTTTTGGGAAAGTTACGCATTTACATTTGCGCTATTGTTCAGGGTGAGTGCGGAAAGGTACGGTGCCTACCGAACCAAGGAAAAAGACACGTATTTCAGAGTGACGTTTGATCAGTAAGAGTGGTAGTGTGAAGTGACTTTCGAGCAATGGAAAAACACAACCCCAGATCTATGGATTGAATTGCGAGCAAAGGGTATCGGTTCTGTACTTTTCACCTTTGTTCTATTGACAGGAGGTGTGTGTGCGGAATAAACACGCATCGATAGTGCTGTGGGGCTTGAATCTTAAAGCTCCCTTGGGTACTAAACACCCGGTGGGCCTTATAAGCAAAACGAGAGTTCCCGGATATAATGCTACAGTAGTGTGCTTAATAGTGCGGTAGTGTTGTCTCTTTTGTTTTCTTTGCTATCACTCAGGAACCAACCCCAAATCATCCCGGAGGAAGAAGCATAGTGGTGACACTTGATGTCTGGGCTGAATCACTTCTGGCTTGCCTCCTTCAATACCCCTGGATTCCTCTAAGAACATTCTCCGAGCCAACCTTCTTTTTCTTTACAGGTAGGATAGGAGAAATAGAGGGGTTGGTTGTAGGGGAAAGAGGAGTGGGAAGTAAGAAGAAGGATACTGTAGTCAGGTATTGATATTGTGTCTTTGTTTCTCCACACAGGTCTCCCTCCCCGCAGTCCCCATCCTTTCCTTCCCCCGCTCAATTGCCCCAAGAGTCTGTGTATTTCTATATGCGCCAGACTTGGGTCGATTCAGAGGTGGCCCCCCCATAGAGCATCGACACAGCCCTGAGGACTCGGATTTGGAAGGCGCGACAGAATAATCGGCCCACGAATTAGTCTCCTCCCGGTTGTGTTGACTGTTATGATGGCCACTCTAGAAGATGTAATGGCCGCCTTAGCACTGGTCCAAGCGGACCTGGCTACTTCGCGACAAGAAACCGCGACACTACATGCCCGAATAGACAGGATACAAAGAAACCCCTTTGATGTAGGAGGTACCTCGCACCCACCATCAGTGGTAGTAGAAATGACGGCACAAATCCCATTAGCCCCCCCTGAGAGGTTCTATGGGGATATAAAAAAGGTCCAAGTGTTTCTCACACAGGTGCTCTTACATTTCTCCTGCAAACCTAAAATGTTTATCACAAATCAAGCAAGGGTGGCGTTTCTAATTTCGTATCTGGGTGGCGAGGCTGCCCAGTGGGCAGTCCCCATTGTAAGAAGAGACGACCCGAAGCTGTATGATTGGGACGAATTCCATGAGTGTTTTGAAAAGACATTTGACCGAAGAGCAGAAACATTTTCGGCGGATAGAGACTTGTTAGGACTACGACAGGGGTCCTCTGAGCTGATCAGTTATTTTAACAACTTTCGACGACTGGTCGCAGAAACCGACTGGCCAGAAGCAAAGCAGTCGGCGATCTTTTATCAAGGTCTCTCTGACGATTTAAAAGACGTATTAGCCCAAATAGACCCCCAACCTAGAACTTGTTCTGCACTCATGGACCTTACCCTCAGGATGGATCATCGATTGCGAGAACGACGAGGAGACCATAAGAAAAAAGACCGCCACAATCCCAATGGCGACCGTGTTTTCCCCTTGGAGAAGACGGCCACAACGTCAGAACCAATGGAAATAGGGACCGTAAGGGCTTCATTGACTGTCAGTGAGAGAGACTATCGCAGGAAGCAAGGTCTGTGTCTCTACTGCGGGAAGAAGGGCCATTTCCTGAGGGAGTGTCCCGTTAAACCGAAGACCAGTAGAGCTCAACAAGGACAGGTGGTAGCCCTGTCCACTGACAAGGAGGAGGGAAACTTCAAAGCTTGAATACACACGAAGGGAGGGTCTCAAGTGGTCAGTCCATCCCTTCTGTGGACACCCTAGTCTTTACCAAAACAGACCATTTCTTCATCCCGATGACTTTGGAAATAAACCACACAAGCACTCCTGTGATGGCCATGATAGACTCAGGGGCCACGGGCTGCTTCATGGACAAAGGAGAGGCTCAAAGAATAGGAATTTGCTTGGTAAGCAAAGATAGACCAGAAACGGTGTATGCTGTGGATGGCAAAGAATTAGACTCTGGCCCCATCACCCATAGCACACCAGATTGCGAATTAGCGTACTAAGGACAACACAGAGAAGCAGTGTCGTTTGGAATCATACACGCACCACAATATGGGATAATTTTAGGTCTACCATGGCTACAACGACATGATCTGAATATTCGATGGACTACCAAGACGCTGAAATTTGACTCGGAATACTGTCAAACCCATTGTAGCCCGCATGGTCCTCAGCCTGCGCAAATCTTATCTGCTATCCATCACGTCGCAACGGCTGCGAAAAAGGAGGTGGAGCTGCCAACCTGCTACACAGAGTATGTTGATGTATTTAGTGATACCAAGGCAGAGGAGTTACCTCCCCACAGAGAGTACGATTGCCGGATAGACCTGATACCCGGTAAGGTCGTTCCCTGCGGAAGGGTTTATTCTCTCACGATACCCGAAACTACTTATCTTCGGACCTATTTAGACAAACACTTAGCGCTAGGCTTCATCAGACCATCTCGTTCACCTGCAGCCTCCCCTTTGTTTTTTATTCCGAAGGCTAACGGAGATTTGCGCTGTTGCATCGATTACAGGGTGCTAAACGAGATTACGGTGAAGAATCAGTATCCTCTCCCCCTGATCCCGGTGCTTCTCGAACAAGTACGGGCGGCTGGCATATACACCAAATTGGATCTCCGTGGGGCGTACCATCTGGTTCGAATTAAGCAAGGGGATAAATGGTTTAAGACCCGGTATGGGCTTTACAAATACCTCGTCATGCCCTTCGGGTTATGTAACGCCCCCGCTGCATTCCAGTTCTTTCTCAACGAGGTCTTGCGGGAATATCTGGACCATTTTGTCGTGGTTTATATCGACGACATCTTGATATATTCCAACAATAAAGGAGAACACACGGATCATGTTTGCAGGGTGTTGCACTCCCTTCGAGCACATTCCTTGTATTGCAAAATCACGAAATGTGAGTTCCATGTCACCACTGTGGAGTTCCTAGGGGTAATGCTCACCCCCTCAGGCCAGATCATGGCGGAAAAAAAAGTGAAAGCCATTACGGATTGGCCCCGTCCGCGCACAGTGAAAGAAATCCAGAGCCTCTTAGGGTTTGCCAATTTCTACAGTCGATTTATTCATCGGTTTTCTGACTTGGTAACCCCTCTGACACGGCTGACCAGAAAACAGGTGCCCTTTGTGTGGACCGAGGACACCCAGGAGGCATTTGAAGGACTCAAAACCGCCTTCACTACAGCTCCGGTTCTCAGGCATGCCAACCCATCTTTACCGTTTATAGTGGAAGCAGACGCCTCGGAAGTGGCCATGGGAGCAGTACTCTCGGAAAAACACGAAGAGACAGGTTGTCTTCATCCTATCGCCTTCATGTCACGGAAGTTCAATTCCGCGGAGCGGAATTACACCATAGCAGAGAAGGAACTGTTGGCGATCAAGGAAGCGTTTCTCGAATGGAGACATTGGCTGATGGGGGCGATTCATCAGGTTACGGTGTACACGGATCACCGAAACTTACAATTTATGCGGGCGGCTCGTCATCTAACCCCCCGTCAACTCCGGTGGATGCTCTTCTTTGCTGAGTATCATTTCATGATAATTTTTCGACCGGGGATCCAAAATAAAAAGGCGGATGCCTTGACCAGGCAAGACACCATGCTTTCGGATACATGTACTAGCGAGAAATCCATAATCGAACCCAGGAGGGTGGTGTGTACCATACACACTGATGACTTTTTGCAATAGGTATGGCGAGGCATAAGTTCCTTTAAGTGGAAAACCTGGCTCAAGGGCCATCTGGAATGGCGGATGAGGCAAGGGCTCCCCATAAAGAACTGACAAGTACTGCTTCCTACACAAGGGTTACGCAAGACAGCATTCACATGGTGTCATGATCTTCCCTGGGCAGGACATCAAGGAGGCACGAAAACCCTAGAGAAGCTTCTGTGTCAGTTCTGGTGGCCATCGGTGCGCCCCGACGTGCTAGCATGGGTACGAGGCTGTTCAAAATGCGCCCAGATGAAAGCAGACCATCGGAGAGCGCAAGGACAGCTGCAAATCATGCCCACACCCACAATTCCGTGGGAAAGGATTTCGGTGGATTTTGTGGTGGGATTGCCAGTAGACCAGGGCAATACGGCCATAATAGTAGTGGTTGACTTCCTAACTAAAATGGGTCACGTCATCGCCTGCAGACAAGCTCCCACCGCCAGCCAATTGGCCAAGCTGTTATTAATTAACATAGTAAGACTACACGGCCTGGCCAAGGACATTGTGTCGGACCGAGGTGCCCAATTCACCGCAGGCTTCTGGAAAACATGGTGTACGGAGCTAGGGGTATCCTCTTCCCTGTCCACCAGCTTTCACCCACAGACAGACGGCCAAACAGAACGTCTGAACTAGACACTTAAACAATACCTCAGATATTATATTGTGGAAAACACTGACGAATGGGTCGATTGGCTATGGATTGCTGAGATAGCATACAATAGCGCCATACATTCCTCCACGAAACACTCTCCGTTCTACAGCACCTACGGGTTTCACCCCCGTTTCTCTCCCTTGATCCTTCCTAGCACCCAGGTTCGCTTTCCCGACGTGCGTGCTAAACTGTTACACATGCGCAAAACGCTCATAGCCACACGTGAAAACCTGGTTAAGGCTAAAGAGAAGTATAAGACACAAGCGGATAAACACAGAAGGGTTAGTCAAACGTACAGGAGTGGGGAGTGGGTGTGGCTGGCCACAAGACACATAAGGTTTAAAAAACACAGCGTGTTTCATCCCAAGTACATAGGCCCATGTCAGGTCGTGAGACACATAAACCCTGTGGCAGTAAAACTCAAGCTCCCATCACAAATGCGCTTACATCCCGTGTTTCACGTCTCCCTCCTGAAACATGTGCAGGGCAAGATACAGAAGAGACCAGGTCCAGTGGTAGTGAAGGGGGAACCAGAATATGTAGTGCAAGGCATACGAGACGCTAAGAGGGTGCGAGGCAAGCTATGGTACTTAATCGCATGGAAAGGGTATGGTCCGGAAGAGAACTCCTGGGAACCCAAGGACGCGGTCCATGCACCCAAGTTGATAACCTGGTTTCATGGGCTCCATCCGAATGCTCCACGTGACACCTAGCGTTCTTGGAAAGGGGAATGTCCTGTCACGATTCCCTGGCCGGCTATAACGCTAGCTGTTAAAGCGTGTTTCCGGCCAGGAACTACATTCCCCAGAATCCTGAGCGGGACATGGCGTGTGTAACGCTGGGGCAGAGCCGAAAACAGGAACAAAGCGGCTGGAGCCCCGGACGGCGTTGCCGATTATTTCTCCCTGTAACCTGTTCCCGTGCAGATTGGAACTCTGGCTTCTCCTTTAACGCGGTAAGAGGGTTCTGGAGTGCTGACTCCTGGAACCACCAGCTCTTTGCTTCAGTCCGGTGACGGATAGCTCCGGACACCCTATCTCCTCTGTTGGCGGTAACACGCTTTCCTAAGCGGTTACATTGCAGAGGGGAGTTGTCGCCCGTAGTGGCGCTTGGGCAACTTTCTCCCTGTTGGAATACGGCCAGACGTGGTCAGTGGTGCAGGGAGGGTAAAGTGCCTGCGATTGACACACATCCGGACGTGCGCCCTTAATAGTGAGCGTGGGTGTGTGTGCGGTGCGATTCGTGCCTTTTGGGAAAGTTACGCATTTACATTTGCGCTATTGTTCAGGGTGAGTGCGGAAAGGTACGGTGCCTACCGAACCAAGGAAAAGACACGTATTTCAGAGTGACGTTTGATCAGTAAGAGTGGGAGTGTGAAGTGACTTTCGAGCAATGGAAAAACACAACCCCAGATCTATGGATTGAATTTCGAGCAAAGGGGTATCGGTTCTGTACTTTTCACCTTTGTTCTATTGACAGGAGGTGTGTGTGCAGAATAAACACGCATCGATAGTGCCGTGGGGCTTGAATCTTAAAGCTCCCTTGGGTACTAAACGCCCGGTGGGCCTTATAAGCAATGCGAGAGTTCCCGGATAGAATGCTACAGTAGTGTGCTTAATAGTGCGGTAGTGTTGTCTCTTTTGTTTTCTTTGCTATCACTCAGGAACCAAACCCAAATCATCCCGGAGGAAGAAGCATAGTGGTGACACTTGATGTCTGGGCTGAATCACTTCTGGCTTGCCTCCTTCAATACCCATGGGTTCCTCTAAGAACATTCTCCGAGCCAACCTTCTTTTTCTTTACAGGTAGGATAGGAGAAATAGAGGGGTTGGTTGTAGGGGAAAGAGGAGTGGGAAGTAAGAAGAAGGATACTGTAGTCAGGTATTGATATTGTGTCTTTGTTTCTCCACACAGGTCTCCCTTCCCGCAGTCCCCATCCTTTCCTTCCCCCGCTCAATTTCCCCAAGAGTCTGTGTATTTCTATATGCGCCAGACTTGGGTCGATTCAGAGGTGGGCCCCCATAGAGCATCGACACAGCCCTGAGGACTCGGATTTGGAAGGCGCGACACCCTCTTCAACCTCCCAAATCATTGGAGAGACTTTAGCCCACCCTGCTCCCCAAAAAATACCTAAACAATTGCAGATTGCAATGGAAATCATCCTGTGAGGTGTCAGAGAGCTGGGCGCCCTTCCCAGTCATGGATCAACTGGCTGTCCAACAAGCAGTGGAAGGAATCCCAGTAGGCTCATGAAAGAAAAGTACAGGGTCTTGGTCAAATTGGGACGTGTCGTAGGTGGTAGGTGACAGCTAGGTCCAATCATTTAATCCTGAGGTGCGAAACTGAAGGCATAGTGGGCAAGGTCAGGATTCCCACTAGGTGGTCATGTCATTTCGTGTGGGCCTGATGGGCTTCCCATTCATTACCACTGAGGTGGCCATCATCGTTTGATGCGGATCCCGCATGGGGAGTAGCCTTGGAGTTCAACAGCTGGGGAGAGAATTCAATTACTGCTTTGGAGTCAGGTGAAGTAGTGGGGTCTTCCATCATGCTGAATCTGTAACTTTGTCGTTCATAGTAAGGAGTAGGTGATCTCATTTTTTGAAGCAGGAGCTTGACAGGGAGGAATTCACAGGGGGCAGCCGGTACCTCAAGTGTAAATCCTGGATAGAAGGAGATAACGTTGGCTTGGTACTGAATGGTTCGTCGCTCTCGTGCACGTCATAGTACTGTGTCATGGTCTCTATAACTGAGAAATTTAGTGACTATAAGTTGTACTGGTGCACCCAGGGGAGGTGGTAGGCCAAGTGTACGATGAGCTCGCTCCACAATGAAGACAGCTGAAAGGGTGTCCTCAAATACCTAGCGTAGCATGAGCTCAACATTGACTTCCAGTTTGTCGATGGCAGTGGATTCAGATACCCCAATGATGCGGAGGTTATTGCATCTGGAGCACGCTTCTAAGGCTTCATTTTTCCGATTGATGACTTACAGGATTTTGTCCATACGAAAAAGATGTTCTTCCTCAGCAGTTTACGTGTCTGCCACATTGGAAGTGCGGTTCTCTAGATGGGCTAGGCGATCATCATGCTTTTCTGCTCTGTCCTTTATACGGTCGATGCAGCTTGTTAGGAGATCAATTTTGGTGATGATAGTGTGGAGGTTGTTTTTGACGTCCAACAGCATCTCCTTAATGTCCAGGTCCTGAAAATGAGCACTTTGGGTCGACTCAGGGGGGCTCTGCACCCCTTTCATGGTCTGTATGGCGTGTTTGTCGTTTCCCCTCAAACGCTAGTTTAGACTGCATCCAACTTTCCCATGTTGTGCGAGCAGAGGGGTGAAGTGTGTGCTGGGTTCCACCACACCTTTGTTCCACACTCCTTAGTCTAGGGGGGCACAAGCAGTCACAGCCGCAAGGGTCTGCACAGAGGGTAATCTGCAATTGGGTGCGAGAAGACCTCTAGGACGTTATGTAGATTTCCATCTGGCCGCTGGCGCACCCCAGTCAAATATGTAAGAATCAGCAGGGAAGCCCCGCAGGTGTCCAAGCCCCCTGGGGCCCGGCCTCACCCCAAACTCAGCCGGAATTGATCAGCGGGCACCGACAGCCCTGGCGTGGGGGCAAGCGGTCCTTAACAGCGCCCAGCAAGCCGGAGCCACAGGCATCACCAGGGCTCTCCAGGGGCTCAGCACAGGAGCCCCAGCAATCAAAGGGTGACTAAAACAGGGGTTCAAACACACCCCCAGCATGCCGCAGCCCCCGCCACTGGCAGTCACCCTCTGCCGTCATTCACCTGGGTGTCTCCTGCAGGGCCAGGGCCGAGTGCCACCTCCGGACCCCTCAGCTTGCACCCCCAAATTCTAGCAAGTCCGAGGAGGGTAGCATGCTAGAAGAGTTAGGGGCCGCAGCAGTCGGGAACCACAGATGGATCTCCTCATCAGTGCTGGCCATTCAGACGCAGCAGGTCCCCGGAGTGAGGGTAGTCAGGTGCGAGCAGACCCCAACCCGTGGAGTCAGCCACCTCTGTTGCCGCTGCCCCTGTCATTGCAGCAGAGGGCCACCAGGGTTCTTCTTTCCCAGGGCTAGAGATTCTTCAAGCCCGTAGGGTAAACCCTGCATGTGTGCGATAGCCCAGGATCATGGACGCTCTGCACCCCGCAAATCTTGCAGCCGAAGGAGGCAGGCCAGAGTTGCGTGCAGGATCGCGAATCAAGCCTCCGTATACCTAGCTTCTATCTAGCTCCTCTGGACCAGCCGTCATCAAAATAAAGGCACCAATTGCAGCACCACTGATTAGGGCATTATTGCAAGCCTGTTTAATGGTGATTTGCTCCCTGGCACTGCGGATGTATGGCAGATGAGATAATTGGCCGGGAGAGCCTCGCTATGCGGCGACCATCTAGCCGACTCGGCGATGCGGCAAGCACAAGGTAAGTGTTTTTTAGGTCTCGTCTGGCGTTAGCAGCGTGCATGCACTTCTCTCGCTATGCGAGGGCCTTTTGGAATACGATTCCGATGTGCACACGGTGGGACAGAAGGGACAGAAGATGTGCACGCGCAGACTGGAGGCTTCACTGGCGGCGTGACACTAGGCACTTTTTTTTGGGAGAAAGCACGGCGTTTCTTGTTTTCAATGCATCGAACATCTAGAAGTGTCGTCAAGCAGTGGTTTTGGTGTTTGGCCTGTGGGTGGCGCCAAAACATTCTTTACAGACATTTGCATGCCGTAAGTAACTAGTACTTTTCTACCATAGTGGAGGTCTGTAAGATAGTCTCAGCAACTACTGGCTAATGATAATGCAGGACTCGTACCTGCATAGTTGGAAACCGCTGGAGCATTTAGGAGCCCTCACTCAGCCCCCAACTTCACCGCACTCAGCCCCCGACTTCACCAACGTGGCCGGGATCAAGGTGGCTTTAGCTTTGGAGAGTTTGTTATTACTCCGTGGGCCACTAGCAGTATAAACATATAAAAAGCAAACCGGGGACAACTGACGATGCGACCCGGCTTGTGTGGTACAGCAGCACAGGAGCAGCGTCCGAAAGGTCTGGGGCAAGCTCACCATGAGCGATGCTACCCAGGCCCTAACCAACACAAGATTTCCTCTCCCCCTCCAGCGCAAAGGCAGGAGGACAACCAGGCGATGTGACCAGCCAAACAGCACAAGGTAGAGAAATGGAGAATCAATAGGCAGGGGGACAGCCAGGCGAAGTGGAGGAGCTACTGTGTCAAATATGTACACAGCTAGAGAAGCATGGAAAAAATTGGCTGTGCCGCTATCTGGGCAAAGACCCGGGCGAAGGTTCAGGCAGTCAGCAGGACGGCAGATCATCTGGTACCACGGGAGATGGCTTAGACGCAAGCATGAGCCAGATAAAGTACAAAGAGCCAAGAAGCACCAGATAACTACAACAAAGGCACCAAAGAGGGTGGGATCTGAGGAAAGGACTCAAGCCTACGGACCCACCACCTGCAGCCATCCCGGTGACAGCAGGATTCAGCAGAAAGGCCAATAGCAAGGCAGCAGGTGGAGAGCATACCAGTGCAATTGTGCATGAGTGTTTGGAATCATTTGCACCCTTGTTGTTTAACTGCATAGGCGTGGAGCAGGGGCCGGACATAACAGGCGCATTTCCACAGGAGGGAGTGGTGTTTGGGGGCCCATGGCACCTGATGGACCCAGGGCGCAAAGTTCTGGCTAACGCACAGGTTTAGCGTGACCTCTCAGCAGGGGAAGAAATCATGGTGGGTCCACAAATGGTCAAGCCCTCGCACAAGGTTACAGCCGGGGTTAATATCTCCCATGGCAGCATGGGTCAGCACAGCAGGGGGCGGCACATGAAGGGCGAGAAACTTAGCTCTGGTGGTACAAGCTCCTGAGGCCTATGCAAGGCGCTCACCAGGGCAGCCATCAATGTTCACAAGAGTGACTGGGCTAGCGAGCTTCATCCCTCTAGCAGTAACAGAAAGGATTTGGAGGAAATAATTAATTGACCTTTTTTCACTGCTAGAGATACAGTCGGAGGGATTGGACCTAACTTTATGTGAGAAGAAAGAAGAAGACAGGAGAGAGAAAAAGGGTGAGAAATGGGGGGAATTTTGATAACTGGCTTGATACACTCAGAGTAATGGCATGCATTATTGTTGAGAAGTTCCCACACTGTGCTACAGATCTCTGGCTCTACAAGGCCAAGATACATGAGGCACATAAAAAATTCCCGGAGGAAGCATGGTTGGATTATGATGAATGTTTTTTTTATTGAAAATGTAGACGCACCCCAAAATGGAGTGGAATAAGAGGGTGTATCTGGGGTCATCCACAAAATCTTGGTGACAAAAGAGGTCATGGTTTGGGCTGGGGAAGACGATCAGCCCTTTTGGAATACCCCCTTGTTAGACTTGGGAGTCTCTGGTTTGCGCAAGGATGCCCTTGTGTCAAGCAGGGACCCTCTCCTCTACGTCAGGGCGCAGGATAACCCCTTTGGAATGACCCTTGCTCACCCTCTAGGTGCGTGGCGTGAGCAGCCAAGGCTATCCTCCAGGCGTTAGTCAGTTAAGCAGTTGTAATCATACACACAGTAAATACATCAATCCCCCCAGAAATGGACACCAGACTGAGATATGTAGAAAAATACGCTTCTTTATGTAAAAATAGGTATATATATATCAGCTGACTTATCACAAGACCAATAACGTT
The DNA here is from genome assembly GCF_964204655.1 of Triturus cristatus. Lineage (NCBI taxonomy): Eukaryota > Metazoa > Chordata > Amphibia > Caudata > Salamandridae > Triturus > Triturus cristatus. Next base: position 408,641,007 of record NC_140588.1, on the reverse strand, counting down.
TTCTCTATGCCACCAGATTGTAAAATAGGCAAATGGTTTCTTTGTTGCAGTGTCAAATGGTTACTTTTTAGTCTTTAGCAATGTTCCTTCGTGGTTCCACACACGACTTGGTCCGGACCCTACCGCGGCTCACGCATCGGGCGTGGGCACGCCTGCGCCGTGCACGGCTCTTCCCGGCGGCTCTGGTGCAGCGGGAGGCGAGACGGGCGTGCGGTGCGGTGGGGGCTACCGGGAACCCGGTAACTGTCAGAGGGCTCGAGATCCCAGGGGTGAGGACGGGGCAAAGCGCTCGCTCTCACTCACCTAGGAGGTCGTTGAAGGAAGCCCAGTCCTCTGGCACGATCGGCTCCGGTTGACGGGGAAATAAGGCGTTGCGGGCCCCGAGCCCGATACTGGAACTCCTTGAAGAACGTTGCGGTTGCTTTAGGAGTCTGCACGGGTCAGTGCGACTCAGTGTTTCGGGGAGTACTTTTGGGTCCTTAGTCAGCGGGTGTATGCAGGCAGGCAGGCGCGGCCAACGACCCTCAGCACGGTGGTGCGGGGGGGTCTCCACAGCGGGGGCGGCGCGGCCTGGGGTATTCCGGGGATAGCGAAGCGGGGTCACAGGGCACGGTCCGTGCAGCTGATGACCCGGCGAGGATCACGATCGTCGGAAGGATTCCGGCGGGAGGGGTGACAGCGCTTTAGCGCGCTCCAGTCGCAGGCGGTGGCAGAGGAGCAGGTAGCCTAGCCCGGGGGCAGAGAGCGACTCCGGTCGGAGCGAGGCTCTCACGGGGTCAAAGGCAGGCGAGCTCCCGAGTGTCACGGCCCTAGGATGGGCGATGAGGGGCGCAGTCTTTCTCCAGCGGGATGCAAACACAGCTCGAGTTTCAGGGCGAGCAAAGGCACAGAGAACCCACTGGTCCTGGGGTTCAGTTCAGGGGGCAAGCTCAGATCAAGCCCTTGGAGAATGTTCAAGCACAAAGCAGCAAAGTCTATTCAGCAAGTCTTTTCCTCTCCTTTCTCAGCAAGGCAAGCAGCAGGCCAGTCCTTCCAGCGTCTTCTTCTCCTTCTAGTCGGGCAGAGGTTCTTTGTGGTAAAACAGGATTCTGATTTCTTAGGAGCCAGGCTCCTACTTTTATACAGTGATTCTTTTGTTCTTTAGCGCCAGGGGGCCTGGGCCTGGCTCAGTCCAGTTCTGGAGCACTTTGTTATGGTGACTCTGCTCTTTCCTTTCAGCAGCAGGGCAGAGACATCAGCCGCTCCACAGGGGGCGGAGCCGGCTTTTGTGGTGGCAGAGCACAGGTCTATTCAAGAGTCAAGGTGTACTCCTCCCACCCATCCTGGTGTAATCTCTCTACCCACCACCTGGCAGCCAGCCTGTCTTTGGGGATTCCCCAACCCTGCTCCTTACTGTTGCTAGGCAGAACACACACACACACAGCAGAGGCGGACTGAAATGGCCAGGTCAGTAAATACTAACTTTCTAAAAGTAGTATTTACAAACCCAGAATACTAAAATAAACTTGACTACAAGAAGTATTTTATTATTCTGAGTTCAGGCATACTAAACTTGACATTCTACCATGCTCTATGAGTCCACTGGGGTCACAGCGTGTAGTGACTCCAGCAGCCCATTCTGGCCTATGGAGAGCAGGTAGCCTTCAATAGTGAAAAACGAAAATGGCTGTAATTCACTATTAAGACATGCCACACACATCAGGGCATGTCCTACCTTATGCCTACAATGCACCCTGCCCGTGGGCCTAACATAGGGGTGACTAACATGAGGCAAAGGGAAGGTTTGGGAGGCTGGCAAGTGTGTGCACTTGCCCAGCCAGCATGACAGTACCCGACTGCACGCAGGTTCTGCAGTGGCAGACCCTAGACATATTTTACTAGGCTGCTTCTGTGGGTGGCACAACCAGTGCTGCAGGCCCACCAGCAGCATTCGCATTTACAAGCCCTGGCACTCCTGGTGCACTTTACTAGGGGCTGATAGTAAACCGAATAAGCCAAACATGGACACCAAACAATGTATACATTTTACCATAGGGAGAGCATATGCACCTTAGCACTGATCAGTAGTGGTAAGGTGCCCAGAGTCATAAAACAGCCAACAACAGGTCAGAAAAAATACAGGAGGAAGGCAAAAAGTTTAAGGATGACCCTGCAAAAAGGGCCAAGTCCAACACAACCCCCTTCCAGCCAAAACGCAGGGTAGACCAATCACCACCGTGATGGTCTTCCCTGCTTGGGGCGATAGAACAAGGACCTGGCCCGCAACTGCAGGGGCAGACTCCAGTTCTAGGCCACTCTGAACCTATTGGACTCCCTCTGTCCGTACTCTCAGGGCCCACCAAGCCAATCCATGGGGAACCCTTCTCCTCACCTGTGGACACCACCTGTGCAGCACCTAACCTTAACTGGCCCACAGGTGTGTCCCAACAGACAGACAGCAACATGCTACAGTGGCCACTGACAGTAGTCAGGGGTGAGACCCAGGCCGTATGCCTCTCAGGGCTCTCAATCCTCTGTGGCGCCAGGGAGCGGGGGGCAGTAGCCCCAGGTGCTTGGCACCCTTTGTCCATTCTCCCCCTTGTCAGGTCAGGTATGACATCCTGGCACTGACCCACCAGCCCCAGGACTGTACCCGGCGGCTGGACCCAAGACTGGGGTGGCCTCTCCCACACCCGGTCCTTCTCCTTGGGGCTCTGTACCCTCCCACCTGGAGTGGTACCCCCTTCCAGAATTGCCAGGGCACCTGGGGCAGGTGTCCTGTGCAATTCGCCCACCAGTTCAGGTGTTCTATCCTGCAACTGGGCGTCCAGGTCCGGGGGGACACCCTGAACCTGGCCCTCCAGCCTAGGGTCTAAACCCTTCAGTTGAGCCGGGGTCAGAGGCGAGGACTCCCTCCCTCTGCACCCCCTTCCAGAGTACTGCCCACTCCCAACTGGCGTGGTACCCCCAGAAGCAACATGGGTCAGGACACTGATTACAGTAGTCCCACCCTCCAGGTCAGACAAAACCTGAACCTGGCTTCCCAACCCTGGGACCAACCCATGCGGCTGAACGCTCGCCTGGCGCACCAGGACTTCCCGGGGAGCACGCATGCCCCCCCTGAGGGTGACACATAACTCCTGTGTCGTGCGACAGTCTGCCTGGCGCTGATCTCCCGACCCCTGTCCATCTGACAGTGCCTGAAGATCCCCCAGGACAGGAGTGGTGTCACCATGGTCATTCACCGGTGACGCAGCCCTTCTGGCTGGCCCCTGACCCACTGGTTCTTCCACTGGGGACTCTTTCCCCCTCTCACCCCTCAATCTGGACCTCTGCACCCTCCCAAATGGAGCGGTACTGCCGGACACCAGAACTGACGGAGGTCTGATTACAGACACTCCTAACTCACCAGACACTAGGGGATCCCGCACGACGGGCAGCCCCTCAGGACAGACTAGGCTCCCCACCTGGTGTTCCCTCAAAGAACCATCCAAGCTCTGAGACTGAGGTTGGGCACTACCGGGACATAACCCATTCTCACTCCTTCCCCTTACAGACAGGACGTGAGGCCCTACACCCCTCTCACTATTACAGGACCTAGCTGGGCTACTCTGAGCCACTTCCACCACACTGGGTTTGAAGATACCTGGACCACTCATCCGGGGATCACTCCCCAATGCCTTTCCAGACCCTCTGGACTCCACCAAAAGGTCTGCCTCCAATGTGAGCTCCCTGCGGTCAGAGAACTCACTCTCCAACAGGTGTTGGCATAGCTCTGGAAAACAGGGACTTACAATATGCTCTCCCACAATTGTATCACACAGCCCCCTAGCAGGGTTAACCAAACTATCCTTCACCTCACCATCCAGTGCCTCACACACGTACTCCACCCCACTCTCCTGAGACTGGCAAGACAGTAGTCTTCACACTCACCCACCAGGACTTCAGTTTTGGGGGAACCCCTCTCCCTGCACCTCTCATCTAGAGTCAGTAGAGTGTCCCTCCCGCCACTAGGACCATGAACCCCTGCGCCAGTTACCCTATTCCCTTCAGGGATACTGCGCACTACTGAAGCTACCTCATGCCCTTGAACCTCCTGGTGTATGTTAACCCCCTCCTTCAAATCAGGCGCCATATCTCTGGGTGTGCGTACTACTCTCTCAGCACTATAAACTTCAATATTGCTGCCACCATCTGAGCTGGATTCCTCTTCCCACTCAGAAAAGCTCAACCTCTGAGCTACGCACCTTTCTTGCTGCTGGGCTGAGACCCTCATGGCCTCAAGCCTCTCGAGCTCCATATCATATTTCTTCATTCTGAAGTCATGCTCCATTTGGCGTTGTTGTGCCTCCAAGGCCAACTTCTGCTTCTCCATTTCCATTTGTCCTGCCAACTTTGCCATCTCCATTGCATGCGCCCTGTCTGCTGCCCTGTCTGCCAGCTCCTCTGGGGACAGGACTCTGCTGGGCTTCACAAGGTTGTCGGGTGGGACGATGTCCCCCGCATTCTGTGGGTCTCTTGACTCTTTCCAGGCTCTCAATGCCTTGAGGTACTGGTTCTTCTTCCTGAATCCAGTATGGGGAACTCTGAATTTTACACTGTAGCCTTTCAATTGCTCTTGTGTGTAGCCTTCCAGTCTCTCCCAATCCACCTCATCCATTCCAGAAATCACAGAGAGTGCTCTTCCAGCAGGGAGTGAGCCAGGCATGGTTGCAATAATGGCAGATGTCTCAACAAAGGTCAACACATGAAAACCTGTGGCTGCGTTACTTGGTCTGCTCTCACTATCTGGTGATTAATAATTCACTGTAGGCAAATTACAAATGCAAATCCGAAATCCCAGCGCTGCCAACAATGTTAGACTTGGGAGTCTCTGGTTGGCGCAAGGATGCCCTTTTGTCAAGCAGGGACCCTCTCCTCTACGTCAGGGCGCAGGATAACCCCTTTGGAATGACCCTTGCTCACCCTCTAGGTGCGTGGCGTGAGCAGCCAAGGCTATCCTCCAGGCGTTAGTCAGTTAAGCAGTTGTAATCATACACACAGTAAATACATCAATCCCCCCAGAAATGGACACCAGACTGGGATATGTAGAAAAATACGCTTCTTTATGTAAAAATAGGTATATATATATCAGCAGACTTATCACAAGACCAATAACGTTTTCTCTATGCCACCAAATTGTAAAATAGGCAAATGGTTTCTTTGTTGCAGTGTCAAATGGTTACTTTTTAGTCTTTAGCAATGTTCCTTCGTGGTTCCACACATGACTTGGTCCGGACCCTACCGCGGCTCACGCATCGGGCGTGGGCACGCCTGCGCCGTGCACGGCTCTTCCCGGCGGCTCTGGTGCAGCGGGAGGCGAGACGGGCGTGCGGTGCGGTGGGGGCTACCGGGAACCCGGTAACTGTCAGAGGGCTCGAGATCCCAGGGGTGAGGACGGGGCAAAGCGCTCGCTCTCACTCACCTAGGAGGTCGTTGAAGGAAGCCCAGTCCTCTGGCACGATCGGCTCCGGTTGACGGGGAAATAAGGCGTTGCGGGCCCCGAGCCCGATACTGGAACTCTTTGAAGAACGTTGCGGTTGCTTTAGGAGTCTGCACGGGTCAGTGCGACTCGGTGTTTCGGGGAGTACTTTTGGGTCCTTAGTCAGCCGGTGTATGCAGGCAGGCAGGCGCGGCCAACGACCCTCAGCACGGCGGTGCGGGGGGGTCTCCACAGCGGGGGCGGCGCGGCCTGGTGTATTCCGGGGATAGCGAAGCGGGGTCACAGGGCACGGTCCGTGCAGCTGATGACCCGGCGAGGATCACGATCGTCGGAAGGATTCCGGCGGGAGGGGTGACAGCGCTTCAGCGCGCTCCAGTCGCAGGCGGTGGCAGAGGAGCAGGTAGCCTAGCCCGGGGGCAGAGAGCGACTCCGGTCGGAGCGAGGCTCTCACGGGGTCAAAGGCAGGCGAGCTCCCGAGTGTCACGGCCCTAGGATGGGCGATGAGGGGCACAGTCTTTCTCCAGCGGGATGCAAACACAGCTCGAGTTTCAGGGCGAACAAAGGCACAGAGAACCCACTGGTCCTGGGGTTCAGTTCAGGGGGCAAGCTCAGATCAAGCCCTTGGAGAATGTTCAAGCACAAAGCAGCAAAGTCTATTCAGCAAGTCTTTTCCTCTCCTTTCTCAGCAAGGCAAGCAGCAGGCAAGTCCTTCCAGCGTCTTCTTCTCCTTCTAGTCGGGCAGAGGTTCTTTGTGGTAAAACAGGATTCTGATTTCTTAGGAGCCAGGCTCCTACTTTTATACAGTGATTCTTTTGTTCTTTAGCGCCAGGGGGCCTGGGCCTGGCTCAGTCCAGTTCTGGAGCACTTTGTTATGGTGACTCTGCTCTTTCCTTTCAGCAGCAGGGCAGAGACATCAGCCGCTCCACAGGGGGCGGAGCCGGCTTTTGTGGTGGCAGAGCACAGGTCTATTCAAGAGTCAAGGTGTACTCCTCCCACCCATCCTGGTGTAATCTCTCCACCCACCACCTGGCAGCCAGCCTGTCTCTGGGGATTCCCCAACCCTGCTCCTTACTCTTGCTAGGCAGAACACGAACACACACACACAGCAGAGGCGGACTGAAATGGCCAGGTCAGTAAATACTAACTTTCTAAAAGTAGTATTTACAAACCCAGAATACTAAAATAAACTTGACTACAAGAAGTATTTTATTATTCTGAGTTCAGGCATACTAAACTTGACATTCTACCATGCTCTATGAGTCCACTGGGGTCACAGCGTGTAGTGACTCCAGCAGCCCATTCTGGCCTATGGAGAGCAGGTAGCCTTCAATAGTGAAAAACGAAAATGGCTGTAATTCACTATTAAGACATGCCACACACATCAGGGCATGTCCTACCTTATGCCTACAATGCACCCTGCCGTGGGCCTACCATAGGGGTGACTAACATGAGGCAAAGGGAAGGTTTGGGAGGCTAGCAAGTGTGTGCACTTGCCCAGCCAGCATGACAGTACCAGACTGCACGCAGGTTCTGCAGTGGCAGACCATAGACATATTTTACTAGGCTGCTTCTGTGGGTGGCACAACCAGTGCTGCAGGCCCACCAGCAGCATTCGCATTTACAAGCCCTGGCACTCCTGGTGCACTTTACTAGGGGCTGATAGTAAACCGAATAAGCCAAACATGGACACCAAACAATGTATACATTTTACCATAGGGAGAGCATATGCACCTTAGCACTGATCAGCAGTGGTAAGGTGCCCAGAGTCATAAAACAGCCAACAACAGGTCAGAAAAAATACAGGAGGAAGGCAAAAAGTTTAGGGATGACCCTGCAAAAAGGGCCAAGTCCAACACCCCTTTAAGGGGAAGCATAAATCATTTTACAAACCCAAAGCACACAACAGCTGGGAAGTGCAGGCGCACAGCGGTCAGCAGCAATTTTGATGGAAATACAACTCCAAGGAATGCGCACGGGGTGTCATGCAAATTTAGGCATGCCTGCACTGTCTGCAGAGGGGCACACCGAGGCTCAGGGTGCAGGCTCAACAAACACCACTGCGATAAGAAAGAGAAGAATAAGAAGCACGTGCTGGGGGAGACCAAGTGTAATTGGGTAGTTTTCAGCTATCCAGAATCCCCAATTAACAGTAACAAACACTAGCTCCAGAGGCTAGCAAATGGTTACAATAACAGGAAAGATGCCGCCCTACTGGTAAAAGGCTTTGAAGAGGGTTTTGAGATTCTGTTTGAGGGTTCCATCCCCATGGACAAGGTGAGGAACCTAAAGTCTGGCTTGGAACACCCAGAGGTAGTGCGACAAAAGACCCAGAAGGAGAAAGACTTGGAGAGAATTGAGGGCCCCTTAGCACTCCCATTCTCCAAAGGGCTGGTGATCTCAACCCTAGGGGTGGTACCCAAAAACGAGGTTCAGGCTCATCCACCACCTTTCCTTCCTGAAGGGAACATCAGCAAATGATGGGATCAGTACAGAGTAATGCTCAGTGGGGTACGCTACAGTGAATGATGCAATTGATTTGGTAAAGACAACGGGCAAGGAGTCCCTCATGAAAAAGGCACATATCGACTCTGCTTTCTGCCTCTTCCCAGTTCACCCTGATAGTTTTCACCTACTAGGCTTTCAGTGCGACAGGGCGACATAGTTTGACAAGGCAATGCCGATGGGTTGCTCAGTGCCTTGCTCAAACTTTGAGTATTTCAGTACTTTCTTGGAATGGGCCCTGCACAACAAACACACGCAGGGAGGCAAGCTACACTATCTCAATGATTTCTTGTTCATGGGGCGTGCAGGAACAGGGGAGTGCAAGGACACACTGAGTGCTTTCCAAGGTCTAGCCAGGGAACTGGGCATGCTACTAGGAGCAGACAAAACTATGGGCCCAGCAACAAGGCTGGTACTCCTCGGAATTGAGCTAGACTTAGTGGCAAGGACATCCAGTATGGCAGAGAACAAGTTAATTGAGATAAGGGAGGAGATATGGTCATTGTGCAGCAAGGAGAAAGCGACGCTCCGTGAGCTGCAAAGACTGATTGGCAAACTCAATATCGCTGTGAGAGTCACACCAGCAGGGCGAATCTTTGCCACAGGCCTAACACAGCTGACGGCAGGTTTAAGAGAGAAGCACCACCACACTAGGCTGAGGGCAGGAGTGTAGCGTGACCTCATCATGTGGGACTCATTTCTGGAAGAGTTCAATGGGCACCTCATATGGAGAGAAGGATGGATGAGGGCTAAACAGATAGTCCTATTCATGGATGCAGCCGGCAGCCGAGGATTTGGGGCAATACTAGGAAGGGAGTGGTGAACAGGGCTATGTGCCAGGAGATGGCAGGAATTAGACATCATCAAGAACATCACATTCCTGAAGCTGTTCCCCCGCCTGTTCGGAAGGACAGACTGAGTGACATGAAACTGACACTATGGTCAGACAACCAAGGCGTGGTCCAGGCCATTAATAATGGCGCTGCAAGGTGTCCAGATATATTCAGGCTAATGCGGTGCATGGTGAAAGTGCAGCCGGGGGAAACCTAGAAATAAAAGCATGACGTATCTCTGGGGTGGAGAACTCATTAGCAGATGTGCTCTTTCATTAATAGATGAGCAAGTTCAGAAGGATAGCACCAGACGAAAAACAGGAAATTACCCCTTTCCCAGATGATTTGTGGGATCTGGTAGAACAGACCTGTCATCTCTAAACCAGCATGCAACATCTCCATTCATTGTTATATACATTACACTATTCCATACATTTTCAACTCTAATGATTATTTGTATAGGGATTGCTTTGTGATGTGTGCCAGTTACTGTGATGGTATGCCCCATGTGAGCATGCGCATCTTGTGTATGCTTGCCGTACTCACCAAACAGCTGCATGTCTCTGGAATTCAATTGGGTAAACAACGCTTACCACAAAACTTTTTCCCCACAATGAGTTACAACGCAGTCGTTCCAAGACCGCGTTTTAATTCCGCATACCATTATTCCGCAAGTCGGAACAACGACTTACGGAGGGGGAGAAGGTGTTGGATTTAAGATCCAACACCTTCCCTAATGTCCGCGTAGACTGGAGTTGGAATAGTAAATTAGACTATTCCAACATCCAGCTCCCCCCCTCCGCAAGTTGTTGTTACGACTTGCGGGGTAATGGTATGCGGAATTACAACTCGGTCGTTGTAAAGGCCGCGTTGTAATTCCCTGCGGGGAAAAAGACTGCGGGATAACAAGGCATATTCATTTAATTGACATGCAATCCACGACTGACGGAAGGTGATGCTTTCACGTGTTTGCATCTGGCTAAGCAGCATAGACTTGTGTGAAGAGGTCACTGATATCCTACAAATTTATGTAGGGCCAGCAGCGTTGAATGCAAGAGAGAAGTGCAGTCAGCCTGGCTGGCTGAAGTGCCACATGGTTGCATTCGATGGCAGCAAACATCTGGGGAAATGAGGAATGACATAAATCTGCCACATCATCCATTGCCATTCAGACTATAACAGTGGCATGGTGGTGCTCCGCCAGGTGGCCAAAAAGGAAAGTGCAGCTAGAACATTTCTGTTTCTTCTTTTTTTTATGTCACCTACTTGAGTCTTTATTTTAAACTCACAGTACATCATATGTTTTTACTTACTATGTTAAACATTTTTTTTTTTTAATGTTTGAAATGCTTTATTTGAAGAAAAAGCATAGTGAGCAACAAATACAGGTCATATAAAGAACATTGTCATACAAAATCAAAAAGAGAAAAATAATAAAGGGTCATCATGCGATAAACATAAGAAACCTGAGGAAAAATTCAAAAAGCATTTTGTAAAATTTTAAAGGCAACCAGAGGGAAAAAGGGGGAAAAAGGAGAAAAAGGGGGAGGAGAAAGGAAGGAAGGGAGAGGAGAAAGAGAAAGGTAAATATGAGGCGTTAGGAGAAGAATAGATGATGTGGTCAGAGAGAAAATATAGGTAGAATAGAAAGAGCAAATAAGCCAAGGGTAGGGAATAGTTGAAAGGCAGGAAATGAAAATGCAAATGTAAAAAAGATAAAAGGAGTAGAGAGGAAGAAAGGAAGAGGAGGGGCAGAGCAAAAGTCACTCATGGGGGTTTGAAATTCTCAGAGGATAAAGGAGAGATAGATTTCGATTTCAGAGCCATGCGGTCAAGATATGCTGTGAGAGGGAACCAGAATAAATCTCTATTGAGGGTAGGAGTGGAGGCAGCAGCGAAACGAACATCAAGTCTGTGATAGTGACAGAGAGAATTCCACCAACATTGTATAGAGAGCTTAGAAAGATCCTTCCAGTTAGAAGAAATGTGTTGGAAAGCCAGAGCCAACATAAGATCTAGTAGACCAGAGGAGCGAGAGGGAATATCAAGAGTGTCAGAGATACTGCCTAAAAAAAGGAGAGGAATAGAGTATGGGATAGAGATAGAAAAGAGACGAGAGATATAAGACCACACCTGAACCCAGAGTGCGAGAACAGGAGGGCACAGAAAAAGTAAATGAAAAAGATCAGCATTAGGGGCAGAGCAGGTCCAACAGGTAGAGTCCTTATCAGGAGAAAAGCGAGAAATAGAGACGGGAGAGAGATAAAGTCTATGATATAGAAAGAACATAGATTGAGTTAGTGAGGCGGAACGGGAAAGTTTTAAGGACCTGGCCCAGACTTTGTCCCAAACAGCTATAGACCATTCACAGCCCAAATCAAGCTCCCAAGCAAGTTCCAATTTAGATTTCGGACGGGTCGGATTGGGGGAGGAGAAAAGTTTATAAATAAGAGAGGCTTTAGGGAGAGTGGACAGGATCTGAAGAAGCGGGGAATGGGAAACAGAAGAGGATGATAAGGGAAGAGAATAGTAGACATCAAGTATGATGGCCATTAAGACAGTGAATCTATGGAAAAAAGACTGGGGACAGTGAAACAGAAGTCGGAATCGAGGAAAAGAACATGGGAGAAAACCGTCGAAAAGTTGGTTAACCCATATCAGCCCCTTTGATCTCCACGCAGTCCAACAAATAGGACGATTATGGAGGAGAATAAGTGAATTGTACCAAATAGGGGAGGCCAAAAAGGATTCACGGGAGACCGGGTCAGGACGGACCAGAGCATGTAGAAGAGAAGAAGTATGCTTAAACAGGGGTAGAGGGGTGGTTAAATTCTTAGCAGTGAAATGTACAATTTCAGATAGGGAAAAAGGGGAGAGGAGTGAGCGTTCAATAGAGAGCCAAAGAGGAGCAAGAGGAGAAGGTGCAAGAGCAAGCCAGTTAGAAGCCTGACGAAGAGAAAAAGACTTATGATAAAGGCGGAAATCCGGAAAGTTGACTCCACCATTGGACTTCGGTTTACGAAGGGCAACGAGCGCAACTCTCGATTTTTTATTATTCCAGAGAAACTTAGAGAGACAGGAATCAATGCGCTTGAAATAGATATCAGGGATATGAATGGGGAGCATGGAAAAGATGTATATAAGAATGGGAGATATCATCATTTTGATCGAGTCCAGCCGACCCCACCATGAGAGAAAGAGAGGATTCCAAGAAGAGAACAACTTATCCATGCGGGATAGTACAGCGGACATGTTCAACCGAATAGATGAAGAAATGGAGTTAGAGAACCAAATTCCAAGGTACTTAATTTTAGAGGAGTTCCATGCAAAACCAGTGGTCGAAAACTGATGAGGGAGACAAAATTTAGTAAGAGGAAGGATCTCAGTTTTATCAGAGTTAATCTTGTAACCAGAAACTTGGGAGAAGGAGTTAAACTCAAGTAGCAAGGCCGGAATGGATTGGTCAGGATCAGAAATAAACAAAAGAATGTCATCTGCATACGCAGAAAGTTTCAAATGAGTCTTGTCATAAGGGAAGCCAGAAATAGAAATGTTGTTTCTAATAGATGTAAGAAATGGCTCTAAAGCTAGGACAAAAAGTAAAGGGGACAGAGGACAGCCCTGACGGACGCCACGCTGCAAGGGAAAATAAGGGGATAGCCGGCCATTAACTAACACAGACGCTTTAGGAGAGGAATAAAGTAAAGAAACAAGAGAAATAAAATTAGGACCGAAACCGTGCCAACGAAGGGAGGCAAAAAGAAAGGACCAATCTACTCTATCAAAAGCCTTCTCGGCATCAACTGATATAGCAGCTAGAGAGAAGTTGAGAGAAGGTACCGTATTGAGAACATTGAGAAAAAGGCGGGAATTATCTGAGGTGAGTCTGCCCTTTACGAAACCACATTGTTCCTTACCTATAAGGTGTGGGAGGAAAGGATCTAAGCGCCGGGCAAGAAGTTTAGCAAATAATTTATAGTCTACATTGACAAGGGAGATTGGGCGATAATTTTTACAAAATTGCGGGTCGCGACCCTCTTTGGGTATTAGGCAAATCGTGGCCTCGTGAAAGGTACCAGCAGCCATGCCGGAGGTGAAGAAGGATTGAAAAAGGGAGAGAAGTTTAGGAAGCAAAAGATCTGAAAAATGTAGATAAAATTCCACAGAGAAACCGTCCGGCCCCGGAGATTTACCCTTGGTTAGAGATGTTAAGGCGCTATCCAGTTCGGTAATAGAGAGGTCAAGTTCAAGATCAGGGAAATTAAGATGAGAAGTGGAGGGGGCAGGAATTTTGTCCAAGTAGGATTGAATAAGAGCAGCCGGAGGGGGGGATTCAGGAGTATAAAGAGATTGATAGAACTGTTGAAATTGGGCGAGTATATCCTGCTCCTTATGTAGGAGAAGATTATCGGTGGAATATATTGAATCAATCAGGTTACGCTCCTTGCGGGACTTAAGATAGTTGGCCAAAAGTTTACCTGACTTGTTGCGACCTCCGTAGTAGCGGGCGCTGCTGCGGAGTAGTGATGAGGAGGCATTGTCAGTAGAGATTTTGTTAAACTCGAGTTTGGCACGTATAAGGTCTGGTACAACCGTTGTAGTAGAAGAGGTGTAGAATTTATGCTCCAGGGATTTAATATGGGAGAGAAGGTCCTTCTGTTTCTTAAGATAAGATTTCTTTTTCTTTGAGACAAAGTCAATCACAAAACCGCGAGCGGTAGCCTTAAAAGAGTCCCAAATAACATGAGGGGGTCAAGGATCAGAATTGAGTAGGAAAAATTCCGTAGCGAAGGAAAGAAAAGAAGAAGAAAAGAGGGGATCCAGGAGGAGAGAATTATTGAAGCGCCAGCGGGAGGATTTGGGATGAGGAGGAAGAAGGTCAAGAACAGTGACAATAGGAGCATGGTCTGAGATAAGTATCGGCTCTATAGATGAGGAAAGAAGATTTTGAGAGAGAGACTGAGAAAGGAATATGTAGTCAATCCGGGAGAAAGAGGCATGAGGAGGTGAAAAGAAAGAATAGTCCAAAGAGTCAGGGTGGGACAGTCTCCATGAGTCGAGAAGGTGAGATTTAGAGATAGTGTCAAGGAATTGTGTATGTGATTTGTGGGGGGTGAAGCGGGCAGAGGATTTGCGATCAAGAAACGGGTCAACAATTTGATTACAATCCCCACCCAGAATGAACAGGGAATCACTGTATTGAAAACACTTAGAAGTTATTAGAGGCCAAAAATTACAATCAGGATGAGTGGGGCCATATACATTAAAAACAGTCAAGGATACAGAATTGATTAACAGCTTAACTAAGACCCAACGACCCTCAGAATCATTTTCTTGAGAAAGAACTTTACATTTGAGCTTCTTGTGACACAAAATGGCCACACCGTTCTTTTTGTTAGATGTAGGAGAAAATAAAACCGTTCCCACCCAGCCTCTTTTTAACTTAAGAGACTCCGCCTCAGAGAGATGGGTCTCTTGTAAAAGAACTAAGTCAGGAGTGTAAGAGGCTAGATGGGAAAGCACTCTCTGCCGTTTAATAGGGCTAACAAAACCTTTCACATTCCATGAAATAACTTTGAATTAAATCACAATAAAATGTGCTAGGAACAGAGAAAAGAAATAAAACCAAAAACGCCACAAAGGAGAATAACAAGCGAGTGAAAGAAAAGAGCAGGACAAAAGAAAGTCAAAAGTCATAGTAAAAAAAGAACAAGGAAAAAGGAAAGGAAGGAAAGGGGAGGAAAAGAGGAGAAGAAGAAGAGACAGTACATATCCAAAACGGACGACTGAGGAAAACATACCTGAAAGGGGAAGGGAGATGACAAGATGACGAGATGACGATGGGGTGTGGGAGGATTCGACAAGAACAGCCCCCCAAGCCGGAGAGCAACACACCGCACCGGGACGGAATATGAGTAGGGCGGATCATATGGTACGAAGAGGACTACAAGAGGGTTGATCAAACAAAAAATCTGAGGGAGGGAAAAAGAAACATGTTATGCAGAAGTCATGGGGAGGTAAACAGTACAAAAACAGAAACAGAGAATTGTATGCAGAACAGAAAACCCAAACAACAACCATTATATAATCACATCAGGCAGAAGAAGGATCAAACCTAGGAGGGAAAAAATCTCAGCATGAACCTGTAAGAAGAAAAAAAACCAAACAGATAAATAATCAACCAGTAGGAGGAACGGATGTGTCCATGCCAACGTTAGTGTGAGTGTGAATGAAATTCTTAAGTTCAGCTGGATCTTGGAAAGTCCAGGTGTTGTTCTGATGAGTTACCTTGAAGGTACAAGGGTGAAAAAGGCCATATCTGGCACCCATAGAGCGCAGAGGAGCACGAAGAGATAAAAATTATTTTCTTCTGGCAGCAGTGACATTAGAGACATCCTGAGAAAGAAAAACTCTCTGACCCATCCAGGACACTTGGCGCTTCGCTCGAGCTGTGGAGAGGACCAAAAGGAGATCTGTAAATTTGAGGAAGAGGATGATGACCCCTCGCGGTTTGGTCGAGGAGGAGGAGCGAGGGCCAAGTCTATGGGCACGTTGGATACTGAGAGGGGTAGTAGCAGGAAGGTCCAGCAACTTCAGGAGGAAAGAAGAGAAAAACGTGACAGGATCATCTCCTTCCAAGGATTCCGGCAGGCCGTAAACGCGCAAGTTATTCCTCCTGTTCCTGTTTTCCAAGTCTTCAGTGTGCTGTTGAAGGGCAAGAAGAGACTTCTCCAGAGAGGAGATGCGTTGAGAGTTTGACTGAATTTCTGGAACCTGCTGCTCAACAGAAGAAACACGAGCCTCCATAGTGGACCATTTGGCCTCAAAAAGCTGCATCTTAGCATTAGTCTCCTCCACGAACGGGCGCAAAGCGCGAATCTCCTCAAGTATCAACTCCATAGATATAGGAGGCGGAGAAGACTCGGATGGAGGTGGAGAGGAGTCCTGCTTCAAGCGCTTAGGTAAGGAGTCAGGAGGAGAAGATTTACTGGGGGTAAGTTGTGATGGAGAAGAGCGGGTGGAGGCTGATGTCGCCATTTGATCCGTGGAAGGAGGATGAGGAGAATGACCTGCTGATGAGGAGGAAGCAGAGGAAGGTAGAGTCTTCGAGGGCACAAAGACAAACTTTGGATTACGTAGCTTGCCCATAGAAGCCTAAACGTGCCAGTAACAGTGACAGGAAGGCAAAGAAGCAAACCAACAGAACAACCTGCACTCAAAAAGCAGAGAATGCCAATATATCCGGTCCGAAGAGCCCAGCAATCAGCAGGAACAACAGAGGACACTAGGAAAAATCATGAGGAAACTCCAGACCTGAAGGAATGCCAGCAGATGTTAGAGGGTACTTCCAGTAGTAACCAGGAGATCGCCAGTGGGCGTGAAAGCCATGCGCACTAAAACTTGGTAGGCATATTTGCAAAAAAGAATTAGAAAAATAAGTCACATGCCTTGGAACTGAGGTAGGCTATCACTGAAAAGCACAGCGTGTGTGGCATATTGCAAGGAGAGCATGGAGGCAGAGGTCTCAAAAAAAAGGAGTAAGCTGGAAGGATAGCGCACTGACAGGGCGCAGTCGCAAAAGCTGGCAATAATAAAGAGACCAAGTGGGCCAAATGGCATATCCCCCTGACACAGCTACCAGAGGCAATTCATACAGGATTGGGGATTAAAGAACGTTGTCTAGTAGTAGAATTGGCGCCATGAGAGATTTGACTGAGAGGAGACAAGTTGCAATATTTCATTAAAATTATGTAAATGTCACAGCAAGAGAGTCTCTGGTGCAGAATCTATCTTTATGCGCCCACATCATGTAAAGATCAAGTTGATTCACCTCTCAGAAGCGTTGAAGGAGATGTAACAGGCTCAGGAAGCAGCAGATAGTTACAGCAGAAGCAGTCCCCTCAGACGTGATGACTTCGTGAAATCATCTCAAAATGGCGGACGCGCTGAGGCGATTAACAAATTCGCCGAAAATGAGGCATTTTCCAGAGAAGAGCGGACCCCCAGACCTCACCAGGTACACATCGCGCTCCGGTGCCAGGAACCGCCAAAAGAAACGGAAAAGATGCAGGAACGCCTCCGTATGGGATGAAAGTCCGTCCCGGTGTTGCGGAGCTCCAAAGTCAGGCGGCCATTGCCGTCGGCGTCCAAGCCACGCCCCCTAAACATTTATTTTTAGAGCTGAATGCACTTCATCATTATATGTTGACCCTCTTATGTGTTTTTTGTTAGAACTGTGGTGTTGGTACTGACTGTATGTGTGGCATTGTACTAGTAACCTTTAGTTTGACTTGATTATTCTGTCCTTTGTCATAATATTTTTATTCCCAGCACTCACAGATGATTTTGTATGAACCGTTTGTAGTTCTGGTGCTTGGCCTGTGTATGATGTTTGACTTACTTCAATGCCAGGTGGTGTAACTTTGAGCCTGGTTGGCTTATAGTATATCAAATCAGTAGTTTTTGTTTCCTTTTGTAAAAATTGGTCTCCTTACAGCCTGATTTACACTTTTGTAGGTGTATCACTGGATTTGTGTTGCTCACTCAATGCCCGGAATTGATTCTCCCCTTGCCGCAACCATTTCAATGAGGTATTTCTAATTTTCGGATTCCAACCTCTTTCAAAAGTCCACATTTACACCTTCATGTTAATTTTTTGTCTCCACAGCTTCGTCCAGAAATCATGGACAATTACGCCACTGCTAAGGTGGAAAGCACCTTTTCAAATGGAGGGGCATATTTACAAGGGTTGGTGGCAATATCCACTTCTTATTTACAAAGCAGCGTTAAGCCACATAGCATGGCTTAACGCCGTCCTGTAAATAAGGCCATTTTAACGATTCACTTAGCGTGAAAGGGGTGTGCAGTAGGTGTTGCAGTGGGCGTTCTGCCGCAACACCCATTGCTTTTATACACTGTCCCATATTTACAAGCCTGGGGCAGCACCAAAAACTAAGACCAGGGAATACCTGGTCTTAGACTGGTGATGTGGGGAGAAATGATTAATTTCTCTTAGTTTTTTTGCTCTTTCCACTAGTGCTGCACACATGGAAAGAGCAAATCGCCTTTCAAGATTGTTTATGTTAGGAATGTGTCCCTTCCTGCCCATAAACAATCACCCCTGCAGCGCAGGCCCCCTTGCAACATGGCGCAAGGGTGCCTGCGCTGGCTCTAGGCAGCTTTATTAGCACTAGGGGAAACACAGAGGTCTGCCGTATCTTTGTAAATAGAGTGCATCCCCGTGTTTTAAAAATATCGGAGCGCAGAATTGCCAATTTTGGCGCAGCTCCGTGCTCCGACATTTTGTTGTAAATGTCCCCTGGGGTTTTGTGAATTCCACATATTCCTCGTTGTTGTTGCAGATGTGCATACTGTATGCTATTGCTCTTTTTTTGTAAATTGGTTTGTAAATTAGTACCAGAGGGTTCAGTGGCATCATTGTGGAACTGTGAGTTGAAGTACCGAACACACGATTTTTCACGCTCAACGCATACAGCAATCTTTCAAACAGTACACCCACCCAGAGCTATTGCGTTTGGTAACGTGTGTGTGCGTTTTGATGCTGCATAGGAGAGAGAGGTGCTTGTTTCTCGGCTGACAGTGCTGTGGTGAGGAATGTGAAGAGACAGACACGCAAGTGTCTGAAAGGTTGGTTGTGGAGACGCTCTTTGAGTGATCTTGACGCCTGAGGCATGCTGGGTTTTCTAGGAAATTCTATTTAAAGTGCGTGCTTTTTTTATACAATACTTAGCTTCTCTCCGACATGCAGGTTCTGGTGGCAGAGGCGGGACAGGTGAGTGTTTACTCCCAACCGGCTTGACAGGTTGCAGTGCGGTGAACGTTTTACGACGAACAGCTGTCGTTTTTTGAAGTGTGATAAAAGCCACTCGCTGTGACAGGTCGAGCAGCACCCTACGGGAGCGGCACATTTTTGGCCTCGGTGCAATGGAAGGTGCTAGAAGGAAATGGCGAGAGCAAACACCCTGTGAGCAGGCCAGGGGCTGTTCTCTGACTGAAGAGTGCAGCGGAGCTCGGAATGGCTGCCTGTCTCAGGGCGTTGAATATGTGTGAGTTCGATTACTAGTTTGGGGCTCGGTGGACATCCTCGAGTGGTCGTCAGAAGCAATAGCTGCCCCTGCGACCTGTTCACCACTGCACTGTGATCTTATTAACATTGCCCTTCATCCACTTAACAGAAATGACTAGTTCCCAAGTAAATGGTATTCATGTTCTAACATAAGAAGGCTGGAAAGCTGCACCTGCCTGGCCAGTCTTCAACTAATGGCCCTCTTGCCACAGCAGAAGTCAGCATCCGTCATTTAAGTCCTGCCAGCTTCGACTCTTGAACAAGTCGATAGCCTTGGGATTCCGGGGCTTATTTACAAGCCTCTTGCCCCGCCAGAGATTACTTTTGTGACGCTCCGCTGGTGCAACCGCCTGCCCCATATTTACAAGGACACGTAGAGCCACCCTGCATGACTTTTCCTGTCTTTGTAAATATGCTCCCTTCTCATGCAACACTTTGCGTGAAAGGGGCGTGACATGGGTGTTGCTGTGGGTGCTCCCACACAACACCCATGTATTCTGCTCCATTTCCAGGTTTATGAGAATTCGCAAACCTTGAAGTGCGTCAGAATGCGCGCAACAAGGACAAATGGTTACATTTTTCCTCTTTCGAGGGGTGCAGCATTCTACAGCACCCATAGGAAAAGGAAATCACCTCTTTTTTTTAATTTTTTTATTGTTTTTGTGCAGGAAGGTACCCCTTCCTGCACAGAAAC
The DNA here is from genome assembly GCF_964204655.1 of Triturus cristatus. Classification (NCBI taxonomy): domain Eukaryota; kingdom Metazoa; phylum Chordata; class Amphibia; order Caudata; family Salamandridae; genus Triturus; species Triturus cristatus. The sequence goes on along the minus strand of NC_140588.1, from coordinate 408,621,430 downwards.
AATCTCCCTGCAACACAGGCACCCTTGCACCACGTCGCAAGGGTACCTGCATGGGGCATGGCAGCCGATTGTGCACCAGTGCAGAGGAACCTACATGGATGCATCATATTGTTGTAAATATGACGTATCCGTGTGTTTTGAAAGTGCCGCAGTATGGCGCGGCCAAAGGACTTGCGTGTCACACTGCGGCGCTTTCTTGTGAATAAGCCCCTCCATTTTTTCTGCCTAAGACCATGTGCCTGATAATGGCCCTGCACACTGGTTCCCAATCATTTATAACTGGTGTAACCTGCAGCATGAGATCTTTCCTTAGTCATACTCTTTGTGGGTGTGTGACCTTAGTTGGCCTATCTTTTTAAAATATGTGCTGGAGCGGGTGTTGCAGGTGTTAGGACACACCTCTATCGCTTGCTCTTGGTGGAGGAATGATTACCAATTATTTTGTGCCTCCACTTATGGCCCGATTTCGAGTGAACCGGATTTAGGTTCTGAGATGCTGGGTGGCTGCAATAACATTTCCGGCCAGTCTTTCCACACCTAAATCCAGCTACTCTTATTGTCCATGGAATGCGGAATACCATGCATAACCGGAACTACCATTCTCAATTCCAGCCCCCATTCCAGGGCCAGTGTCTGTCCCATTTTACCAGCTTCTCAGACCATGTGATAAACAGTAGCGAGGGGAGGAGGCTTGTGCGTGCCATGGGGCTGGGTCGAGGGATGGCAAAGGTGACAATGACAGGGCAGGCTGTAGGCTAGCAAGGGGAGTCGTCCATGTCCTACCCATGCTGTAGTAAGTGTTTGTGCAGGAGTGGGCTGCGGTTGTGCACACCGCACACTCCTCATCTGCTCACGGTTTTACAGGCTTAAAAAATCAGGCCCAGTGTTCTTGTATCTGTAAAATTTGTATGTTGAAGCACCCAGACTCTAACAATCTGGCAGGGTGGTACCCCACCGGGGTATACCCTCTACCAAATTCAGAATCAGGCCCTTAGATGAAGAATCCAAGGTCACTTCATAAACCATTGCTGTCCACATATTGGTGGAATTCTCTGCCAGAATATTACAAAAAACGATAAATATGACAACTATCTCTTAAGTAACGGCTAAACTCGCTTATGATAGAATTTGTCACAGCACACAATAAGGAAACCGACCATATCAGACATTGCACCCTAAATCTCATTGACATTCTCCATAAGCTGCACAATTCCTACCTACGCTTCTAGGGTAACAGGACACATTCCACACACACAGTCCACATTACAAAGGGCCAAAAGCCTTTATTGAGACTTGTCATCTGATACCTAATACAAGTGTTTTGAATGACAAACCTCTTCACATTCAAGCAAGAAGCCAGAATGAATGTGTACAACACCTGTATCACAAATCCCCTCAGTCCAGGCAAGGGCTGCACAAAACTTTAATCCATTCACTAATTTTGCCTACGGTTGAATAAAATCAGGCTCCACTGCTAACTGACTTTCAAATAACACTATACCCAGTGAGGAGAGGACTTGTTCTGTCTGCAAGTGGGTGACATCCCAAACATTCATATCAGAACTAACAATGGTCAATGATTGGTGACCATTCATGATCCCAGTAAGAGGTGCCTTACTTTCATTTCGCTTCTGCTTTCTCTTGCTAAGTGATTCACATGATGGTAAAGAAAGTAGAGGATCATCCTCTTGAGACTGGAATCTGCATAGTGACCTCAACCACTAGCGGCTGTCGTAGAAGGCCATCTCTACTATATCAACCTCCTCAGAAATCCCTTTCAGGGTTCTGCTAGATGGCCCTGGGTAGATCTCATGATCAAACATTACAGGAATTTCTTCTTTGGGGAGTTCTGCTCTTCTGTGTTCTCTTCACTCCTTCTTGGACTGAGGGGTCACATCTGAATGGTCATGAAGTATCAAATCCTCAGAGAACTGAAGGAGATCTCCTAACATCTAGACATCTCTCCTGCATTTTCTTGAGACCTGCCAATTAAGATGGCTGCTCTGAGGGATACCCTGAAACCAGGAGGGGATGTATAAAATAGAGTGAGCAGTGAAAATGTTATTTTAAGACAGGTCTCTGCCACAGCTTTGGGCTGACTGGGGTCTTAAAAAGGCGAAGAGCTGGAAGGGTGCTGTTTTTTCCACCTAATACAGTGTTAAGTAGTTGTTGGGCACTGGAACTTTAAAGGAATGTACTGCTTTTGACTGAAAAAGTTTTGGCATAGCTGACATTTCTAAAGTAAACAACATAACATAACACAGCGCACTTGCATATCAGAAAACCAACAAACATTAAAAGGACACAGCAAAACTGTAACAACAGAATTCAACGCAACAACAACGGTACAAAATTACAATAACCTAAGGCAATGATTCAGCACCAAAACACAACAATACATCAAAAACCAACACACATCACCACCACAACAAAATGCATCCCAACAAATATGCACAAATATTCTGAGGAATTTTAATCCTTTTGGCTATATGAATGATTAGTAAGACTAAACCAGGAGTCAATATTTCTGACACCTCCTTACATAGTTCCATGAAGAAATTATCTTCTCCTGTTGCTTTGCAGCCTGGTAGATCTTGCAAACTAGACAGGACCTCAGCTACTGCAAATGGCCTCAATAAGTCGGTAGACTCTGCTTCATCTACTTTAGGTACCCTTATGCCACTCCATATTCTTTTCTGGACATTTTCAAAACCATTACAGGCTCTTTCTTGATAATTAGAGTGGTCATACCGTAAAATATTTCCCCAATTCACAAGGATCGCCTTCGACTAATCTAGGGACAGGGTCAATAATAGATTGCATTACATTGCAGCAGACATTTCCTTTTCCGGCCTCTGCCGATTTTCTTTAAACAATCTTTAGACTAGAGTTTTAGGGTTCACTGATTCTTGTTGGCCATTGTGCACAACCAAGCTCTGTTTAACTAGAGCCCATTCTCCTATGTCTCATGTTTCCTTGTTTGTAAATACACTAACACTGCAGAACTAACTTGTCAAAAGGCCAAGAGTTCAAATTATATTTAGCCCAACTAAGCATTGCTAATTTCATTCAAGTCAATTCAATTCAATTCTTTTTTGTGGAGTTCCCATAGATAAATACTTTTAAAGCTGTATTTGTCATTTGTTAGACGACAGTTTACAATTGTACGAAAACCAGTTAATGTCCTTGGTAAGCACAGACACCCTAGTGCAGTATCACTATTGTCACACACACCCAAAAGCAGAGTTGTATACAATACAAGCAGTTTTAATTATGCAGTAAGATTTGATGCACATTAGTATCTCACTGTCCAGTACACTGGGTCCGTAGTCACAATACCTTCTGATCTGTCCCAGGCTGTTCTACCTGGTTGTGTGAATACATCCCCAGTGGATACATTTGGGCCCAGATGTAGGGGCGAGGAGGGAGCCACACACCTCAGCTTTCTTGATCAGCTTGTGAGGTATTTGATCCTCTTAGCCACTAAGAGTGCCAGCACTGTATAGTGCCTGTATGATTTCAGAATGTCTCTCATATATACCAATGGGTCCACCAGAGTGGTTCCTTTTAGTTCAGTGTTTATCATCTTCAACAGGTTTTCATGTTGTGTGAGACCAGTAGACGCCAGAAGCAATCGGTGTTGTGGTGGAACACCTAAAGCAGTGCCCATTGCATGCCCCTTTCATGCTAAGGGATGTGTGTAAAGGGGCCTTATTTACAAGGCGGAGTTAAGCCACAAAAATTGGTTTAACCCTACTTTGTAAATATGGAGAAGCACATATCACCACCAGAACGTTCCTAAAAGTGATGTTCTAGTGGTGATATCCCCTTGTAAATATGCCCACAAAGTGTATTAAGTCTGCACCAGGAGTTCTGCAATTCTTGCATTCCATCCCCACATCAGGACCCATGTCCTTTAGCCCATAGGGGCTGTAGTAACATCTATGCAAGAATTTATGGTACGGTAATCTAAGTCTGCCTTTCAGGGCTGTCTCTCGTGTGTCAGCAGCAACATGAGACTGCACATCTGGAATTTCCTCACCGAAATCTGCCTCTCACTTGCCTTGTGAATCCCTAGGATGCTTGTTTCCAGTCCAGGGAGGAGCTGGCTTGGCAGTTCGGGCTGGACTGTTCCCATGACGCACAAGGTCAAGACTGATTTGCATATGGCTGGGTTCAAACTGGAATGGCATGGTGAGCAAAAAAAAGATGGATTTAGGCCCAGATCTCTGTACTGGGGTGAAAGTATGACATTGTTCTGCATTCTGTTCTTCAACTGTTGTTTAGGTCTCGCCTGAGACAGCGCTTTAGCGCTGCTCTGGCGAGACTTATAGTAAGCGAGTTTTGGAAGTGCAAACAGTGGCTTTTCAGGCCTCCAAATACAGTGCATGTGGGCGCGCGCACCATTTGCCAGCCTGAAAAGCACTGCCTGATCACTTGCTTTGATGTCCTCAGTGAGCCGCGCGGCCACTGAGGACATCAAAGTGCACACCATTTGCCACCCCCTTGTTTTTTCCTTTGATCCCTATCTTTCCCTTCCTCAATCTCACCCTCTCCCTGCCTTTTACAACTGCGGCCCGCACCACTGCGCCCGCCCCCACTCCCCCCTCCCACTTCCTCCTCGTCAGCTTCAGTGTGCTCTTGTTCTCTGTCTCCCAAACATCATCCAGCAACGATGCCATGGCTGGTTTCACTTTCTTTGTTTAATCACTGTGGCCTTTTATTTACCCCTCCCACCTGCCAAACTGCATCCAGCAGCATTCACCATGGCTTTTTATTTATGTAATAGAGCGCCCGTAATGCTAGCCTCAAAAGAACACCCAGCCAACCTCCCTAACAGCATCAAGCAGGGATCGCCGTGGCTCCCCTCCCACCTCCTAAACAGCAATAAGCAGCAATCGCCGTGGCACTCTATTTATTTAAGCGAGGTTCCCCATTTTCCCAACCACCTCTGATTTCCTCATTCCGAACTCACTCTTCCCTCCATGAAAGAGCAGCCCTGATCACTGTACAGGAATGCAGTTTAACTCCTTGGACGGCAGACCTGGGCGTTTCCTCCGTGTAATCGTATAATTACCGTGTCAACATGTCCGCTAATGTTTTTATTCTTGTGAAAGCCATGCGCCTAAACAATATACAGGCAAGTATGGGGGGGGGGTTCATTTCGATGTGGTACTGGCATAAGAATTCATAAAGTCACAGCTTAAAGAGGGCGTCTGAGGATTTCTGTTGACGATCGTTACTATGTCCTGCTTATCTTGTCTGAAAACCACAGACTGCGACATGTGATGCTTCCGAGGTACGGTGGTTGCCAAGGGACAACAAGCATTTGCAATGCAATAGGTCTCGCATTTATACGAGTTTGAGCTATTGGCATTGTAAATTGTGGTAAATAATTTAATTACCGGAACTTAATTTGATGCGGAAAATCTATAATAATAGCTCAGTAAAATAAGAGGCAGAATCCGTGGTATTAGAGGTTCGGAACGGGCTTTATTCCAGAATCAATTCGAATTGAGGACTTCATGTTTCATTACCACGAAGGTTCAGGAAGTGAAGGACCAACTTTATTGACAAGTAATCATTTTTATACAATAGGCATTACAGTGAAACAGATGGAGGAGGCGTAACAATTGATAGCAAAGATAAAACATACATGCGTAGCTAGAGTGGGTGTAACTGGGCGTAACTAAAGAACGTCATCAGGTATGATGTCATAATAGGGTGGTTCCATGAAAGAATTTCGCAATGTCAGCAGAAATACTTGGCAGAAATGCGCGCGCAGCAGCATGACGTGTGATTGACGTGCAACTAGGGGGTGAAGGGGACTTGACATTTAGCTCTACATGTGGAGACAGAAGTCTGGGGGGTCAAGTCAACCTAATCCCAAATCATATCTAACATCCTATGTTTAAAGAACTGTGTTATCCAAAAAGAAAGGTCTTTCGAACAAAATCGATTCTATACTGACTGTGAGTGCGTGTGCAAGCGTCTAAGTGTCTACACTAGATGCGAGGGCAGAAATCTTCCATAGTAACAGGGCTATGAATTACTTGCATAAAGACAGAGAAGCCGGGCCCTTTGCTCGGTAGCTGGAAGAATGTTTACTTAAACTACTAGACAGGAATGCATTGGATAGGGAGCGGAGCAGATAATTTCGAAGGTGAAATACAGTTTCTTGGCAGGCAACAGGCTGGAGTCAGGCACCGTTAGCCGCGCAGGGAGTAGGACAAAGTTCATGGATACAGATGCGAGCTCAGACTGGAGCTTTCAGAGGCAGAAGGCAGGAAAAGGCTTGATGGCAGAATCAGGGCCTACTCGCCTGGACTGTAAAATGGGATAAATGAACCATATAAAGCCGGTGGCCTTTCATACTTAGGAATGGAATATCCGGCCCATTCATGGCGGATCTGAAAGAGGACATGTTGACGGTGGACGCACATGTGTTTGCGTCTTCATAACTGGAACTGGAGGGATCATACATGTACTTGTGATTTGTACATGAAACCGTTGGGGTCCAAGATAGGGGACATAACTGATCATAAAAATCCATATTTCCACATTCCCTCCTTGTCCCCTACTTGCCCGTTAAGAGATATCAATCTTCATCAATCCGTTGATCTGTTCATATAGCATCATTTGTTCTTCTTTTTTCTTCTGGGATGAACGAAATTTTGGTGGTGGAATACACGATGTGGCACACAGGCCGCAAATTGCTGGTCCACATTGTAGGCATAAGCAGCAACTGAATAGTATGAGAAAGCCAATACCTAGGAAGGATAGGACCCTCCATCCAAAGGTAGATAATACACTCCAAAACCAACCGGACCAAGTCCAGGTGCCTGGATTCTGGTGTATCTGGCTTACAATCTTATGAAGGCGAGTTATGGCTTTATATACAGATGGCGAATTTGCTGGTATGAAAATGCAACAGCTTGATCCGATGACCCTACAAGCTCCGCCCCTATCGGCCAGGATGACGTCAAGGACAAGACGATTTTGAAGCACAACAATCCGCATAGCAGACTGCTCTTCTGTTAAATTGCCTAAGGCGGAAATAGTTTCGTTCACTACTGCTTCAAGGGTTCTGGTTAATCTACGTATCAGCTTACTATTGGTAACTGTACCTATATAGGGAAAGAGACCTTTATTAAAATCTGTGTATTTTTCCCATGCTGTCTCAGTGTAATCGACTATTGGGAGATCTCTCCGTTCTCTATTGTGTACTAAATGAGTATTTCTGTGATAATCAGGAGGAGCTAGGAAAACAGGTGGCAAAAGGAATCCGATATAGCAGGTACCATCCCAATCTAGAGGCAAACGTATATATGCCGTCTGACCACATATGAAGTAGGAATGGCGGGAAGCTCTAAATGTAGACTTGCCTTGATCACTAAATTCTATTACAGTGGTGCATCTACTATGGCCCATATGTATGGAACCATTCTTTCTTACACATAATTCACCTTTGACTGGAAATACTGACATGGCGGGCAAAATTGGTGTAGCTTCGGATTCGACATTCAGGATCATGAGATTAAGCGTAAAATTGCCTAATCCATATACTTCATTTTCTAGATCAGTTCCTGTTCTTTTGGGAAATCCCTCCTTGTTAGGGTAACAGACTTTGAGCAAAACTAAGTTCAGATTTCCCCATACCCAGTTGTCTTGATAAACTGCAGAATTCGAATCTAGGGAATTAATTAAACTAAACCATGCTCCACAGGAGCCGTTGTGTGTGAACGGGTATGGAAAGAGAGGCAGAATTCCTTTATAGTTCTGATAGGGAGGGAGTCGGCCACATATCCAACAATTTGTAGCATTGCTAACCTGATGGGAATGATGTAACATATTAATAAAAGTGTTATTGCGCAGCGCAAATCTATAGGACAACTCATGCGGGGGTAATTCACTAAAAGAATGTTCAGCAGTAACATTGTAAACATGTTTAGAAATAGGATAATATATGTGCAACAATATACTTGCAGCGATTATTAAAAGACTTAAGAAAAACATAATTAATAACGTCACTGTGCAATGACTACGCAGTGATTTACAGTACGCATGTTGTTTCAATCGTATTTTTCCGTTTCTTTCTCTATTCAGGTCTAAGGAATACATGTCAGAGACAAATTCGACCGATTCACCTTGGAGAGGACTTAAACAATCAAATTGCCTGACTTGTTAGACCGAAGTTTTAGTTTATATTGTTCATGGTCATTCAGTTCAACCAAAGGAAGTTTTGAGTCAATCGGTGAAGACACGCGAGGTGTGTCATTTACGTCGGACGGTAGTCCATGAAATTTCTTGATATGACTTGAATGTATCCAGCCTTTTCGACCTTCGATCTTCACGGCTGTCCTCGTTGTTAACAGTACGAGTTGAGGCGATTTCCACCTAGGATCCAGCTGAGACTTCCGGTCAAAGTTCCTCACTAATACCAAGTCCCCTGGAATTACGTCATGGGGTTTCACCTCGGTGTTGTCGGGAAAAGCTGCAGCTACCTGTGAACGACAAGATTGTAGTGCAGACATCAAGGAAGCCAAGTAATCTGTCAGCATATTACAGTCAATATCAGTTATTTTGCGTGGTATAGGCGTCCCCCACATATTTGGTGGTCTACCGAAGATCACTTCATAAGGGGATAGCCCTGTTCGAGAGTGTGCTACCATTCTCATGTAAAAGAGTGCAACTGGTAAGGCTACTACCCAGTCGACACCTTTCTCTCTACAAATTTTGGACAGTCTAATTTTCAGGGTCTGATTATGTCGTTCCACGAGACCTGCTGCCTCGGGGTGTCGGACACAGTGAAATTTCCACTGATAGCCTAACAAAAGTGAAACGTGTTTCATTAGTTCGGATGAGAACGGCTGGCCGTTATCTGAGTAGACAACACGTGGTAAACCGTACCGTGGGAAGAATTCTCGAACCAACTGTTTGGCAGTAGTCGGGGCAGTGTAATCTGAAACCGGGTATGCCTCTGTCCAACGGGAAAGAGCACAGACAACTACGAGAACATATTTGAATCCTCGACATCGTTCCATCTGGATATAATCCATCTGGAGGACTTCAAAAGGGTGATCAGGAGGCTGAAATCCACCCTGTTCTACGGGAATGCTTTTACCTGGGTTAAACTGACAACAGATCATACAGGTACGAACTTTTTGTTTAGCTGCTGCTCGTAAATGTTTGTTGAACCAAATGTGTTGAATGCTGTCTAGCATAGCTTTTTCTCCTAGATGTGCTGGACTATGTACAGTATTAATTATAACTTGGACCATTGAATCAGGAAGGAACCACACAGATTTTTCCTTCGTCATCCATCCTTGATCCGTTTGGATCCCTCCTAATTCAGTCCATTTCTTTATTTCGTCTGGTGTAGCATGTGTCTGTATGTCAATTACGTCAAGAGCGGGATCCTTAACCGTCATGCAATGTGTTGGTGTCGGGACTATTGTCTTTGTCATGTCGGATGTTTGAATTTGTGCAGTCTGTTTAGCTGTTCTGTCAGCTAGATCATTGCCTTGAGAAATGATATCAGTAACTTTCGTATGAGCTTTACATTTCATAATTGATATTGCAGTGGGTAGATGTATTGCATCTAATAAGGCATGAATGAGGGGTCCGTGCTGAATGTGGGCACCGTGAGAAGTTAAATAACCTCTCTCTCGCCACAGCACGCCGAAGTCATGTACAACTCCGAATGCATAACGTGAATCAGTGTATATGTTGACTTTTTTATTTGTGGCTTGAATACAGGCTTGTGTCAGAGCGATGAGCTCTGCGGCTTGAGCTGACAAGGTATTTATGCAATTTGTTTCAATGATTTCAGTGTCTGTTGTGACTGCGTAAGCGGCCACTAGCTCTCCTGTACCTGTTCTCATACATGAACCATCTACATACAACGTCAGGTCTGGGTCTGACAATGGGACGTCTGTTAAATCTTGTCTGGGTTTCGTCGTGATAGTGATAACTTCTATACAATCATGTGCTAGTGGGTCTGTTCCGTTTATTGGTAACAGTGTGGCAGGATTCAATGTACTACAACGTCTGATTTCTATATGTGGCTGAAACAATGTTAATTCGTAACCAGTGAGTCATGCTATAGTCAAGTGTTGTGTTTGTGTGCGGTTCAAGAGAACCTCTACTGCATGTGGTACTTGTACTGTCAATGGATGTCCTAGTACTATGGCATCGCTTTGTCTGATTGCTAAAGCTGTTGCTGCCACTGATTTCAGGCACGCAGGCAAAGCCTGAGCTACGGGATCTAATGTACTAGAAAAATAAGCACATGCTTTGTGTGATCCTGCTTGTTCCTGTGTGAGTACTGACAAGGCAGTACCTTCGCGTTCTGTAACAAAGAGTGTAAACTGTTTATTGTAACATGGTGTTGCTAAAACAGGTGCTTGGCATAAAGCTTTCTTTAGGCTTTCAAAAGCTTGTGTATGTTCCTGAGTCCAAGGGAGAACAGTCGATGTGGCTGCCTCCTGTGTTGTCAATTGAATGAGTGGTTTTGCTAGAAATGCATACTGAGGGATCCACTGCCTACAATATGAAGTGAGGCCTATGAAAGCCCGCACCTCCTTTTGTGTCTTGGGTATTGGCATATTAGCAATTAACTGGATGCGATCTGGTGTAAGCTGCCTTCCCTCCTTGGACAGCGAGTGACCAAGGTAAACAACTCGCTGGACACAGAATTGCAGCTTAGAAGGGGACACCTTGTGCCCCTTTTCGGCCAAAAATTGTAAAACCGTCAGTGAGGCTTTTTCACATTCAGGTTCGCTTCTAGCGGTGATCAGCAGATCATCGACATATTGAAGCAGGGCAGTGTTGACTGGCATGTGGATACTGTCGAGTTCTCGTTTCAGTGCTTGGCTATAGATGCTGGGGCTTTCTGTGAATCCTTGAGGTGCGCGTGTGAATTTAAAGCTTCGTCCATTTAAACTAAATCCGAACAAGTATTGGCTTTCCGGATCTATTGGGACGCTGAAAAAGGCATTCTTGAGATCAATTACAGTAAAGAATGTTGCTTCGGAATCAATGGCTGTCAGTAATGAAGAAATGTCTGGGACTACGGGGTATTGTGGTACTATGCATTTATTTAATTCGCGCAGATCAATAACCAATCGATATACTGGCGGGGCTGTTGGATCGGTTCGTTTAAGAATCGGAATTTACGGTGAATTACATACATTGGAGTCAGTTTCCACAACCACTCCTTGGGTAATAAGCTCGTCAATGATTTGCAGTAAAGCCACTACAGCATCTGGGGGTAACTTGTATTGTCGCATTCGTGGTAGTACCACTCCTGCCTTTAGTGTGACTCGATATGGTGTAATGTTCATGCAACCAACATCTGTAGGGCCTTGTGCCCATAAATGTGTGGGTAAAGTCTGCAGTCGGTGATCCATGTCTCGGGACACGTAGTGCCCTTTGAAATCACGTAAAAACAATCTTACTCCTTCCGGAGAACAACATATTATAGCTCCTAGAGCTTTCAAAGTTTTTATGCCTAACAGGTTTTCTGGACATGATTTAGTAAGTAATAAATCTGTAGTTCGTGTCAAGGGACCAATCGTAAGTGGAAGAGGCTGTGATACTTCGTTAATGATAGGTTTTCCTGAAAAACCAAGGGAAATATTCTGTGAGCCTGAGAGGGGTGCCCCTGGAACTTCACTACGTTTTATTGTTGTTCGGCTTGCCCCTGTATCAAGTAAAAACTTTCTATCTTGGCCTAATAGTTCACTGTGTACATAAGGTCCTTCTTGATCTACAGGGACCTCAATAAGGGGTAAGCCAACTTCCCTCTCTAGGCTGTTTCATGAGTATCGTTGATAATCAGGGTAGTCATACTGTGCGGTCTGATACATCTGTCGGGTCGTCGTTTGTGTGGCAGCAATAGGCTGCAGTGGTGGAGCTGGCATAGACTGTTGCGGAGCTGGCATGGACTGTGCATGCTGCGGGGCTCCTTGTTCGTTCTGATCCTGTCTAAGTGGTCGTGGTCTTTCTTTTGTGTTACCTATGGCGATATTATGTTTTAAAACGGGACAATCGTGTACATAATGACCTGGCTGTTTACAATAGTTGCATGTCCCTTTTACAGGACCTGCTGAAACACTGGACTGTGTCATACCCTTTTTATGACCGTCAGCTGGAACTGTCTGGGAAACTAGCATTTTCATTTTCGTGTCTTTCATGCGTCTATGTTCATGTTCTTGTTCTTCTCTAATTCTATTGTGATGGTACTGTAGCATTTGTAACATTTGTGACGGAGTGTTACCTTGCCAGGTACTCTCGAATTTCAATACTCTATTCTTAACTTGGGGCAAGGCATTTTCAACCAATTTTGTCACAAACAGATGTGGATACGACTCGCTACTTGCTTTTATTCCACTATTTATACCAAAACATTTTTCAAATCGGGAATAGAAATCACTAGTGTCTTCATCTGATTTTTGTTTACAGGCTGAGATTGCACCCCAGTCTTCCTTTTTCGTAGTTAATAAACGTGGCAGTACCTGTACTAGTAGACCTGGTAGTGCTTTGGTCTTGTCCCCGAGTCCTGAACCTGGACCTCGAGCTTTTTCTTCGTTTTCTAATGCTGTCCAATCTATCTTCTGGTCTCCCACCTCCCAATCCTTTTCCTTGAGTTTTTCGTAAATGCCCGCAGGCATTAATACCTTCAATATTGTCATAATGTCGGGGTAGGTATATTCTCCCATGAGTAACATATCTTTAATTTCACGGTGGAAACCCGCTGGGTCTTTGTCATGACTGGGTACCACTTTCTTCATTTCTAATAGTTCTATTTTGGATATGGGTGTGTATACAAACACACGTTTAAACTCATTGTCATCACCTTTTATCGGGTGGACTTCGCGTAAGGGATTCTGTCTATCCATGTAATACGTCGTTCTTTCCTTGATGGGCAGTGAGACATGTTCAGGACATACAAAAAGAATGTACTGCTTTCTGGATTCTAGTATTTCTCTAATTAACTTAGTACCGGAACCTCTCCATTTATTCGTGAGTAATTCAGTCAATATCTCAGGTAAGGGGCCAGGATCGGAGTGTTGGCTTTTATATAATATAAGGAGTTGTTGAATCATATAGATACCAGCTAAACGCTGTTCATCTGGGGCGAGGTTCAAAAATGTATGTGCTAGTGTATCATCACCATATTTTCCGGGACTATCAACCCAGTGAACGGCTGACCTGGCTAATTCTTGTTCGTCCATAGAATCGAGTATATGATAACCCCTTCGTTCTCGGAGTAATTTGTCAGCGGCTTGGAATGAATGTTCGGGGGACCTTATATTTATTATAGGAGTTTGGAAATTTCTGCTATTATCTGGACGTATCGGACGTATCGGATCAGTAAAGCATCTAGTATTATTGCAAGATCTTCCTCTACCTACATAGGCCATGGTTTCTAACTGTCCTGTGGGCAGTTCTAATTCTTCCTCGTCCTCGGTTTGTTCAGGTTCGTCTACCGCTAATCTTTCTTCGTGTATTCGTTCTATTTCTCTGCGGATCTTTCGGCACATAGCTACTATACATGATCGTTTATCATGTTTCCCCTCTGATATATTCTTACCCCATGTGGTAAGAATTTGCATTTCTTCCGGATTTACCCCTGGTTGATCTTGATTTCTGATCACACAGTTTATGAGGAAACGTAACAGTTCCCCCTTTATTTCCACTTTTGGTACTCCATGGCTCTGTTAATACTCTCAGGGTCTCGCCCTGACTGAACAAAGTGATATATATTTTCTAAATGTGCAGTCATTCCTGGTAGCTTCCCTAAGTATATTGCAGCTCGTCGGATACGTAATGATGCCAGCATCATTTCGTCCCCTTTTCCGGGCACAGGGTCATATCTACAATCTATTAGAAGTTCCTTGAGCGTGTTGGGAGTTACTAGTTTGGGCGTACGTTGGTGGGCTAATTCTTGAAAGGAAAGTTTATTTGTTCTGGGTGGCGTGGAAAAATTGCTTGATGTACCTCCGGTAGCACCACCTGGGGTGCTGGATGTGAAAGGATTTGTTGAACGGGATATAGCAACCATAGGTGTGGATGCAGATGTATAAACAGATGTGCTTGCCGGAACTTGTGTCGGGGTTTGCTGTTGCAGAGGTACAGACGGAGGAGGGTCTTGGCGTTGAACCCCCTCGGCAGGCGGTCTATGTGGCGCAGCATTAGCATACTCGGGAGCTGCGTCGTCTAAATAAGAGGAAAGAAAAACATCTTCTGCGGTTCTGGGATGCCCTTTGGGATGTACTTTTATCGGGAACAATGGGGGTGGCAAGTCTTTTGGTATCTCCGGAGTAGCCTTAGGTAATCCTTCGGCCAGAAGAGGATACATACCATTCACAAGGGCATTTCTTTGTCTGTCTGTTTGTTCTGACTTTACTCGAGTACCTTCTTTAATTAATAAATTTTCTCGAACTTTATTTGAATTCTCCTTACTTTTCTCTTCCTGTCTGAGCGCTTTTTCTGTACGTCTATATGATTCTTTACGCCATAATTCAATGGCATCTTTCTGTGACTGTCTAGCTTTCTTTTTCCATAATTCTTCTTCTACTTTCATGATGCAGTCTGCATCCCAGGTCCCAGCTGCGGGTCACCTCTGACTTTCTGGTAATTCCTTGGTGTAGTCTACCCATAGATCAAGAAATAATATGGCGTCTAGGCCATGTTTATGATACATGAAGTACCCTGGAGTGTCCCTAGGAGGAATGGGAACAGCTTCTTCGAGCACCCCTTTTCTAGTTTTGATCTGTCTTAATTTCGAAAAGAGCGGCATATTGAGAACTGATCTGATACCTAATTTTGAACACGTTTAATACCATAAAACACAATAATGAACAGTCATTCACACCACAATATACAGAACGTATTTAAAACATTTTAACATTTAACATTTAATGAAAAAAACAATGATGGCCATTTAGGGAACTAGTCACTAAACATAATACTTGGTACTAACCAGATAATTCTGAATTCTATACTAGACATACTTGATATACTGCTAAACAGTACAGATACACTGCTGAAACAGTGCAGACCGGATTTGTGTACCCAAACCCGTCTTGACCGGCACAAACTATGTGCACGTCAGAAGGCCTCCCCGATAATGGTACTCACCGGGTAGCTCGGAACGGAAGGCCTCGGAACTGAACTGAACTTGAACCGGACTGGACTCGACTCGAAACTTCGGAAACTTCGGAAACTGGTGGGCCTCTGTATACCTCGGATCTTGCTCTCTCAGCTAGGCTCTGGTCGGGATACTTCGCACTTCTCACCGCCTCGTCTGGGTGTTGATCGCAGCCTCAGTTACCCCCGCTCGGCAGGAGGGAGATACAGGAAATCCTGTGGGTACGCGTTGTTGTCCGTCCAGCTGTGACAGGAGACCGGGCCTGCAACGCACCGCAGGCGCGTGAGATGAGAAAGTGTCCCTATTCGGGCGCCATATATGTGGTAAATAATTTAATTACCGGAACTTAATTTGATGCGAAAAATCTATAATAATAGCTCAGTAAAATAAGAGGCAGAATCCGTGGTATTAGAGGTTCGGAACGGGCTTTATTCCAGAATCAATTCGAATTGAGGACTTCATGTTCCATTACCACGAAGGTTCAGGAAGTGAAGGACCAACTTTATTGACAAGTAATCATTTTTATACAATAGGCATTACAGTGAAACAGATGGAGGAGGCGTAACAATTGATAGCAAAGATAAAACATACATGCGTAGCTAGAGTGGGTGTAACTGGGCGTAACTAAAGAACGTCATCAGGTATGATGTCATAATAGGGTGGTTCCATGAAAGAATTTCGCAATGTCAGCAGAAATACTTGGCAGAAATGCGCGCGCAGCAGCATGACGTGTGATTGACGTGCAACTAGGGGGTGAAGGGGACTTGACATTTAGCTCTACATGTGGAGACAGAAGTCTGGGGGGTCAAGTCAACCTAATCCCAAATCATATCTAACATCCTATGTTTAAAGAACTGTGTTATCCAAAAAGAAAGGTCTTTCGAACAAAATCTATTCTATACTGACTGTGAGTGCGTGTGCAAGCGTCTAAGTGTCTACACTAGATGCGAGGGCAGAAATCTTCCATAGTAACAGGGCTATGAATTACTTGCATAAAGACAGAGAAGCCGGGCCCTTTGCTCGGTAGCTGGAAGAATGTTTACTTAAACTACTAGACAGGAATGCATTGGATAGGGAGCGGAGCAGATAATTTCGAAGGTGAAATACAGTTTCTTGGCAGGCAACAGGCTGGAGTCAGGCACCGTTAGCCGCGCAGGGAGTAAGACAAAGTTCATGGATACAGATGCGAGCTCAGACTGGAGCTTTCAGAGGCAGAAGGCAGGAAAAGGCTTGATGGCAGAATCAGGGCCTACTCGCCTGGACTGTAAAATGGGATAAATGAACCATATAAAGCCGGTGGCCTTTCATACTTAGGAATGGAATATCCGGCCCATTCATGGCGGATCTGAAAGAGGACATGTTGACGGTGGACGCACATGTGTTTGCGTCTTCATAACTGGAACTGGAGGGATCATACATGTACTTGTGATTTGTACATGAAACCGTTGGGGTCCAAGATAGGGGACATAACTGATCATAAAAATCCATATTTCCACAAAATGACAGTGCCTTTTATTTATGTTTTTAAAAAAACCAAACTTAAATAAAAAGCATTGTCATTTACAATGCCAATAGCTCAAACTCGTATAAATGCGAGACCTATTGCATTGCAAATGCTTGTTTTGCATTTGTCTTCTAGTGTTAGCAGGACCACAAGCATATAACGTTCTCATATTCATCCAGTACATCTAGCTTCTCTTGCACAGCTAAGCTTTCCATCTTCGTAAAGTGTGTTCTAGCGTGTCATCCCTTTGCATGATGTGCTCTTTAGTAGGAAGTGGCATACATGTATAAGGGTCCCTCGATGCTACCATACTATGTTTTTATTTTTGCTCCCTGTACCAGCGTCTGCAGCATTAAGCTCTTTCAAGGTGATGTTAGGGCCCAGTTGCATGTCCCTTTGTTCGGAGCTAGGTGTAACATTGTCACGTCCTGTTCTTGCCATGCTCCCACTCTGCCAAGCTTATACTTTTTAGGTGAGAACTGGGTGCTCAATTGTTCTTGCCGAGCTGATGTTTTCTCTTTCCTACTCATGTCTGAGATGTGCCCAGGCCACACTCGTCAGGCCATGGATGTTGCCAGCAGTTTTTCTTCTCCTCCCAGCTGATGCTGAGTTCCAAATGTGCCAGGGTTAGGGTGTTCCAGTTGCTCTCATATGCACTTTTAAGACCTGTGTCTTCCATGCTCCCGGGCACCTACCATGCACGCAATGCAGTCCAAAGCCAGGCCCCATCTCATTGTTCCTCTTCAGGGAGGGAGAAGCTGCCTCAGGCATTGAGTGTGGCACAAAGCTTCCAGGCACCTACTGAACATAGCACCGGTTTCCCCAATCTTCTGCTTGCTGTTGTTGGGTGAGATGTCCTGTGATGGTTATTTAACACAAGGATATCTGTGAATAATTAGCTCTGGTCTCAGATGCCTTACTTTAAAGTTTTCATGTAGGATCTTTTGTCTATGGCACCCCCATATTCAAACAAATAACAATGCGTTAAAATAGCTAAAAAGTGTGATACAGAGAGTAATAGAGATGTGTAGAAACCAGAAGAATGATAGAACTTTATCTTACGTTTCCAAAACATTGGCATTAACAAAAAATAATCTACGAACCTCAAACTAGTCCCCTCCGCATACTCATCTATCACTGTTACCAAAAGGTACCTATAATGTTAACTACTCAATTGCCGGTCAGAAAATGAAACATGCTGCAGACATAGTGGACCTTATACTCAACCTGGACCTAGGCTTCCTAATTCTCACCGAAACCTGGTTAAATGAATCCTCATCCACTATTCTAGTTTCACCCAGCCATGACATCATCTGTCTGGACCATGCATACCGCCATGGCGGGGTTATATATTACGGACCAACCTCTCACTAAAACAGACACATGCTACACCAATATCCTCCTCCGAATATCTGCGGATCAATATCTCAGCCAATGACAACTCTACTTGGACACTGCACAGGTTCTACCACCCTCCTGGAGATAATCATACTTTCATCATACAAATCATGGAGATCATATTGACCAACAATGAACCAGACAACAACCAGATTTTTCCAGGCGATTCCAACATTCACTGGAAATGAGTGATCCGCTAGTGAACTGCTTCCAGGCCTTTCTCCATTACCTTAACCTGATCCAAGCCTGCAACAGCCCATCTCAAATTAAAGGGGCCACCTTAGACCTAATTATAGCAAATTAGAAGACCATCCAAATTGACTCTATTTTACTTTACGACTGGAGCGACCACTACTGCATCACCTTCTCCATAGTTAAAAAGGCAACCATCCGCAAAGGTCGCCCAGTGAAAATCAAACATTGGTTTAGCGACACCCGTAACCTCAACCTAGGGATGCTATCTGCTATTAGCCACAATTTCTTGTCCCCTCCCACCGACATGTCTGACACACAAGACCTCACAGAGAACCATTTTAGCTGTATGTCTCGAGAAAAAGATCTAACTCTTCGTTTAATGAGGAATGCCGCACCCTTAGAATTGCGGAAAGAGCATAGAGATTGACCCCTTTCTCCAATGAACCTCAAACTTTTGCAGCAAAAACGGAGCATTTACAATAGGTGCATTAGAAGCTCCAAATTATCATATTTCTGGAACAGCTAGATACTTGAAATTCCCAAAAACTAAATCAATGGGAAACGCAATTCCCCCTCTACAGACATTAAAACTCTACCAAATTGTGAAACATTTGCCTCCTTTTTTGAGAAAAGAAAGTTCATTGACACTGCTCTCCAGAATGCTGTGAAACTCTCACCGATTGAAGCCCCACCGCATCGCACCTCCATATCGCAGAAAGAATGTCCTGGTAGTCATCTCCTCAAACCTTAATACCTTAATACAGTTCCTCTTGGTCCATCTTCCAGACATTTGACGAAAATTACATCTTTAAACTATTGAAATCCATGAAATACTTTAACCGCTCAATGACCCTCTTTCCTCCAAACTCCTTAATGAGACTTCACACCTCCTGCTCCCCTTATGCAGCAGGATTATCAACGATTCTCTTACACAAGGCTCAATTACCTGATTGTCTAAAAAGTGGCCAAGCCATCCCTATCTTAAAAAAGTCTGACTCCGACTTTTCCGATCCCAACAACTACTGCCCAATTTCCAGCATCCCAACTTTAGCTAAGCTCTTGGAAAAATGTATCCATCGACAACTCTGCAATCACATTGCTCAATTCCAACTCCTCGGCCAATGCCAATCTGGCTATAGGCTGGGTCACCATATTGAAACTACCATGGTCCACATTTTCGACTACTCTTTTATGTTTACTCAATCAAAACAAGGCCTGCTTATTAATTCTACTTGACCTATCAGCGGCATTTGACACGGTCAAACACAAGATTCTCATGAAACTCTTAGAACACAGGATGGGTCTCTTCAGTACTGTGTTAAAATGATTCTCCTCATCCCTACAAAACAGATCTCAAGGAGTCCTGATCAACCATGCTTTATCTGACCAGATTGTGGAAAAGTAGGTCGCACACTGCTCGTCACACCAGCAAGTTACCCCAAAGGACTGTGGGAAATGTGGTGGCGACGGCGGGTACGCCTATGCCACGATGTGTAAAAAGAACAGTATGTGTTGCGTTAGCTATCCCTGGACACGTGTTTCGAGGTAGTTGCCTCTCGTCAGCAGGGAGCAG
Organism: Triturus cristatus; assembly: GCF_964204655.1. NCBI lineage: Eukaryota > Metazoa > Chordata > Amphibia > Caudata > Salamandridae > Triturus > Triturus cristatus. Next base: position 408,601,603 of record NC_140588.1, on the reverse strand, counting down.
GTCAGTGTAAGGGGGTGCCGTGTGGACTGCCAAAATGTAATTAAAAACAGGTCAAGTACCTCTCATGGCGCGCAGGTGCAGACTCAAGGCTCGTCAGCCCGTTGGCTCAAGGGAGCCGTAATAAATTGTGGAAAAGTAAGTCGCACACTGCTCGTCACACCAGCAAGTTACCCCAAAGGACTGTGGGAAATGTGGTGGCGACGGCGGGTACGCCTATGCCACGATGTGTAAAAAGAACAGTATGTGTTGCGTTAGCCATCCCTGGACACGTGTTTCGAGGTAGTTGTCTCTCGTCAGCAGGGAGCAGGTCAGTGTAAGGGGGTGCCGTGTGGACTGCCAAAATGTAATTAAAAACAGGTCAAGTACCTCTCAAGGCGCGCAGGTGCAGACTCAAGGCTCGTCAGCCCGTTGGCTCAAGGGAGCCGTAATAAATTGTGGAAAAGTAGGTCGCACACTGCTCGTCACACCAGCAAGTTACCCCAAAGGACTGTGGGAAATGTGGTGGCGACGGCGGGTACGCCTATGCCACGATGTGTAAAAAGAACAGTATGTGTTGCGTTAGCCATCCCTGGACACGTGTTTCGAGGTAGTTGCCTCTCGTCAGCAGGGAGCAGGTCAGTGTAAGGGGGTGCCGTGTGGACTGCCAAAATGTAATTAAAAACAGGTCAAGTACCTCTTGCTGGTGTGACGAGCAGTGTGCGACCAACCTTTGCATAATTTATTACGGCTCCCTTGAGCCAACGGGCTGACGAGCCTTGGATCTGCACCTGCGCGCCATGAGAGGTTCTTGACCTGTTTTAATTACATTTTGGCAGTCCACGCGGCACCCCTTTACACTGACCTGCTCCCTGCTGACGAGAGGCAACTACCTCGAAACACGTGTCCAGGGATGGCTAACGCAACACATACTGTTCTTTATACATTGTGGCATAGGCGTACCCGCCGTCGCCACTACATCTACCACAGTCCCTTGGGGCAACTTGCTGGTGTGACGAGCAGTGTGCGACCAACCTTTGCATAATTTATTACGGCTCCCTTGAGCCAACGGGCTGACGAGCCTTGGATCTGCACCTGCGCGCCATGAGAGGTTCTTGACCTGTTTTAATTACATTTTGGCAGTCCACGCGGCACCCCTTTACACTGACCTGCTCCCTGCTGACGAGAGGCAACTACCTCGAAACACGTGTCCAGGGATGGCTAACGCAACACATACTGTTCTTTATACATTGTGGCATAGGCGTACCCGCCGTCGCCACTACATCTACCACAGTCCCTTGGGGCAACTTGCTGGTGTGACGAGCAGTGTGCGACCAACCTTTGCATACCTTATCTGACCAGATGCCAGTCACAATCGGCGAACCCCAAGGTTCTACTCTTTCCTTCACCCTGTTTAATCTGTACATGGAACCCCTGACTGAAATCCTCAAACTCTCTAACATCTTCTACCATATGTATGCTGATGATATGCAACTTTACATGAAAATTTCCTCACTCAAAGATATCAGCACCCTCAATAACACCTTGACTAAAACACAACATGGGTTGACTCGCAACCACCTTAAACTTAACACCCTCAAAACCGAATTCCTGTTAATATCTCCACACAGCTCCACCTCTAACATCAAAGACTGGCTCCTTCTTCTTAGAGCCTTGAACTGTACCCCACATATCGTTGAATCACAAAATCCTTAGGAATAATACTGGAAAACAACCACTCAATGCAGAACCGCATCAGCGCCTCCACCAGAGGGGCCAATCGCCAACTTCACGCATTTAGGAAACTAACAAGTCCACAGTAGCGTCCGATCATATGAAACCCGCTCAGCATAACATAACCCAGCCCAAAGAGGATGTTAGGATCTCTATATCCCAGGCCCCAAGGGGGCAAAACATTCCAAACATTCCAAACTTGCCTCCTGAAGTTTCCCCATTTGTCGTAATCCTAACAGGGGTCCCCGAACTGGGTAAGCATGAAGTTGAATCCCCCATAACTTTGAGGAACAGGGTTGTGCATTGGCTCAATAAAAACAGACCACTGCCAATGCACAAAGCCTGTAAGATACTCATGGTTAGGAGGGTGCCATGGGTAGGCCACTTGGCGAAGAACATAAGGGGGGATTGTATTCTAATCAACTTCGATGACCCCAAAATAGTGGAGTACATTTGCAACGGGAGACTTCTTAGCTCAGGAGCATCTATTTGCGCCCTTCCTTTGACCTATTTTTATCCCCCTGGCCATTTTGCTACAATATCGGATGGGTGGACATTTGTACACCGGAATGGGAGGGGATTGCCACAAGGGGGCTGGTCTAGACCCCTACCATCTCTAGATCCTATTTTCACGCAAAATCGGTTCAGTAGCTTGGAGGCTGTTGACTGTTTGAAGGGCAGAGGAGGTGCACTAAGCAGTCCTTTGCTCCCCCCAGGTTGCTGTACATCTGGTTCTACTATATCACCAGAGCATCCGGGTCTGGAACTATCCACTTTGGTCATTTCACCACAGAGGCCTACTAATATTATTGATCCTCATTTGGACCATCCCTTAAGTGCTATAACTTCCCGTGATGGCTCCTCTAGCCACCTTAAGCTTGTTTCTTGGAACGTGGCAGGTCTGCGTAGCAAGCTTTCTCTTCCGGATTGGAATGATTTTATCGAGGGATATGATCTATGTTTGTTCCAGGAAACCTGGAGCCTCGAGCCATTATACAAGCCGGGGTTTTCTTGTTTTTTTGCACCAGCTATCTCGACAGGTCGTGGCCGTCCATCTGGTGGACTTATGGTATGGGTTAGGGCAGAACTTAATCTTAAGATCATCCTTAATAGTTGCTCTACACCAGATGTAATGAGACTCTCCATCAAGTGTACTAAGAGCAATTATGCATGGGAATTTTTTAATGTTTATGCCCGAGGAACCCAAGGGGGCGCAAAATCTCCCACCATTACAGCCCTTTCAGATATGCTTCATTCCTGTCCTTCTGATTCCCTTTTCTTTGTTGCCGGTGACCTTAACTGCTCATTTGAACCGCTTGCCACAGATGACATCCTGGGAATGCACAACAAGGATGCTAGATGGGGTATTCCCTCACTATCACTTAAGCCTGTAATGAGATGGTCACCGGTTGTAATCCAAATAAACGCTCTCGCGATAGAATTTGGGCTAAGAGCTGTTAATGGGCGCACGACCTCTGATGCAGTGGGAGCAAATACTTTTAATAGGGTCTCTTGCCAAAGCAGAATTGATTATATATTGGTTGACAGAAGGGCTTGGAAATTTGTTGTAGATATGACTATCATACCAACAATTAACAGTGATCATAACCCCTTGTCCCTCAAAATGTTGGAAATGTGGCATAGGAAAGAGCACACTCCTCCATCCGGAATGCAAATGCTATCCAAGGCAGTTTTGCCATCCAACTGCAACAGGTTCCTCAAATGGCCCAAGTTTATTTTGAGTAACTCAAAACTAACCACTCTTGAAGAAATTCTTGCTGATCAGACCCTTAGGCTTTCTACAGTTTGCAGGGATAAGGTTGGCCCTGCTGCTGCAGTTAAAGTCTTTGTGGAAACTATAGATTCGATCGGCATCTTGTTTCTTGACCATAGTAAAAAGCGCAAACCAAGTGCTAAGCTAGCACAGAAGTGGTTTAATAAGAGTTGCAGATTGAAAAAAGATAGCTTGGTCCTTGCTAACAAATCCAACAAACCAGGTGAGGTCTGGCACGCAAGATTGCAATACAGGCAGGCCCTTGCAGCTGCTAAGAAGGAATGGCAAGAGCTGCGCTGGGATAGCTTAAAAACAGTGAGCCACTTAAAGAACGGTGAGCTCTTCTGGTCTATAGTGAGAAGATCCAATAGCCACGAACTGGACCAAATTCCCAACCACATAACGGACAGGGAATGGTTTGAACATTTCAGGAAGTTATATGTAGGGGAGGAGCAAATGGGTGATCCTTGCATCCGAGCGGGGACCACAGCTATTCATCCTGATCATTTTTTATTTACCAGGATAGAGAAAAGAGAGGTCGAGATAGCTATTAAGAAGATTGTATCCGCAAAGGCCCCGGGACCAGATGGCATCCCGGGTGACTTATTCAAAGCTAACATCGATGGATGGGCCGCGTATTTCGTGATTTTCATTAATGCTTTGCTGGAAGGCTCACCGGTACCGAAGTCTTGGAAGGGAGCTGAGGTAATCCCCATTTACAAGAGGGGCCCAAGGGGGGACCCAGCCAACTACCGTCCAATTAGCCTTATAGATACTGGACAGAAGTTGGTCGGTAGGGTCCTCCTGGAGAGGATCCACTCTTGGGCGGACGATAATGACATTATTTCACAGTTCCAGGCAGGCTTCAGAACCTGCACAAGCACGATCGACCAGGCATTTAGGCTAGTGCTCCTATACTGGAAGGTGGTCACTATTGGCAAGGGCAGCCTCTACCTGGCGTTCATTGACCTCAAGACCGCCTTTGATCTGGTCCCCCGTGATCGCTTGTGGTTGATCCTGGAGGAGATGGGGATTCCACCTTACATCCTGAATCTTTTGATTCGGATGCATGAAGGTAATTTTGCTCGCATTAGATGGGGGTCCCAGGAGCAAAAAACTGATAAAATCCCGGTGAAAAGTGGGGTTCGTCAAGGTTGTGTGTTGGCCCCCACACTCTTCAAACTTTTTGTGAATGGTGTAGTCTCTTTCCTGCTTGAAGCTAATGCTGATGTCCCTGCTCTGGCGGGTAACAAAGTCCCCGCATTACTCTTTGCGGACGATACGCTTCTAATATCGAAAACACCAGCAGGATTGCAGAAGCTATTGGATTGCTTCTCTTTGTTCTGTAAGTTGAGGGGCCTTGTCATCAACACCTCTAAAACCAAACTCCTTTATTTTAATCCAAGCAGATCCTCCAGATCCTCCCTGACTCTTGATGGGAAACCACTGGAGCGTGTTAAAGAGTTCGACTACTTGGGGATTAGAATCTCTGATAAACTCAAATGGCAGCCCCATATTGACAAAATGGTGTTAAACCATAGGCGGGTAGTAGGAGCTTTAGGAAGGGAACTACGTGCGTCCACTTCTAAACCCATCGCCCCAGCCCTGGATATATACGCCGCAAAGGCGGTAGGCTGTGCTCTCTATAGTGCAGAACTATGGGGCTTCTGTTGTGTAGACGCACTTGTTACTGGAGAAAACAAGTTCTTTAGGGAGCTTGTATCATTCCCAAGGGGAACTCCGACTAAGCCATTATTGAGTGATTTTGGCAGGCGTTCCATTAAAGATTTAGCCACCTTACGTCCCCTTTTATATTGGGCGCGGTTATGGCGCACCCCCGAGCTCTGCTGACGGCCTAAGAGAGGTCATGAATCTCCAAGGCACCCACAAGATTGGTTGGCTTACTAATATAAAGAAGCTTCTGGTGGCAACAGGCCTCACAACTGATTGGGATTCTGGGGCATCATTATCAAAGGAAGAAACCAAAAGAGCTTTTTGGGCATGGGTTGATGCACAGGAGCTGAGGGACCCAAACCCAGGCAGACTGACTGAGGCATTTCGTCAACACAAGCCTACGCTCCATCTGGAACCCTATCTGGATTTTATCACGAAGCCCAGAGACAGATCACTCTTCATTCAGTTTAGATTTGGGACCCTCCCCCTTCGCGATCGCACTAGCAAGTGGAATCCCCCATACAAGACTCCTCTGGATTGCCCAAATTGCTCGGGCACTATTGAGAATATCTCCCATTTCTTTTTTGTCTGCCCAGCATATGTAAAACCCAGAATGAAATGGCTTAAACCTGTCTGTCTGCAGCTCGGAACGAGGGACCACTCTGCTGCACTGAGAATTCTCAAGACTGATGTCAACACTACTATAGTGTGCGGGGTGGCTAAATTTTTAGGTTGGGCATGGCTGATTAGGCAGAAGATAACTAGATTAATTTAATTATTTCTTGTTACTCACAAAGCTGCGAAAGTTTAATATATTTTTAATATATTTATTCTATTTAAAAAGATTCATTTACGACATGTTTTTAAAATGTATCTTTATGAATTGTGTTTTATGTATAAATGTGCTTTTATGATATTATATGTCGAAATAAAGCTTTGTTGATTGATTGCTTGAAACTAAAACCCTTCCTGCCCATTGCATATCTCAAGATAGTGGTTCAAACACTTGTGATCTCTGTACTTGACTATGGGAATCCTACCCCTGTGGGCCTACCGAAATTAAAACTAGCACCTCTGAGGCCTCCCCTTAATGCGGCTGCTCGGCTCATCACAGGCACCAAAAAAAGTGATTATATCACCCTTGTCCTACATAGAGTGAATTGGCTATCTTATGAGACTAGGATTCACCTAAGAATTGCCTGCATGACACATAAAGCCCTGCACCACAGAAACTGGTTCTATCTGGTGGGAATAGATTTTGTCGTAGCTCAAGCTCCTTATTGCTGAAAACCCAAAAATTCAACAATAAGAAAACCTACAAGCACACCTTCTCCAGAATTGCCCCCAAAATGTGGAACTCTCTTCCTCCCCAGACCACGACCAACCCTTCAACAACCCTCTACAAAAAAGAATTAAAAATTATATTATTACTTTCTCACTGATGAGTTTATTTCTTATCATCGTTAATCCAATTGCTCCTCACAACTCTTTTCTTGTTGCTTTCCTTATTTGACACTCTATCATTTCTCTTTATGACATTACCAGTTATACTCTTGCCAATCTCTCACTCACCACAACTTATGGGTATACTGCATTACAAAACCTAGCTACCTGAAACAGTCTTTATAATATTATCCCTGTTGTTCTATGTTTTACTTTGTGTACATTGTTGTTATTTTCCATTGTACAGCACTCTGATATCACATTGTGATTCCACGTTTTACTTTGTGTACATTCTCTGTTATTTTCCCTTTTACAGCGCTGTCTTGTTTGCGCTATATAAAACTTCCTAAATAAATAATAAATAAAATATAAATATGACAAGCAGGGCAAATAAACAGTAGATGAATAACATTCGGAAAAGCTCATCAACATCACACACAGCTTTTGTCTCAATACAGGAGTATAAGCAAATCCAAATATTATTGACAAGAGTTAAGGACCCCATTGCAAAATTTGTGTGAAAAAGAACTTCAAAATCGAGTTTAGCCTTAAGATAAAACTACATTTGAGCTGCTTATATACAACCTTCTTGGAAGAATACAACCATCTTTCTTACATCCAAAATGATTCCCTCCAAGCCAGGGCATGGACTCTGCCTTATTGAACATGAGGTAACATATGAATACAGTGGATTCAGACAGTGTCACAACATTTAGGCTATTGGAGCTTTCTTTTGCCTTTGACGGAGCCCATCATCCTCCACTGCTGCAGGAATTTGGAATAATTGGTATACAAGGCACTGCCTTTCGCCGGATTGCTTCCTTTCTAACAGGTCCCTTATACTGCCACTTTTCCTTTTCTGCTCTGCTCGTTTGGTCTCTATTGTTGGAGTCCTTCAACAATCCATCATTGCCCTGACCCTTTAACTGCCTCCTCAGTCCACAAGTGGAGCCCATCTCCTCCTTCAATCTCATCTGATGTTGATGATGATGTCATTGACATGCAAATCATACTAAAGCTTGATTTCCAATCCTATTTTTGATTCATGTGCCATTGGTCAATACCTCCTACCTGTTAACAACTGGATGCTGATGACCCGCCTCAAGTTAAACCCTGGGGGCCTTCTAATAAAAATAAGTTTTCATGTGTAGCTCTCCTCACGTGTAGACCTACAACTACACCCAGGAGTAATTCTCCTCAAGGATGGAATTCACTATTTCAATATGTAGATTGGCATCTAGATGTAGACATCTGAGTCTCCGCCTCATCAAATAGGTGGATGGAGACATCTTTGACAGAATTTATGACTAAAAAGTGCCTTTCTGCCAGTTTGTGGAGATTTACACCAGTGAGTCACAGATTGCTCTATAGAAAGTAATAGAGACGTTTTAGGAAAATTATTTGAAATTATTTTAATAAAGTCTAATTAAAAATGTTATTTAACTGTATTTATTTGATATGTTTCCCTATGTGTCAGTGCTACTGCTTGCCTCTGCTTATTTCTTCGGGATTTTGTTGCAGGACCAGTGGTAGGCTATGTGTGGTGCTTGACCTACTCCAAGACAGGGTTGGAGTACACTGGAGTCTGTTTTGTCACTTGTTCTACGGTAGTAGATTTAAATGTGTGGTTTGTGAATTTAAATAGTTTTACTCTTATGTGTGTGGGAGTTTTGTATTAGCTAGCATATACCTCCCTAAACCTCTCCCTTACTTTCCCTTAACCCCATCCCATTTAGTAGTAATTATTTCCCTTTTTCTCACCACTCTCCCTTGTCCTGCCCATATTTACTACCAAATTATATACCTATGTTCACGTAGATCTCTGCCTCTGGGTTGGAGATGTCTGCACAGAGAACAAAGGAGGACTTCTCTTAACGTGGATTTCTGATTTTGGAGTACATACTACTTTATGTAGCTTTCGTGAATTGGACCATGGTGCACTTGCTCCTGATAAAGGAACAACATACCACTCATGCACTATCTAGCAAAAGAGTTTGGCTAACCTCCAGACCATCACTTCAAGTGAGGAATCTAAGGGTGAGTATGGATTCCAACCTTATATCCCTTAATTGTATTATTTTACAAGTGGATCCTTTTACACAGTGAGATAGTTCCATATCCATTCGTCGCTCATAGGATACAAGCCACGATAAACTTAGTACACTCCCATCGAGGCATTGTCAATGGTATATAGCCTAGATCCTCCCTTGTGCAAGTCGGAAGCTACAAGGAATGAAGAATGCAGATGCAAGACAACTCCTAAAACTTAATTTCTAGAGTTGCATTTCACCTGTCTTTGTTCCTTACACTGACTGCCTGTGGCAAGACTTCTCACATTCAAAACAAGGCATAGACAATGGTCTGCACCACTGTTCCTTCAGCATGGGCTCTGTGCCTGCCAACAAGCTAAAGCTTTTCAATCAAGGTTTGCTCCACTCTTGATCAACCATTCCTTCCAAAATATCTTTCAATCATGGGAGCTACTTCTTATTTCAGATTACCTCTGCTAGAAAATTAATAATTTACAGCATCTCAAATTTCGGAGAACATTACAAACTTGGTACTTGCGCACAAATAAAACCACTATGCTATAGTTCACTCGGATATAAGGGACAAGGTATCTGAATGCTAATCTTCATCACTTTATGATTATGTGCAGCGTCTTCATCACACCAAGCATAGGGAATGTCACCAAACTCCTCTCACATAAGGCTTAGAACAATAAACACACTATCAGCCGTGAACTATAAAAGGGTGCCCAGAAACCCAATGTCAATTGTAATGGAAGAGAAAGAAACACATGATTAGTGATCCGCACACAGAGACGTGGTACAACAAAATAAATATGAGATTGAAGTTAATTAAAGAAGTGGGGATAACGACAAGTAGGAGGTGTACTAGGGAACACTGTGTGAAAGAATGCAAGAAGAAGTTACGCTAAATGTAACAATGATGAGGTAGAAAAAAAGAAAACCAAGAAAGCATAAAACTAGATAACCCAAGGGAAGCAAGTACAGAGATGTATAGAATGTTCCACTATGGTGGAGCCACCAAAACATCAAGTAGATTAAGAATATCAAGAAATCACTTCATCAGAAGAAGTCTGGAACTTTCTATAGCGTCTCTCAACTTTACACAAGTTGTGATGGGAGGACTAAATAGAAAGAGATATACAGAACTGACATGGGTTAAACTGTTCAATAGGAGACATCAAGTCAGGATATTGAACAACAGTTACAAAAAATTGTGGAAAGTTTTACAATTTAAAGAATGAAAGAACATAAAAAATAAAGAGGAGAGAGGGAATGAGAGGCCCAACTCAGCAGCGGTGAAGAGTAGGTGGGGAGAAACCAGGAACATAGCTGTGGTGCAGAGATCTGATGGGGAATAATCAGAAGGGGGAGGAGTGGTAAAACAAAACCAAAAAAATGTTTCCTGATGTAATTACTCAGACAATCAGAGACATGGCAAAGCAGCTGACCTGCAGGCGTAGGACAAACAGAACAGGCAGGAAAGTCTCTAGCTCAAATAGGGAGCAGGGATTTGAAATAGAGTAGAAAGCCACCAAGTCATTAGCAAAGGACTGGCCCTAGTCCATTTCATGTACTGTAAGAGATAATAAGCCTTCAACAACTGACACCTTTCAGATACCTAAAAATGACTGTAGTTAAGACTGAAAAATGGACATCATCTTTAATGCACATAATTAGCACTTGCCATATGTTCTATTTATTTTTTAGAATAGATTACTTTGACATGGCCTTCTAAGTTGTTTGACTATCAGACATCAGAATGTATGTATAATATTTTCCTTTTTCTCTAAACATCAATGTAAATTCAACTTCTTCCTTGAGACTATTTACCTGAAATGCATTTAATCTTCCTTTTAGGTCTTGCCTGCAGTCAGTTTTTTACTGTTTATTACCAAAGACCTCTTGTGGACAATACCAATACATAAACTTTACTTTTGGTCAGCCCATTGCTTACCATTGATTGACTTTCTTGTCAATATCATATGATTGCTTCGTATTTAATGGCTTTCCTTCCTCTCCTCTTATGTTTGTCCCTGCCCTGGAGCAGAGCATCTTTACCATTCTTTTGAATTATGACTTGCATCCACTTGCATTACAATTTAGTCAATTACTATTTTCATTTTGTTTAAGCACTCCATGTAGGTGCATATAGGTGCATATGTTTCCTTGCTCCCTCCATCTTGTGCTGTGTCTCCCTAAAATCCTCACCACTGTGTTTCCTGTGTTGCTCTCTACCCAGTTCCTGTGTTGCTTGCCCCACCCCTTTCTGTTTGGATTTGTCAAATTACACTTTAACTCCCACACCCACCCCTCTTCCACTACTCCCATGTCCCTCCTCAGAGTAGTTTTTTTTAAATATATATCTTTTTTTGAAAAGGAGCAGGACCAATTTGCTCTCGGGCCTTCTTTTTTTCTAATATGCGTTTTGATTTTTTTTTTTTTATTTCCCACTCCAAGATTGGCGTCCATTGTAAATCAAAAAAGAAAAATGGAGGTCACTATGCCATGATATCATCATGTTACTCTGCCTAGTTTTTTTTTTTTTTGCTGATTCTGCTCCACATCGGAAAAGAAGTCTTTTTTATCTTTTTGCCGGTGGAGAACAGCATAGGTAAAAAGTATTGGCAAAGCCAAAAGGTCGGGTAAAACCACCTAAACACTTGATCCATTATAATTGACTTTGCTGGTTGAAAGAGATAGGGAGCTAGTGAGATAGTTTATCCGTTACCACTTGAAAATTCGCTTAGCCTGAACTCTAACTTAATATCATTCAAACTTGATATGTTTTAATTATATTTTGTTATTACATTTTTATATTTGTTATTATATTTTGGCAAAAAAGTTCCAGTGGATGTGTGAAACTGAAGTATTCCTCAGGATGGCCATTTTTGTTGGTGCCCTTCGGGCTGAATCAGCAACATTTTTAATTTCCAGAGCCTTTTATTCAGAAGTTTAAAAGTGCATTAAAAAAAATATATATATATGCATTGCAGGATATGCTGCATTGTAGACGGTAAGCAGAAAAAGTATATCTAGTGTAAGGTCAGTAGAGAGTAACTGTGACAAAACATCTGCATTCTCCAGAAGGTATGAGTAACTTGCAAGGCTATCATTGACTTATGATAAAGGGAAGGGTGAGCGTGTTTGTAACAAAGGCTTCATAAAGCATTCACATGGGTAGAACTCAGGAGATTTAAAACACAAATATAAAAAAAGATATGTAAGCTGGCAATAGAACAAAACACAATAAGCAGCTAGAATTCGCTTTATGAAAAATGTGCATCATTATCAACAGTCAAAATTGTCCTATGTGTCTAAAACCACTTGTTTGTAAAGGTTTTTTCTTCCTCTGTGGAATCCAGCCTAGTCAATAGTTTCTCATGGTTGTGGTGCCTTTTTTGGTTATTGTTTGGACTGTTATTGTCTTCTCTTGTGAAGAACATTTTTAATTGACATTTATGTATGAACATTACTCGTGAATCAATAATTCTGTTTTGTTTTGCAAATATAAATTTACATAGGTAAGAATATGAACATTTTATGTATATGTACGCATTTGAACACAATGGGTTACCTGTGTTCATATTTAATGTGGCTTGGTTGTAATACAAATTCTTCCTATAATTTCATAACAAAGACCTATTGTGGCTTACACAGCCTAGGAATTCATCTGTTCTTGATTATACTCTGTGATCAAATGGCTGCCCTTGGGAAGCCCCTCCATCTGTGCATGGAGCTCGAATGTAGAGAGCATGCGAGTTGAATAGTTTTCAGGGATGGAAGCACGCGGACACGTCGAAGACGTGTACTGACAAGAAATATGAAGTGCAGCTCGCGAGCTCGCTGAATGTGCGCCCGAGATGTTATTTTCACTCAAGGCATCCGGGTATCCGGGCCCCAGGCGAGTATGTACGGATAACAGCTGCGCTGTGTGTAACGGCTGCTTTCTAGGAAAGCCGTGCCGTCTGACAGAACATTCCTGTCTAGAAACAATCCTCCCTTTTAGCTTCAGCGCGCTAACAAGCACTGACAAAGCCAAATCCGTTGGCTCCTTTTCAGGGAAAACTGGTGACCTTGGGCACAAAGAGATGATTTGTTACTTTTTGCTAACATTGTGACTTGGAAAACTTAATTTTATTGCGCTTGAAAAAAATGTGTGGGACGTTTGATCAACAGTAGCTCTGCATTTCTTATGGGCAATGTTTTATTATTGAGGACGGTGTTTGTTCGGTTGTGAGAGGTAAACAGTTGCAACAAGGGTGATATTTGTTTGTTGAAGGGGTATGCAGTTTTGTGAGAGCCATATTTGTTTGGTAAAGGGTGGTAGCACCGTTGTTGTGAACTTGTGACTGTGATATTGGTTTGTTGAAAAGAGGTAGTGCTGTAGCAAAGAGTGTGATAATTGGACAGATAGTACATAGTGTGTGATGCTGATTAGGTGAAGAGGGGAGCAAGGTTGCCATGGATGTAATGTCTGCTCACCCGAACATCTCTGCTGTCTCAAAGAAATGATGATCCATTGTGCAAAGAGAATAATGAAGATTCACCTTCCCTTCCAATACAACTGCCGCCAATCACTCTGAAGAAGGGCCTTGTTAGGGAACGAGCTAAAACACGGCCACTGGCTTTGAGAGCTCGGCACCGGGTATTGCATTATAGTTGCATTTTAATACAGCTTCCTTCACCTGACAAGGCAGTGGTAGTGTTTTGTGGATGGCTAGCACACTACTTTGCAGGGTGTGCTTGGTTGGGAGCGTGTGGGTTTGTAGTGTTGCCTACCTTGGAGTATTTTGTGACATGCGATGACCAAAATTGTGCGCCTCCTGTGTTGTAAGTAGCTGTACATCAGCATGAAGTGTGTAACAATTCTATACTCTATATGACATCACTACATGGTGGAATGTAAGGGAGTGAGATATAGGGCACATAAGCTTATAAGGATACCATGGGGCATTTTTACTAGAAACTGGCAGAGCGGGGTGTCATGCCAAAATTGGTAATGCTGCGCTTCGTCAGTTTCAAAATGCAGAGATGCGCCATATTTACAAGAATGTGGCGCACCCCTGCATTTCTCATAGCACTAAAAAAGATGCATAGAGTCAGCGCATGCACTATTGCGCCATGTTACAAGGGTGCCTGTGCTGCATGGTGATTCCAGGGGTGATTGATTATTAACCCCACCTTGTAAATAAAGCAAAGGACTTAATACCACCAGAACGTCGGAAAAAGTGACGTTCGGGTGACATTAACTCCTTGTAAAAATGCACCTTTGTTTGGTTGAGCATTCATTGTGTACTATGTGGGAAGTGCTTTGTGGCAGTGCATGATTGATAAAGGTTTTTCATATGCTGTTGCTGAAAACATGTACTGGTGTTACTGCAAGCCTGTATCTGCACTTTACGCTTGAAGTGTAGCAAAGGAGAGTGAGAGGTAGCTTCACCGGTGTAGGCCAACCAATTTGGGTGAAATTCAGTTCTCTCAGCGGGAAGAGTATGATCCTGAGTTCTTAAGAGTTTGAGCATTCTTTGCCTGGGAGTAAAAAATATATTTAGAAAAATAACTTTCTTGAGTATTCGGGCTAGCGATCCTGTATCAGGAACCTGCAGCACGCATCTGGATCTCAACAGTGAATATGTAAGCTTTTGTGCTTTATATGAACATATATTAAATATTCCCATGGTTAGATTAGCATGAAGAGAAACAGTTTTTGAATTTACTAATATGTTCCAGGTTAGGTAATTGCATAAAATCCTGCCTTACGTATTTTTTCTAACATCTGACAGTGTCTTAATTTGTAATGACTTTTTAAATGTTTACTAGGGAGCCACTCGTAAAATTGCATATTTTACTGTCTGTGAGGACTTTCCTTGGGTCTCTGGGGTAATCAGTGGATAATGTCCTGTAGCATTATCCTGTGCGAGTACCCTTGTTTACTAGTACTGCCCCAGGGTTTCCGGTATATTGCATTCCAATAGGACAGACAAGTTAGTCAATTTCAGCACTTAGCTCTCCCAGGATAGTGTGAGTGAGCAGCCAAGGTTTATTCTAATAGGTGGTAGTTATTAGAAACTCTCATACAGTATGGCACAATAGATAACACTCAAGCCAACTCAGTCCAGTAATTACAAAACGTAGGGCATTTACAGGGACGTAAAAGGGGCAGCAAAAACATGAAACCAAAAACACTCATGCAAAACTAGAACCCTCTGGAAGCGAGATATGACCCCAAACATGTTCACAGGTCCTTTGTGTTACGAACCCTATTTTACTAGAATATTGGCACTTTGCTAATGTTATCCTATGGGGCCCTTATCAGCTATACTCTGGGGCCTTAGGGACTAATGTATATGTTGTAGGAATAAATGATTTGATGACTTCACCAAGTCTTTGTGATTTTGCTTCTGTGAGGATAACCCTCAAAAGTGATTCAGTATTTGACAAGTTTAAAGGCCCCAAAAGGTCTCAAAGAAAATGTCCAGTCTTAAATTGATCACCACCCAAAAGAGGCAAAAGGTCTCACACAAATTTCAGTTGATTAAGCTGTGAATGACTGAGTGGCCCTCCGTGAGCATTCTGATCAATGTGGTTCACCTGTGCAACGTTGCAGTTGTTCCAGTGAAGCAAATATTAGTTCATTTTCTTAGATGGATAACTGTTAATTTCTTCCAATCTTTCATATTCATAGACCGAGGCACAATTTTCGCTCTTCATGAGGTCTTCGGTGCTGCACAGCAGGAACTGAGGGTAATGCTTCTTTTCCAGCACAACATTTACAAATGTCTTCTTAAGTGTTCATCAAACAGCTTTGTTACTGCAAGGGCCATCGCCCTCCGGTGAGTGCCAGTCCTGTTTCATGCGCTTCCATGTGGAGGTTGTTTCTCGTGGAGGAGACACGGGGTTCAAACCAAGCTAGACTGATAAATTCAGCCAGATTCATAGGGTACCCTTCCTCCAATTATCTCTCCATTATAGTTTTCCAATATTCCAGAGCGACACCTCCCCATCCATCAATATTGGAATATCCTCATGTCAGATCAAACTCACAAACGGATCTTGTGCTTTTCCCAGTCCTGTTAAGACTGATGCTGGCCCCACCTCACTTTCACTCTATTATGAGAACTCTGGGGAAACACGTACGACCACACAGAGAAGTGGGGCAAGGGGCTTAGGGTTTGAGAAAGAAAAAGAAGGCAGATGATTCTGGCTCAGGTGTTCTCTGTTGTAACTGACTTTTGACCTTTATTCAGTCTGTAAGGTGATTTGACTTCTATGAGTAAAGAGCCTCACTTTACAGGAAAAAAAGATAAGGGTGTCACCAACTGTTGACGAGAGATTCTCTTAATACATGAAAATGCATTGATACATTTTCCTTGTTTCTACAACTATCTTATCTAGTGATGTGACATTCCACTGATCATGGGTGGATCACCAAGTGGAAGTCTTAGAACCTAAGCAATTTCAGACAATTGCCCGGACAATGTCTCTATCATCAACAATTTTGTGTCAATTCTATCTTTTTAGATACCCACCTGACTGTTCCTTTAAGACTCCACGGTTCACTTCACTGCCTTTCTGTTCTGCTTTCTGCCTATTGTATCAGTAACTTAAGGTGGGTCGTGGAAAGAAACTTAGTGTGTGAAGGAGACATCAAGTAGGAATACAATTCCATATTTCGATGACCTTGAGTAGAGAAGATAAATACATCTGCCTTTTAGCATTCTCTTTTCTAGTCCCTTTCTACTTGTTGCATCTATTTCTGTACTCAAGAGAGAACTGACAAGGACAACAATAGATCTCAATAAATATTGACCTAAAGGCACTCAAAAGAGCTTGCACCAGACACCCTTCACTTCTACCTAGTGGTCTGTTGTGATATCACAGCTATGCACTCTTCTTAGCCAACCCAATGCACATGCACCCACAGCACCATCGTGCGCTGTCTGCTGAGGCCATTCCACTCCTGGCCACATGTCACACTAGGACTGAAAATAAGGGTGCTGCCAAGTGGCAACAGCGAGCAGTGCGCTTTAAAATAGGCATGTCTCTTTGGCCGGCCGTCTTTTGACGGCCAGCCAGACATGCACATGTTAAACTTCTCTAACCCAGCTGTTTTAGACATCTGGTTTAGAGAAAGTGCAGGCCTCAGGTGCTCTTGAGAGTGCTAATGAGGCCACTCCAACCAATTCTGGCACTGCTCTCATGCTGGTGAGAGCAGCACCAGGATTGGTTAGGGGAGTTGGCAGGGTTCCTTGGAAGAAAGACAACAGGTGGAAAGGGACGCTGCATTGCGCCTTGAGGTAAGTGTTTTATTTTTTTGCATCCTCCCTTTGCCCCCTGCCCACCGCCCTCAGTACATGGCAGTCGCCTCTGCCTAAGACTCACCAGGATTGGCCTCTACTATCTTGATTGGTGGTGAATCACTTCTGGACTATGTATTCCATCCCGTTCCCAAACCCATAGTGTACCATTTCTACACTCCTGAGTAGGCCAAGAGTAATAAAGTAAGGTAACAAAGAAATCTCTGAACAAGGGACAGAGATATCGGGGTGCCCTGCACCTCCACAAAGAAAGAGAACACAAAAATGGGTCTCCGTCGGAGTTCTTTCTTATAGGCCTGCTCAGGGAAGTGTCTTTTAAAGGGAAAAGTTTTGTTTGAAAGGACCACAGGTGTAGAAAGAGCGTGTGGGGAAGCGGGGAATACTTTTCTCACCACAGGCAGTATTGCGAGGAGGAAGAAATAGATAAGGTGATATTGTGAAATAGTTCCTCATTTTGAAAGACCCCTAAATAGAAGAGTGAAATGCATTGGGTTAACTCGAGGAAAAAAGAAAAAAGCGTTTTGATAGAAAATGTTCTTGTTATGGACACGATTTGAAGACCTTGGAATGGCACAGGCGCAGTAATTTCCGAGCTTGAGACTTCTAGGAAAGAAGAGCTCGCCCCAGCGAGAGAGGCAACATCATGCAGCTTTAGCCAAGGCTTTCAGCGGGAGTGCTTCCGGGTCAGTAGAACAATAAAAAGATGAATCAGGGAAAGGGCTCTGCGGTGGACTAATTAAATGAAATGGACTGTAACTCGATTTTGCCTATGGAGAGCGCGCGGTGGCATGTGGGTTACATGATTAATGCCCTGCGCACGCTCATGCGGTTCCATAAGGCGACTGCAGGAACTGTTGATTATAAACTGCTGACAGAGCTGGTGGTAACCAAATACGTACAGAAATGAAGTGCTTGCAACGCGATGAATAAAGATTTAAATCAACGTGACGAGTTTCAGTGTGGCTGAAATCGAACATCCCTGGTCTCTGGCCCCCAGCTAGCATTTATGTCTGACATTGCTTGGCAACCATTCATCATCAGGCCACAAAAATGTGCTCGTTATTGCACTTACGCGGCTTCAGTCGACAACTCCCCAGAAAACAAACAAAATTAAAAAAGGGCATTTTGTTTAGCGAGTTGGCACGTAAGGGAACTGCACTAAAAGTCAAAAGTATGGCGCTGGGAGATTTGTAGTTCCCTGGAATCTGAAAGGAATTTGGCAGAGTTTTCACACTCCTTCAATTCAGTGGCTGCACGATTTACCATTTATTGTAAACAACTCGGGCCAGGGGCACAACTAGATCTGAGCATCAGAGGAGGGGAGGGGCTAACCAGTCAACCAAACCAATGGAGGCGGAGCTAACACTTTAAATAATAGGGGCAGAACAATTCTTCGAGCCAACACAAGAAAACAGAAAGTAAAATGTGCATTTGGACTATATTGGTCACTTGGGGAGAACGGCACGTGGATGACTTGACGTCCGAGCGTCCTTTTACAAATTGAAAGAAAAGGAAAGCCTAAAGGGTGACCGAACAATAAAAAAGGATTTTTTTTTCGGCATATCATAATAATACCAAAGACTGCCAATAATATTGTCTCGGTTGGAGGTCCCATTATTTTATTTAGGGGGTCCTGTTTAAGGAATTCGCTGATGATTTCGTGGAATAAGGTTTCTCTGCCGTTGATGTTCAATAAATATACTTGAGAGTGATAAAGACTTGGGGAATATGCAGTCCTAGAATTGATTAATACCATGATGGGATTATAAATTCCCAGTGTAGTAAGATGTTTTAATTCCGCTGTATCACAGTAACAGCGGTTAGAGTTACACCACGTTAAGGTGCTAAGAGAGACTACTTATTAATCGTGTCCTGATGAAGGTGGTTGTATAATCAGTTTTTCTCCACCGAAACGCGTCGACACCTTGTCCATTGAGGTTATATCCAAGGAACTTTCATGGTCCTACCTAACTATTGAATAGTGGACCTTTAGACATTTAAATGATTCCGTCTGGAATAACCACTTGATGATGTTTTTAAATGTTTCACATGCCTGTTGTCTCTCTCATATTTTAATGTTGTTTTTTTTAGCTGCTTTATAAAATTTGATATATGTGATTTATTTTGATCAAGGAGAACTTCATACCATGATGAACTGTCAATAAAAATATACTTTTTAATTAATTTGGGTTATAACTTAAATATGTGTCTATGCAATTGTTTTCTGGGTTCAATTTTATGATTCATGTGCGATACTGGAATGATTCTATGGTGATAGTTTAAACAAGTTTGAGTGAGAGTGAAGAGTATAATCTTTTTATTTGGTCCAAGAGAGTTTCTTTTGATCATATATTGGTCAAACCAAAAATAAAAAACAAGTTTTAGTGGATTTGACAGTGTTTATAGGCTACTGACAGAGATATTTAACAAGCGGAATGAGTGAGACAACCAAAAACACTGCTTCTGTTGATTTCAGTTCAAAGCACTTTAGAAACAGGTTTTGCAAAGTTATTTCAAGACAATGGTCCTTTTTGCCAATTCTCCCCCCAAAAAACTTTTGTGAAATGATACTCTGCTGAAATAGTTTCAATTTAATCTTCAGAAAGACGCTTTTGTCTGACTGTTGATCAAAGGTATATTTTCAGTCTGCTCTTTGGGACATTGCAACATATGCAACGAAGCCGCACACAAGTTGGTGGATTAACTTGCTGTGTTACTGGCAAGTCTTGGGTATGGGTACGATTCCTAATACCTCTGCGATTCCTCCTGAGATTGAATCAGTGAGTGTCAATTAGCTGGCAATATTACCACATTTTTAATTTCTCTCCAGGAATCTGTGCTAATCTAAATCAAAACAAAACAGTTGTAGCACCACACGTCAAGCAGTTCTCATATGAGATGACGCAGCTACATCCATGAGGGAAGCCACCAGGCCTGAAGACCTGACAAAAAAGGTAGCTACCTTGAAATAACTTAGCCATAAACAGAGTCCAGGTATTCAAAGCAAATATCTTACTTCAAGCTCCAGAACAGATGGAAAGTGTGGCTGATGGGCAAAGTCCAGCAGGGGCAAATTATAACATACAATTGTTTTCAATGTTCTCCAATATTCCCTTCAAAAGAAATACCATATTCTCTATAATGGTTGTCCCTTAATGTCTATACTAGTTATAGCAATTAGCCTGGCCTGATTAGAGAAAGGGGCAACCTTTAATGGGCCACAAGAGATAAACAAGGTAGGCAATATAGTTTACCAGTTTTTCATTGTAACACTGGAACAAGTAGTGCACAAAGTAGAGTTTTCATTGTGCAATACTTATGCGCTGATAATGTATTATACCCAATATCAGCGTTTGCTGCTTTTGACCGATTCAGGCTTAGTTTGGCAGCAGAACAAGGTTTTAGATGCATTTTGCTTCCAAACTACACTAGTTTGAAGAGGTATGAAACAGTGATGCCAAGCCTACAGATGCGGAATACTGGTGTACTGCCTCTGCATTAGACAACATCCTGGAGTAAAAACACACAAGGAATAGGGTAAAGCAAATACTACATATGTCTTACAATGCACAGTGAGAAACTATTCATAAAGGTGTTTTTTTGAGATAGGAGAGGCATGCCTTTGGTTAGACATAAATCATTTGTTTAGGTTTCACATAGCTCCGCTATCTCTGTCTGCCCTTTATGTCAGGCGCCAGACCAATGAGCTATCCCTCAGGTGAGAATGCTCCATCTCCAAAAGACAAGACTCATCTTTTCTGCTAGATTGCTTCTAAAATATGCTACCAGCCCTGCATTTAGTACCTGAGGGCACCCACTAAATGTAGTGAAAATCTATACATGCAACATATTAGGGAATCTTGCATTCTATGTCATTTTATTGAAGGTAAAGTGTGATGAATTACTGTTGGACTTAGCTCCCTCTGCAGGGTCATCCCCAAACTTTTTTGTGTTTACCCACCTGTTTCCTGAACCCGTTTTTGTTGGCTTTTAGGGTTCTCACCTTTAAATATGGTAACATTGGCTTACACTCAATTGGTACATTTAATTTACTGTTAAGTCCCTACAAAATTAGAGCTACTTGTACCCTGGGTCTGTAAATTAAAATTAGTGTGCATGCAGAACTAATTGTGCCACCCAGTTAAGTACCCCTTTAAACATGTTGCATGCCTGCCATTGCAGCCTGCAAGTGTAGTTTTAAACTGTAATTTCGACCTGGCAAAATAAATATTTTTGCCAGGCCTAATCCTTCCTTTTTAATACATATAAGGCACCCCTAAGGTAGGCCCTAAACAGCCCATACGGCAGGGTGCAGTGTATTTAAAAATGTGGACATGTTCTTTTAACTTTTACATGTCCTGGAAGCAAAAAACCTTTAAATTCATTTTTTACTACTGCAAGGCCTACTTCTCCCATAGCATAACATTGGGTTACCTAGGGCCGGCTTTAGGGCAGTGCAGCAGGTGCGTCCGCACTGGGCGCTGACCTATGGAGGGGGCGCTGATCTAAGGGGGCGGGGGCGCTGTTTTTATCAATAACTTTTGATTGGAGAGATGAGGGGCACTTTTGCCTGGTGGTAGTGAGAGAATCTGAGCAGGCGGTCATGGGCTGTGAGGGTACCAAAAAGGATTGTCGCACCAGGCGCCACCAATGCTAAAGACGGCCCTGGGGTTACCTTATTAAGCGAAAACGTTCAATTGGGAGTAAGTGGGAATGTTGTGTTTGGTGTCTAAAGAATTGTGATTTAAAACCCTCTTTAATGGGAAAGTTGGATTTTAAGTCACATTCAGAAAATGCCACTTGTTTAATGTTTTTCTTGTCCCAACAATTTAGTGCCTGTAGCTTGTTTTCCTGGGTCACATGACTAGGTGAAGTTGGCATTTGGTCTTTGTGTAGTGCTCTCTGACAGTCAGACAAAGGGGCAATAGGTGTTGGCAGAATGGGACTTCTCTGACTTGACGGGGGTCGGAGCTGTCACCTGCCATGCTTGCACATCACAAAGGCTCTGCCTCAATGCACTCATAGGGTTTGACACTAGTCTTTTATGCTCCCAGACAAGCTGGGGTCAGGGCAGGGAACAAGGAAAGGAAATTCCAAACACCTATGGGGATGGAAACTTCCAGAACCTTCTCAAAGCTGGCAACAAGTATAAATATTGGACCCTCATACCCAACTCTTCAATACACCTTTGGACCTGTGGATAATACAGAAGAAGGACTGATGCACTGCTCTGGAACCCTGCTGCCCTGCCTGCTGAGAAGGAAGACTGGACCTGCACCCTTCAACCCTTCATTCCCATCTGAGGTGAGTCTAAGGGTCAGCTAACTGACCTCTTGTTCTGAGCTACAGAGACATGACATGCTCAAGATGCCTTTCTGCCCAGCTGTTGGATCTGCCTGAGCCCCACTGGCCCCTGCTGGAGTGAGCTCCTGATCCCCATGAGGTGCTCATCAGGTCCTGGACCCTTGGTGCCGCATCAGTAGAGCTCTCATTCCAAGAAAAGGAGAAATACTGAAATTTGGTCTTTTTGTGACTGCAAGCAGGTCTGTTTGTGCTAAGATCTTGCCTCTCATGCTGCCCATCAATGCAAAGCTCCGGTGAACCCGAATCTTCACTCCACAGGGACCACCAATGACAACCAGCCTCACAAGATCTGCACTTCGCACTACAGCATCAATAGCCAACAATGACCAGCAATGTGAAGCTCCACCAACCACCGTTTGTGATGCCTGATAGGATCTTCACACTACAACGATGACCATCTGCGATGCCCGGCCTGCTCTTCATGCCATATCGACTCCGAAATGATCACCCAGCTCCTCGCGGCCTCTTCCACCACGAACGGAACTCTTTGTGATGGAATTTTGAAGGAAACTTTTTCAGCAGGCCTAAGCAGTCCCTGTATCCTGTCCGCGCTCTATCATGGCCGGCCTGAACTTGTGACTTTCACAGTTTCGCACAACCAGATAACCGCAAGTGAAGCTTTGTGCGTTTAGGCAGTATACTTGCCTAATTTTTTTTTAATTGCATATAGCCAATTCTACTGATTGGATTTTTCTCGTTTTGATCTCAAATAATTTATTACATTGTACTATACTGTTCTAAATTGGTGTGGGATTTTTCTTGTGTTGTGTTTTCACTTTATTACATTTGAAGTGCTGCATAAATACTTCACACATTCCCTCTAAGTTGACTGCCTAGTGCCAAGCTACCAGAGGATTGAGCACAGGTTAATTTGGGGTTAGCTTGTGCCTTCACCCTGTCAGGAATTGTGGTTTCTTCTTGGGTAGGGTTTCACCCCCTTCAATCAGTAACCCAGTTTCCTACAATTCGGCTTCTGTGCATTTGTAGATGTGGTGGGATGTGATAACTAGGCCTTTCATCTCTATTTGTCTATCCCCTGGCACTTTAAGTGACCAACCGCAGCCCCAATTAAAAGTTGCTACATACTGTGGGGTGCAAATACTGCAGCAGTTTTCAAGCAGGTGGTAAAAGTGTGCAGTTTGCTGTGGTAAAAGTATGCAGGGGGCTTTCTGAGGGTGGGTGGAGGGAGAGGGTGAGGAGGGGAAGCAAGAAGTGAAGAATATTGGCTGGCAAGGAGAGCATGCAATGCTCCCCCGTGCCTTGTCTGGTGTTTGGGAAGGGGGTCATGTAATGGATGCTGGCTACAATGCATCCTTTTCCGAGTGATTTTATCTGCTGGATTATCTGGTCTGTAAATTCACATTTCTTTTTCCTGCACCCAGTAAATCTGGATACAGGAACACAGAGCTTTTATAATAGTGTGGAACAGATTTCCACATGGGAATTCAGTGCTCCACAGAGTTCCCAATCAGGGCCCATGTCTTTTATGGGTATATAGCAGTTGAGCTGAGTAGGGAGAGAGAGTACAAAATCATGAGGCAAGGGAAGCAATGAAACACAAACAAAACATCCTCTACCAGTAAATGGCTTTCAGATGGCCTCAGTAGTTAAAGCATTGGGATCTGTAGGGAATGATCATTTTTAATTTTCACAATCGAACTTTTCATTTTTTTTATTTTATTTTTTAAACATTCCAGGACTGATATGGCTTCAGGTGCCTCTGATTGAAAGGTAGGGGGGTTCCTGTTCTGTGTAGCAAAGGGAAAGGCAGACAGCAAAAAACATAAACAAACCTACTTGTCAGTGTGCCTACTACCTGAAAGAAATGTAAATATATGGAATTGGTTAATCAGCAAATCTAAAGGGTGCTTGGGAGCCAGTATACGGCTTTGATTGATGGATTCCTTCGAGGATTCATTGTTACAAAGGTTTATTCTTTTGGAGAGGTAATGAAAGGGTGTTATCAGCTGCATTCTGGAGTGAGTAAGGGAAACTTATTTTTAAAAAAAACCTTTGCACTAGGTGCAGTCTGATAGCGTATTACTAAAAATATTTCACAATCTTGTGTTTTTTTCCTAAACACATAGGGACTGATTTACGACCAATTTGCTCCGGGTTAGTGTCACAAAGGTGATGCAAATCAGTGCAAACTGTTGACTTGGGATTTAATTTCCAGTGCACAACTATATTTGCTCTCAAAAGTAGCCCTAAAGTAACACAAAAGAGCACGTGCACTAGTTTGCGTCAAGGAAGCGTACCATGTGGGCGACATGGGGGTTCCCATGTACCAACCCGTGGCTTTCAATACAAAACTCTGTTTTCTAACATTTGTAGACAGGGCTTTGTGCAGAAAAGGTACACATCTTTGAGGCTGGCTTTGCCTCAGAGAATTTTTTTTACTTCTCCGTATTGTACCCACTTGCATGTGTGTTGGACTGTACAGCACAAGCACCAAGTGGGAACAGTGTTAAGCTATGTCTAAGCCTAATATTTTATACAGGAATGGTACCCTTCCTTTGCAAAACGTTAAGTGTGCCAGATCATAGCACCCTTTCAAACATGCAAGGGGTGCGTGTGTTTTGGTGCATGTTAGCCTAAAGTCAGCACAGGGAGAGAAGTAAACAGTCGTGTATGCTGGTAGGTATGGTGCTGTTCACCATATTTTAGTAGATGTAGTGCTGTTCTGCTTCCTCCATTTCATGCAACACGTGAGGGTCGGTGGTATCATTTATTTGGGGCAGGGAGCATGTGCCTAACTCCATGCTGCACACAGCAATGGACATCTTAATTTATGTTATGGTCAAAGTGACATTATAGTTAGGAATCATAATAATATTTTACTTTACATTAAAAAAACTTACAATTTCACTGAAATAAACAAAGATTTAAAGGATGTTATTGTTAGTTATTGTTAGTTTAACACCAGTGTTAGTTAGCTCAAGAAACTATAACCCGAACCCTAGGGCAATTATAACTGGTGCCCTTGCCATGCCCTGCTAATTACCTCACACATTACATCAGCCATCACATGTTCTATGATATCATTGATAACATCACTGCAACATATGAAGTGTTCTCTGATATGAGTTGGGCTATTATTTGTCATTACGGCATGACATAAATCCTTGCTGGTTACTTGCATTGGAATTCCAGTCCTTCTCTTTCTTACCCAGTGGGAACAGGGATTGGACAGAGGATTGGAAGTTCCTGGCATATCTATATATATATAAACATACTTTGACTAAGACAAGCTATATGGAGTGCCCGCTTTTCTTCCGGTTCGCTGGGAGTGAGAAGGAATATGTATATATATTTGTGGAAGGTCCGTGTCCCTAGATGAACAAATTTGGTTTTCTTTTAATATCTCTATAAGTACTGAATGGATTTACACCAAATTACATAAAGGACTCTTTTTGGACCAAGAGCCAGCTTTCTACCAAATTTGATGTAATTCTGTCCAGCGGTTCTGGCTGTAGTCGTGACTAAAATCTCTATGGGAATTAACATAGGGAACACACTTTTTTTTTCTTGGCCCATGCTTCACTGATCACCCCAGAACCTTCCATGCACAACTAGAATCAGCAGCATAGTTTTTTTTGGGGAAAATTATGTGAAGATTTGTCAATAGATGCCTGAGTTATAGGCAAGTCAAATTTTCACCAAATTTTCAAAACTAGTTGGGCGCTCATTTCAGCTGCTGTCTTGAACATTTCAGCGTGATCTGTCAAGCTGGGGTCGACAAACAGGGGGAGTTCAAAATGCTTTTTACACATGTTAATTTCCATAGGAAACTTTAGACACTGCTACAGCCTAAACTGCTGAACCGAATGACACAAAATTTGGCAAAAAGGTAGCTCCTGGTCCGGAAAGCGCCCTTTTTGTTAAATGGTGTAGATCTGTTGAGTAGTTTCTGACAAATTTAAAGATTTCTCAGATATACAACTGAGGCCACGGTGGATCTGCGACCCCTCCCGATCTCTTGCCTGAGATCTGATTGGCTGCCAACACTTCAAACCAGGCAGCCATCTTGTGACTCGGTTGAACTGAGTAGGGGGCAGGGTAGAAACACCCAACCCCCTGGGCTTCTTTGGGGGAGGGTCCCACAGGGACTCTCCAGGGCAGCCCCAGGGACCGCCACATCCCGGGGCAACTCTATATTAAATTACAGATGGGGGCTGCGCGGTCCCTGCAGCCCCGGGGGCTGCCAACTCTCTGGGGCTTCATTTTTGTTGAAGGGGGGCTTCGATGCCCCCCTCGTGAAGACGTACGTGTCCATGGTGACCACCACCCCCCAGGGACAGCTCCAGCAATGTCCCCGGGTGCCCACCCCCTGAACATTGTAGTTTGCAATGGCTTGGCCCATAGGAAACTCTGGTTCGCTTCATGGAAGCAAGAGCATTGAAAATGCTCTAGCATCCATGAAGCAGAGCAGAATTGCTTTTGGACAGAGGGAGATGCATGTTTGCACCTCCCTCTGTCCAAAAGCAGCGTGGGCTCCCACAGGAGGCAGGGACTGGCAGGGACTGGCAGGGACTGCAGGGGCCTTGAGACTCTCCCCACGGTCCCCAAAAGGCTGGCCATGCCCCGGGGGTGGTGGTGTCCCTTAGGCAATATCGGCCTGGGGAGGGGAGCCACACAGGCCCCACCCCATTTTAAAAACAAATATGAAGGCCTGGCCTCGAGGGATGGAGTCCCCAGGACCAAAATCGGTCTGGGGAGGGGGGCTGCGCTGCCCCCCTCCCCTTGTTTTAAAAAACCCCATAAAGGCCAGGCCCGGGGGCATGGGGTCCCCGGGGCTGAAATTGGCCTGGGGGAGCGTGGCCCCCTCCCATATAAAAAAAAAGACTGGCCCGGGAGATGGGGGTCTCTGGGGCCAAAATTGGATGAGGGAAGGAGGGCTATGCCACCCCCTACCCTTTAAAAACAATATATTTAATTTAAAAAAATTCAGGCAAGTCACCAGAGGCCACTGTAGAAGTGGACCTCAGCTAGGCCTACCAGTGCAAGGGGTTCGCCCTTCTCTGCACAGAGTCCTCAGACCAATAGGAAGAAGTTGGCACAGAAACTGGAATAGAAAATACAAAGTTTAATAAACCTCATGAGGTGGAACTACATTCACACAGCACCCTTCGGCATTGAATGAAGTAGCACACCGAACAGAAGGAGCATGGTCCTTTTATACCCACACAGGGGCTCAAAAGAAGGCGGTACAAGTACAGGAGAAGGTTTTATGTACATATAAGATCATATAGAAATGCACAGGCGACAAGTAGGAGGAGTTAACAGTTTGCCAATGCTAGTAAACACATCCTGACAGTTACATACTACTAACAGCTGCAAGGACAGCTGAAAACTCACTGGGCATGTGCAAAGGTGGAAGATGCTAAATATAGTTCGTTTCTAGGCAGATTACAAGAGCAGTCAACACTGAGGGAGGCCAAAGCACATGGTGAGCACATGGCAGCACATGGCAGCACATGGCAAACAAAATGGCTGCCAGAAATACAAAATGGATTCCACAAAATGGACAAGATAGCCTCTAAATACAAGATGGATTCCGCTAATGCTAAGCCAATCGCTGCCAATTTACAACAGACGACCCTTTTAGCATTAGCTGAAGACATCTGTTCCTCTGGGGTAATCTAAATATGCATCCCGTACATCTATTAGCATTATTTCGGCCACCTCTTTATTCAACATTTGTTGGGCCTCTGTTTCTGCAACATTCCTTTTGACAGGTATACAGGCAGAGATGCAAATGGAGCAAAGCATTGGACCACATTGGATACATACACAGCATGTAATAAGTATCGTAATCATTACACACAGGATAGTCAGTAGCTTCCAACCCCAAGCAGAAACAAGAGTCCAAAACCATCCAGCAAAATTCCAAGTACCAGTCTCTGGATGAATTTCTGAAGCAATCTTATGCAGTTTTGATATTGCGTCATATACTGAAGGTGAGTGATCCGGTATGAATACGCAACAGCTGCTACCGATGATGAGACATGCACCACCTCGATCAGCCAGAACCACATCTAGAACCATTCGGTTCTGGAGAGCTAAAATCCTTGCAATTTGCAGCTACTCCGTATTGTTCCCAAGTGCCATAGCTGTCTGATTGGTAACAGCTTCCACAACTCTAGTCAATCGTCTTATTTTCCTACTGTTTAATGCAGCACCCACAAAGAAGAACAAACCTAAATTAAAATCGACATATTGTTGCAGAGTGGTATCAGCTTGGTCTACTTTTTCAGTACTTATTGTCCTTTTGTATCTATTTCTAGAGATATTGTTGAATAATTTAAGGTCCCGGTGGTATGATGCAGGTGCCAGAAACACAGGGGGCAATAGAAAGGACACATAGCACACACCTGACCACCCAGCAGTTAGTTGATAATATCCGTGGCTACCACAGATAAAGTAAGTATTATGTGAGGCTATAGAACTACTGTTATTTACACCTTCAATAGTCAGAATTACAGTACATTCGCTTTTCCCCACTGGAATCCTTCCAATACTGCTTACACATAGATCTGCTTTAGCTCTAGTAACAGAAATCACAAATTGTTCATTACTGGTAAAAGTTCTCATATTTGTGAAGACATATGGGATTGAAATATTGTCCGGTTGATACTCTTCCCATTCCCATTTGGTCCCTTTGGCTTGAGGATAACCATTTTTATCTTGGTAGCATACTTTATTAAGGCGAAAAAGAAGCCCGCCTACTGTACGTCTTCCAGATGCAAACAAAAGCGCATAGCAAGCTTGACAAGAACCATTATGAGAAAAGGGAAGAGGAATAAAAGGTGTTCCTCCCTTCTTTTGATGTGCAGGTATCATCCCACACACCCAACAGTTGGTAGTATTTGAGGCATTATGAGTATGATGCAACATCTGGATAAAGGTATTATTTAAGTAGGATTGTCGATGCTTCCGCTCGTGGTAGGGAAGCGTAAAGTAGTGGTGTTCAACTGATACTGGAGTAGTGGTGATCAAAAGTTCTCGAGCAGGAGCCACTTTCTCAACGAACCAGGTTATTACTGCTACAGCCACCATAGCAACAACAAACCCTATAGCACAAATCATCTTTCTCTTAGCAACAGTTGATCTCATTGTGGACATGATCAGCTTGTCGTTGGAAACAATCGTTGGAGCTCTTATCCCTGGGCAGCCATTGGTTTCTTCACCGAGGGTCAAGACGGGTGTCGCTACACTATACAGGACTGATTTCCCCCCCTTGCCACATCGGCATTCCGTTTCACTAACCCAGGGCGGTTGCTCAACCAGTCTATTTCAACGATGCAGGCTCTTTCCGTTGTCTCAGTTGGTATCTGGATACTCCAGGAATCGTGTGGTCCGGGAAGACTCCCTCAGGTTTGTCAGGTGATATGGCTTGGCCTTTCTCTGTATCCAGGATGTCCCGATGGTCGATTAAGGCAGCAGGATCCACCAAGGTAGACGGCACTTTCTTGCAGTGGGTGGAGTGCACCCAGTTCCTCCTGTTCGTCACTTGGACCGCAGTTCTCGCTGAAAGGAGCACCTGCTCTGGGCCGCGCCACCTCGGTTCCAAGCTGCTCGACCTCTGGAATGATCGGATCATCACCTGGTCTCCAGGTCGAACTCCATGGCCTTCACCTGCAGACCTATCAGGAAGAGCTTCTCGAACCTGTTGATGAATAGAAACCAAACTGTCAGTCAATTGTGATAGGTAGTCACTCATCAACACACATGGTACATCATGTATGGGACGTGGTTTAGGAATTCCCCAAATGTTCATAGGCCTTCCAAACACCACCTCATATGGTGTAAGACCAGATCATGAATGTGGCACTGATCTAATGGACAACAGTGCCAAAGGTAATGCGTCTGGCCAATTCAAGGATGTGGAAGCCAGTATTTTTTGCCAGTTTCAATTTAAGTGTGGCGTTAAACCTTTCCATTAGCCCTGCTGATTGTGGATGGAAAGCAGCGTGAAATTTTTGCTTAATTCCTAGTCCCTTCAGGACATATTCGACAACTTGCCCAATAAAATGGGGTCCGTTATCACTCCATAAAAGTTTACAGACACTAAATCTAGGGAAGAATTCCTTCAAAAGTACCTTTGCTCTAGTGAGAGCTGTATTGTCCTTCGTAGGGTATACCTCTATCCATTTACTGAAGGCACATACCACTACCAAAACATACTTTAAGTTATTACAGCGCTCAAGCTGGATGTAATCCATTTGCAAAACTTCAAAATGTGCGGTTGGCGTAGCAAACCCTCCTGTAGGAGTTTGTGTCCCTTTACCAGGATTATGCTGAAGACAGATCAGACAAGACTGCACCATCTTTTTAGCTGTGCCGGCAATTTCTGGATGCTCCCAAACTTGCGTGAGCAATTTCGTTATCGAGGAGGCTCCAACATGTGCCGGCCCATGTGACATATGAATCATAGGTTGTAAATAGGCTTTAGGCAATCTCCACTTGCTCATCTCTTTATTCCTCCAACAGCCCTCATCGTCCAATGTTCCCTCCTTAGACCATTGCTCAATTTCTTCTGCAGAAGCAGATCTCTGCATATCTAGCACTTCCTGTCTGGTATCATGCCAGTGTTCAGCCTGTGGCTTCACTACGTACATAGACGTGGTGCTTCGCTGCATGGCATTTTCACGGGCTGTTTGGTCTGCAAAAGCATTGCCTTGTCCTATCTTATCAATTACTTTCTTAAGTGCGCTACATTTAACAATTGCTATTCTCTTCGGGTATGTTAAAGCAGTCAAGAGATTATGTACTAATTCTCCATGCATTAGTTGCATCCCGTGGGATGTAAGAAAGCCCCTCTTCTTCCAGAGTAGCCCAAAAACATGAGCCACTCCGAAAGCATAGCGGCTATCTGTATAAATGTTCACAGATAAGTCAGTACTAAGTTCACACTCTCGTGTTAAAGCTATAAGCTCAGCTGCCTGAGCTGACTTCTGTGGAATACGAGCTGTCTCAACTACCGTCTGAAGTGTTGTAATTGCATATGCATCTGACGTTGTACCATCTGGTAACTTCAAACAGGACCCATCAACCCATAGTTCCCATCAAAACTTGAAAGGGGCGTGTCTTGCAAATCGACATGACCCTTTGTCTGTTCCTCAGTAAGGAATATACAATCCTGAGACTCCTGTGACTGAGACTGAGTCACCGGGTATGGCAACAAAGTGGCTGGGTTTAGTGTCGCACAACTCTTCAGTGTAATGTGAGGGGCCAACAATGTCAATTCGTATCCTGTCAGACGAGCACTAGTTAAATGCTGCGTCTTCGTCTGATTTAAAAGGGCATCAACCGCATGGGGTACTAGCACCAACAGCTTATGTGACAAAACTATCCCTTCACTCTGACGTATTGACACAGCTGTTGCTGCAACTGAACGGAAGCATCCAGGTAATGCACGAGCAACAGGATCAAGTACTGCCGAAAAATATGCACATGGACGCTGTTTGTCACTGTGTGTCTGCACTAAAACTGACAATGCGCATCCATCTTTCTCATGTACATAGAGTGTAAAAGGCTTCGTATAATGTGGAGTACCTAACACTGGTGCTGAACAAAGAGCTTGTCGTAACTGTCGGAAAGCAGTCTCACATTCATCTGTCCATGGGAGGGACATTGGAGTATCTTTAGTCAAAAGTGCTAGCAAGGGTTTAACAATGTGTGAAAACCCTAATATCCATTGCCTACAAAAAGAAGTAAGACCAATGAATGCACAGACATCTTTCTGAGTACGGGGTACTGGTGTGTCTAAAATAGCTTGAATGCGATCTGGTGTGAGTGGACGGCCCTCCATAGACAGAAGGTGACCTAAGTAGGTTACCTTCGGTCTACAATATTGCAATTTCTTTCGTGCCACTTTGTGATGATGGGAAGCAAAAAAAGAAAGCAAGGACATTTTTCACACTGTTCAGGGGTATCGGCTGCCAACAAGATGTCATCGACATATTGTACGAGAGCCAAACCTTCAAGCAAAACAAAAGAATCAAGTTGTCTTTTTAATGCTTGACTGTAAATACTAGGACTCTCAGTATAGCCTTGAGGAACTCTACAAAATGTATACGATCGGTTATTCAAAGTGAAACCGAACAAATATCGGCTATCAGGATGAATAGGGATCGAAAAGAAAGCATTTTTCAAGTCTATCACAGAGAATGTAGTTGCTGTCGGAGGAACCAAAGTAAGAAGTGTCGTTATGTCAGAAACCACTGGGTATTGTGGTCCTACTATCTTGTTAACTTCTCGCAAATCAATAATGAATCGGTAAATCCTAGTGTCAGTATCTTTTTTCAGAATAGGAAGAATCAAACTGTTACAAACATTGTAAGGAACTTCCTCAACAACCCCCACTTCAATGAGATCATGGACAATACGTATGAGTGCTTCTTCACCTTCCTGTGAAATTTTGTATTGAGGCAAACGTGGCAGCACAGCGCCCTCCTTGACACTAATATGTACTGGTGGCATAACCATTTGCCCTACATCAGTGTCTGAAGTAGCCCACAAAGTGCTAGGGAGTAAAGCTAATGCAATATCCTCTTTAACAAGACAAGCTCTCTCCGTCACAGGATGGTTGTCATTCAAGATAACACGTATACCTTCTGGAGAACATCGTATCGTAGCCCTGAAATACTTGAGCATATCAAGACCCACAATATTGTCTGGTGTATTCGGGGAAAGCAAAAATGGACATGGAGCAGTAAATTTATCCACATGGAATGCAAGTGGTTGTGACAGTGGGCTAAGGGAAGGGGTTCCATCGAAACCTATCGATGTAATGGTTAAGCCAGACAGGGGAGCCCTTGGAACCAATTATTTAGACAAGGCACTACGAGTAGCTCCTGTATCAACCAGAAACTGATCAGTAGAACCCAAAACATGTGCTGTAACATAGGGACCCCTCTGATCTACTGGAACTTCAACTGATTCCTTACCCCATCCTAGGCAATCCTACGCATAAGCAGAATCTTGTAAATCAGACGGACATTTGATATTGGTTCCTTCTATCAAAAGTGTTAAACCCATCCTGCGCACGTATATTCGCATCAACCTGGCACGATCACCTGAGCTTCCTCTAGGCCCTGAATATCCTGAACGATTTCTCATTTGTCCCCGACCACGTGGACACTGCTCAGCACGCAGAGCTGGACAATCGGAAGCCCAATGCCCAAATTTCTTACGGTACGCGCCCTGGTCAACAGACAAATTAGAATGAGTATAAGAAGGGAAAGACGAACCATAAGATCCACGTCCACTTCTATCACTACCTCTAAAAGGCGGACCATAAGCCTGAGCCAACATAACCTTTGTTTTTTATTCTTTAGTCTTTTTATCCTCATTACCCTTTGCTTCCAATTCCTGGCCTTCATAATACTGAGCCATAGTCAAGAGAGAAACCGGAGAAGAGGTAGTCCATGAACTCTCACTGGCTTTTAGGCGACTAGCTATTCCTGGCAACAGGTTTGCGACATATTTATCGACAAACAGATGTCTGCCCGTGTCATCTGTCAATGACTGGCCACTAAAATCGTGGAATGCTTCTTCAAAGCATGTAAAGAAATCAGAGACCGATTCATCTGCCTTTTGCTTACAAGACGGTAAAACAGTCCAATCTATCTTTTTAGGGGGAATAATCGTTTTTAACTTAACTAATATAGCTGCGGGAAGATCTAAAATTAACTGACATGGCTTCTGTGTGGGTTCCCTTTCTACATCCATTTGTTCTAAGTCTTTCCATAACGCCCCAAAAGCTGCACGATCATCAATATTACGAACAGTTCTCCACATATCAGGTAGTAATATCAATCCGAAAAATAAATCAATATCAGGCAAAGTCATAGTACAAGAGCTAATAGCACCCTCAACTTCATAACAAGCGGCTGGATTTTTCCACGGATCAGGCAATGCAGTTTTAAGTGCCATGACATCCGTCCTATTCCAAGGAGTGTAAACCCAATTATAAATAAAATAACCCTTTGCATCGAGAGAAGCCTTAGCATCACTTGTACCTTGTCCTTTAGGAGGAACATACAAAGGCGCGGCCTCCCACATAGGTTTCGCATGAACTATCATAGTCTTATCTGTTCCGAAGATAGAAGCTTGTGCCATGCTGGTCCGAGATGTCTGTGCAGCTACATTTGAACCCTTTTTCTCCTCTCGCAAACGGACTGCATCAACACGCAGTTTAACCAAACGCCTGATTGTATCAGTTACCTGGGAGAAAACAAAAAGACCATCACGCATTTGCTTACAATTATCTGCTACATCGTCGGGCTCTAACTTCTCAGAATATTTCCTAAACAGCTCAAGGACCTCTGCGGCAAACACCTCAGTAAAATACAGCTGCTCCCTTTCCTGCCACCCTTTCATACTATCTAGAAGTTCCAAGTGCTACGAACTGCTTTACAAGCAGCAGATATAAGCTGGGACGCACGCTCAGCGGTCAACATAGAACGAGTTTCTCGTGCCTTATGTTCCTCCGAACTAGAGTCCTCATCTGACTCATGAGGGGCAGAAGGAACAGTATACGGAGGTGGAGGACGATCTAATAATAAGAAATCATCTTGTGGTTTATTAAGTATAGGATAAAGGGGCCGCTGAACAGCGTATTGGCCAGTTACCTGTAAATTGCGCTCCCTATCTTTTCTCTCTTTTAACTCTTTTATTTCTTTGTTTTTCAACTCTAATGCTTTCGCATAAATGTTCTTTCGCTGTTCTTTTTCAATCAAGGCTTGCTCACGCTTCATTCGTTCACGCACTTCTTTCTCCCACATTCGTACACAGTCAAACATATCTTGCCTAGTCTTTCGCTTAAACATACATTGTTCCACATACTCAATCTTTCGTAAATCAAATGACCCATGCATAGGCCAACGCAACTCAGGATCCTTACGAGTGTATTTATTCCATAATGTGCTGTACATTATAGAAGAAAGACCATACTTAATATACATATCCCTATTAGGCGTCTCCTCCAGGGGGGCCGGTTGTGCTTCATCGAGTCTCAAATTGGTACCACTACAAAGCGACACATCCTACGAAGTGTGCTAAAAACAGGCATGCCAAAAATAGTGCAGAATATGCAGTATTATAATCAAAGTAGCACTTAAGGTACCTTTAGTACGACGTGCCGTTCAAATCAATTCAGATAGAGAAAATTCTCCTCATTACCTGCCTATATAAATTGCAATTTATATATAAATCTCATAGAAATCCAAGTTGGCCAACACAAATTCCAAAATATAAAAGCCGCAATAAGTGTTACTAAACTACCTTACCAATCTCAGGCATAAAACCCAACAGCAAGCGCTGCAGAATGACACTTACCAATCACTTGGTGTCCAGGTTCCAACTGCCAAGTTCTAAAATCGACCAAATGGTCACTGCACGGCAAATCAACAGAAGAGATCTCAGTCGAGGACCGGCACCACCTGGATGGTCAGATCAGAAAGAAAGGAAAAACGCCGTGGTTGCCAAGACTCGGGTCTTATCGGGCAGCGATCGCGTCCAGAGCGAGATTCCAATCCTTCGTCGCGACCAATCCTTTGGGCATCCGAGTCGCCGATGAGCCCCACTTGTCGGGCGCCAATTTGCAGTGGACCTCAGCTAGGCCTAACAGTGCAAGGGGTTCGCCCTTCTCTGCACAGAGTCCTCAGACCAATAGGAAGAAGTTGGCACAGAAACTGGAATAGAAAATACAAAGTTTAATAAACCTCATGAGGTGGAACTACATTCACACAGCACCCTTCGGCATTGAATGAAGTAGCACACCGAACAGAAGGAGCATGGTCCTTTTATGCCCACACAGGGGCTCAAAAGAAGGCGGTACAAGTACAGGAGAAGGTTTTATGTTCATATAAGGTCATATAGAAATGCACAGTCGACAAGTAGGAGGAGTTAACAGTTTGCCAATGCTAGTAAACACATCCTGACACATCCTGACAGTTACATACTACTAACAGCTGCAAGGACAGCTGAAAACTCACTGGGCATGTGCAAAGGTGGAAGGTGCTAAATATAGGTCGTTTCTAGGCAGATTACAAGAGCAGTCAACACTGAGGGAGGACAAATCACATGGTGAGCACATGGGAGCACATGGCAAACAAAATGGCTGCCAGAAATACAAAATGGATTCCACAAATTGGACAAGATAGCCTCTAAATACAAGATGGATTCCGCTAATGCTAAGCCAATCGCTGCCAATTTACAACACCACGCCCCCTTCACCACCACTCTGCAAATGCGCCTCCTGGGGAATTAAATACCCTTGAATGCTGAGGGTCTTTGGGGGCCAACAAACCCTCTTGTTTCCTTCAGTAAGTCCCAGGTAGCGGGATTGCTAAGTGGACCTGAAGGCTATACCCCCTTTCTCCACCACTCTGCAAATGCGTCTCCTGGTTGGGGAATGAATTCCAGTTTACTCCTGAGGGCCTCAGGACTAAAGTGGACTACTTCCCCCAACCAGTAGTGCGTTAGGCAGAGGGTTTGCAGAGTTTTGGAGAAAGGGGGCATGGCCTCTGACAAACGCTTAGCAATCCCATTGTGTGGGTTTTACTGGAGGTGGACAAAAGGGGTGGTTGGCCCCCAAGGACCCTCAAGAGTCATCGACCCAGCAGCCACTCAGCTGTGGGGTTCCCCAGGGCTCTTCCCTGAGCCCCACGCTTTTTAACACTTACATGGCCCCACTGGCGGAAATAGTCCTTCCTTTCGGCATAAAGATCATTACCTACGCAGATGATACCCAACTGGTGGTGGCACTCAACCACCCAGAGGGATCATCTGACGCTCTAGGCATCTGCCTAGAGGTGGTTGCCGATTGGATGTTAAGAAAGATCCTTCCCCTACTTCCATTCCAGGCGAGGAGGATTATGGTGCAACCTCTGGTACTGTTTCGTCTGGACTACGGGAACGCACTGTATCTTGGTGCCCCTCA
The DNA here is from genome assembly GCF_964204655.1 of Triturus cristatus. Taxonomy (NCBI): domain Eukaryota; kingdom Metazoa; phylum Chordata; class Amphibia; order Caudata; family Salamandridae; genus Triturus; species Triturus cristatus. Next base: position 408,564,337 of record NC_140588.1, on the reverse strand, counting down.
GTCCGCAATCCAGAAGCTGCAAGTAATCCAGAATTGCGCAGCTCGTCTTTTGCTCCAGATCCCCCGGAGACAAACAGCGAAACCTGCCCTGCACAGCCTTCACTGGCTTCAGGGCCAGGATACATATCAAGACCTTGTGCCTGGCCCATAGAGCTATGTGGAAGGCAGTCCCAGGCATTCTTCAGTCCCTGGTTACCCCTAGCAACCTTCCAGAAGTCTCCGTTCCAGCTCTGCATTCCTCACCACCCCCTTGAAGGTACGGAGATCCAGATGGGGGGGACGTCCTTCTCCCTGAATGCCTCCAACCTCTGGAACTCCCTCCCGCCCTCCCTCCGCGGGGACCCAATCTGCTGGTATTCCAGAAACATCTTAAAACTCATCTGTTTAGTACCTCACACTAGTACCACATGCCTCCCTTGTCTCTCCGCTCCGCAAGCGATAGGAGGCCTCAGGGTAGCTAAGCGCTTGTCAAATCCAATTTCATTCATTCATTCATTCAAGAGCCAAGGGGACTTCATCCCCCAACTAATAGTGTACCAGGAGGTGCGTTTGCAGAGTGGTGGAGAAAATGGGCGTGGTCATCGAACATCTCTTAGCAAACCCACTTTTTGGGACTTACTGAAGTTAACAGGATGGGTAGTTGGCCCCCAAGGATCCTCTGGAGCTAGGGGTCCTCGCCCCCCTACTAGTAGTACACCAGGAGGTGCGTTTGCACTGTGGTGGAGAAAGGGGGCATGGCCTCTGACACCCTTTCAGTAATCCTGCTGTATGGGACTTACTAGAGGTAACAGGAGGGGTAGTCAGCCCCTAAGGACATCCTTGAGGGCCAACTACCTCTCCTGTAAACTCCAGAAAGTCACACACAGCGGGATTGCTAAGATGTCTTTCGAGGTCACGTCTCCTTTCTCCACAACTCTGAAAATGCGACTAGGCTCTTGGTGCATTACTGGTTGGGGACTGAAGTCCACTTTACTCCTGAGGGACCATGGGGACAAGAAGCCCTACAGGTAGCTCCTGTAAGTCCTACATAGTGGGATTCCTGAGAGCTGGTCAGAGGCCCAACCCTCTTTCTCCACCACTCTGCAAACACAATTACTAGTTAAAAAAACATAGAAAATCACTGAAAAAAACAAAGGTTACAGGGATTGTATAATTAGGAATTAGCTTTGAAAAATCCTTAGAAATTCACTGAAAGAAACAAAGGTTACAGGGACGTTATAGTTAGCAAATAGAATTTTTTTAAAAACCATAGAAATTCACTGAAAAAAACAAAGGTTACAGGGACGTTATAGTTAAGGTCAGTTTTCACTCATACAATACCAGAGAAATTCAGCAGTTATAGTTAGCTGTGCTAACTATAACTTGTGCCCCCATAATGCACTGCTTATGAGCTCATATATTACATCACTCATGACATGGTCAGTGACATCATTTCTCCTCGTTTTGCCTGTTTAAGACCAAGTTTTCCCTGGTCTTAATTTTGGCAGTGCCTCCTATTTACGTCACCATTGTAAATCGGGGGCAGTATCAAAATCAATGGGTGTTGCAATAGAAAGCACACCACAACACCCATTGCCCTCCCCTTTCACTTTAGGTACAGCATGAAAGGGTGTCTTATTTACAAGGCAGCGTTAAACCACATTAACCACATTACCCATCATCATTCTAAAGAATGATGATGGATTAAACCCAGATCAGTAGACTGGGGGTGAGTGCTTACATTGTTCAACACTCCGTCCATCATCCCCTTTGGTTTTGCTTTGTTCGCCCTAAGTTGGCAGGTATGCCCAGACGTGGGTCCCTTGCTCACTTTGCCACTGGATTCAAGCTAGCCTGGCTGATGATGGCTGATTAGCCAGAAACCGGTCCCAGGATCCTTGTTTCTGGTCCAGGGAAGACATGGCTTTGCAGTTCGGGCTGGACTGTTCCCATGAGGCACAGGGTCAGACTGATTTGCATATGGCCATGTCTGAACTGGGGTGGTGGAGTGAGCTAAAGAATGATGATGGATTAAATCCAGATCAGTTGACTGGGGGTGAGTGCTTGCATTGTTCAACACTCCGTCCATCAACCCCTTTGGTTTTGCTTTGTAAATAAGGCAAAGCCCCTATCGCCACCACAACATCACTGAAAGTGACGTTGTGGTAGCAATAGGGGCTTGTAAATATGCCCCTTGGTGCCTGACATGATAGTTGATATAGACAGGTTATTTGTGGCATAAGAAACAGCAGCTGTAGAGGTACAGAGGATGTTTGGGGAGGATTGCAGATGTGCTTTTGGAGTCATAAGTATGAATTAACCCCAGAGGAGTGCAAGTTGAAATTTAGGGTTAGTCAGAAACTGTGTCACTACTGCTGGGAGGATTTTGTGGGGTACTTTTGAAATGTTTGTTAAAAGTACAGATTTTTTTTTAAAAAGGTGTTTCTAACAGTTTTATACTTTTTCTTTTTTTCCAAAGAGAACTAAGAAGAATCAACTTGTTTCAAACAACAGATGGAATGCACATGAAATATGACATCTAGGGTCCTCAGAATATAATCTTGTTGACTTGTACTTTGCTGCAGGAATTTGCACCAGGCGGTCATCATACCGTTCACTTAGTCCAGTTTGAAATAGTTGAAAAAAATATTGAGCCTCTAAACTTTTCTCCAGACAATCATTGGAGTTCTTTTAGCTTGTTTCCTCTGATACAGTTCAGTGGCATCCCCAATAACCTATTTTGAATGTAGTGGATGGATACTGTTATGCTCATGAATTTTTTCAGATCTACTTCTATGCAGTTTTTCAAGTTGTCCACTTGAAGGCAACATTTCTTCCACCATGCAAATTCCTTGTCAGATAACATCTATATCTTTATAGTACACACTGTCTTTAAAATATTCCTGCCATATGTTTTTTATTCGTGGGCATACCTTTCACTAGAATAACAAGCGGTTCTTCCAAATCTCTCTCTATGCCCACAGTTCCAATATTGTGTTTGACCTCTAAAGGAAAATACACAACTCTGACTTTAAGCCCATTCTGAAGCTCAGTGGATGATACCTTCATTGTTAGAGTTTGCATCTCAAAGAAAGTAATGTAAGTGATCCCATGGATATTCTGCAGGGTTAGAAACCAAGTTGGTGTTCCTAAATTTCACAACATGTACTTAAGCTCAACATGATGATGATAACCAGTATTCATTCGTCCCAATATTTGCAGAGGTAAAGTAAATAGATAGCAGCACTGGAAGTACATGGGTGGGGTCCTACTGTATTAATTTATTCCTGTCAAATACTACAAATACTACTGCACTCCCATTTATACACAGGAGCATGTCTATGCCATCCTTGTATATCTTCACCTATCTCTTCTTCTATATTTCTAGGAACCATATTTTCTTTATCAATGGGACTACTTCATAACATTGACCAGTTGTTTCAACTGAATGCACTAATTTATTGTCTTGTAAGTAGCTTTCTACATTAAAGGAAGGCTGAGTAGTAGATGTACACTTCCATTCTACTTTGAAAATTTTACCAAAGTTACTGTTATTAATAAGCCTTTTTGTTTTTTCTTTATAGTCAACACTGTTTTATCCAGTGTTTTTGTTCTGTTTGGTATCAAAATAAATAGTTTTCACTTCAGAGGAAACACTTTATCAACCATGCTTTTAATATATTATTTTTTGTTTGAGTGCTGCTCTTCTCATCTTAGTGTCCCTCATTTTTCGTACGAAATTCTGTATTACTATATTTCTAAACATTCTTATTTGTATTTCTTTAAATTGTTTCCACCTCCTTGTCAAATTAAGTGTTTTTTAATTACATTTTTTACTTTTAATTTGACTTACTCCTTCTCTGTTACAAATTTGTAGAGATAAAGTAAATAGACAGCAGAAGTGTAAGTATATGGTTGAGTTTCTATAGTAGTAAATCAAAAGTTCAAGTTTCAGTGTGTTTCTGGATTTGTAAATTGTGAAATAAGTTGTTATGTTTGTTTGTTAATTGTTTGTTTTAAGTGTATTTTAATATGTTAATAAAATGTACTTGTAAAGTTATAAATATATTTATTATTAATTTAACTTAAGGGTCACAAACACACCCGTGCAGGTAATCATACACGTACTCATACTAATATACAGACATTCACACAGGTACTGACACACCAACACCTTGTCACACACCAATACAGTCACTGACAGGCCTATTTACACAGGCAAACTTCTAATTACATACACATAGTGTGCAGTTTTAGTTTTTTTTACTACAATCTTTATGGTTGTTTTTTTGCAATTGCTAAAAAATCATTATATTTAAACAGTGCATCATTTGTGGTGAATGAGTATACAACCTAAGAATAGAAGATTGGAAAATGGACCCAAAGAACACATTTTTACAGCGACAAACTTGGCATTTTGCAGAGTGAGTAACCATCTCACTCTAATTCTCACAGGCTGCTGGTATTAGGATGACTGCAGCTGATGAAGGTTCTCCCAAGAGTGCTGTCGAAGTGGAATATTCTCCTGCACCTAGTATCTCCTGCATCCTAGTAGGGTTTTTAAAAATATTTTTTTTATTGTTTTTGCTTTTTTAACAAAAAGTGAACAGGGTAGTAAAAAGGGTAAGGATGGCAAAATACAAAGAAGCAACTGGCTTCACTCCTCAACAAACACTATGCAGTCACTAGAAGCAAAAACAAGTGATGCTTCTTCACTGTATCCAGGAATGCACTCACAGAAGACATTGTTACAGAGACAATCATGTGGCATTTTGCACAGTGAATAAACATGTCACTCAATTTCTCGGAGGTAGCTGCTATTGTAATGACTGCAGCTGATGATGGTTCTCCCAAAGCTGCTGTAGAGGTGCTTTCCCTTGCATCATCTGGTTGTAGACCCTTTCATGAGTTGTTTTTAGGTGCTTGCACATGGAACTTGTCCCATGTAAATACTTGGATAACTGCTTGCCACAAATATTGCACAGCAAATATTTTCTTGCTACCTTCTTTTCCCCAGAAGGTATATTAAAGTACTTCCACACATCACTTTCTTTTTTGGGAATTGGTGTGTGTTCATCCTCATCCTCAATAGGTTGTGGATGCTCATCTTGGACGGGCGATGTAGCTTCAGCCATTGTGCAAAATCAGAGCGGCACTGGTTCTCAATTCTCCTTATAGAGACTTCACTGGAGAAGTAACTGCTTTTGGGTGTGGTTTTCCATGTGCATGGGTGGGGTCTAAATGTATCCAATCCTAAGGCAAGGTTTGTGTGTGTAGTTGAGTGAATTCGCAAATCCGATCCATAAATTTGCAGATTCACGAAACTCACCAAATGGGTAACTTTTTTAAAACAGATACAAGTTGGTTTATATGTGCTTGTAAAAATGTTCACACTGATGTCATTAATGACAATGGAGGGTTGTACATATATTTGCGCAGTTATTTATAAAATAAAGAATTTTGGCAAATCCGCGAATTCAGAGTCGCACCTTCATTCCAATCATGTAATTGGAAGTGAAATCCATAGAGTATTAGTCCGTCTATGGTTGTGGACCTGTGAAGGTACCGGAGTACCACAAAAAAATGTTTTAAAAATTAAATGTGTTTAAAAAAATGTAATTTACTTTACATTTACTACATGTGTGATTTTTATGTTTTTAGACGTATAAAAAGTATATTTATAAAAAAAAGAATGTCTACAGTGCAAATAAATATTTAAAAATAAAAATTAATTGTAATACGCTTAGGGCCTCATCAAGATGTCCGGCGGACTCACATTCGCCTGACACCGTTGCGGTCCGACCGACCTCCGGTCAGTGGTCCTGACACCGCTACTGCAATGTGACCGCACATGGTGCTGTCGCATATTCCCATTTCTCTATGGGAGCTTGTGCAGCGGCCGTAAACCCGCCACAGCACAAGCTCCCATAGAGAAATGGGAGTTTTTGTTAATCCCTGCACCACAGGGCAGGCACCACACGGTGCCTGCCACTCAGTGCAGGGATTGACAGGGTCCACCATATGTGTCCCCCAGGTCCCTAACCGGAGGCCGCTTTTACAAGGAGGCCCTGTCTCAAAGTCACTTTCCGACAGGCTTTTCATGTCGGCAAGCCCAACATGAAAAGCCTGTGGGAAACCAACATCATAATCCCGGCACCAGAAACGCCATCCTTGAAGGATTACAGGACGATTTTGACTGGTCGACGGGCTCCTTGAGCCCATCGGAGGCCAGCCGGAATGACCGTCCAGTTTCACTTCCGACTGCCGTCATTGTAATACGGAGGTTGATAGTGAAACCAAAGATGTCAGTCGGAAAAGCTCCAACCTCAGGTGGGAGGCTTTCCGACCGACATCCAAATAGAGCCCAAAGTATTAAAAATAAATCCCACAAAATAACTATAAAAACAAAACATTAGAGGGGTATAATATTTCAAACATAGAATTTGAAAAACCTTTGAAATTAGCTGAAAAAATTAAGGTTACCTGGACGTTAAAGTTAGGGACAGATTTCTCTTGTACAAAACCATAGAAATTCAGCAGTTATAGTTACCCCCATTACTTTGATGCCTTATTCCTTGTCCAAGTATTTATGTTACCACCCTCCCACCTAGATGAAAAGGGGTGGTCTGAGAGTGCAACAAGATGAATTAATGGGGATCGTCCCTTTGAATACCCAAAAAAGCAAAAAAAAAATGGAAGTATGTATTAAGAGTGATAATTATGGGGTTGGTTTAAAAGGCATGGTACAAGTAGGCAGGGCCTCCCTGTTCTGTATTTGTAAGTACTCGGACAAGACATAAGGAATTGAAGTATCAGGGATTACCAACATCATTCTCTTGAAAGAAGTTACACCATGTTGTTTCTCTGAGGTTACTTGGCATACACAATCTTCCTAAAGTGGATACATAATACATTTTTTGCTCTTGTTATTTACCTTTTTGTAAAATTCTGTCTATCCATATTGAAATAACGTGAAGCGTGTAACACCTTTGCATTTCCATTAAGGAAATTCTATTTCTCTAAACCATATTAAGTCAAAAGTGGGCTACTTTCAGCAAATCACTGTTGCCTCAGTCATTAAACCAAGCCCAATTGTCTCTTCTTCCGGTAGAGGTCATCTCTTGCTGCTCTAGGGTGTTGCCATCAATGACTCAGCGGCTGTAGTCCTAATGCTGCTCAGCATTGATGTGTGGCCCGTTTTCTTATGTGATGTTTTCAATCAACATCATTACCAATGCCAATTCCTTGATACTGTGTATGACTTGCAAATCCTTTGGGGTAAAAGGCATGGGTTACAAACAGAAGACATTTTTTTGAAACCATAGAGTAAAGAAGCTTTCTAATCAAACCAAACAAACTTTCAAAACACTAGGCTCACAACTCTGAAACATCTTGAACATAACGCTGAGAAACCAACCCAGATCACTGATAAAAGAGCTGTTATGAGAAACTTGTCAGGGTTTTGGCATCGTTCCACTGGTGATACAACCTGAAACCTTCTCTGACTCTCTCTGGAACATGAACAGTAGTTCAGAGCCTGTGCCAAGCTCATGTGTTCTTTAACAATGTTTCCACGTCACATTTGAAGCCAGATTAATTCTTCATACTTTTGCAGTGTATGATTCCCGTCCACTCCTGCATTTTGGAAATTGTATTTCTTGCCCGAGATTAAGGGGCGTAGCTAAGTTATTGAGATTCAGGAATCAAATTTCCCAACTAAAAAAGCAGTGGGCTGCATGGTGGAGGGGTGAGATGACCAAGTTTCGAAATGGACTGTTTCCATGAGAAACAGGGTCAGTACTGATTTGCATTAGGTGGCCCTCTGTCTAGAGTGGCAAAAGTGGGCAAAAAATGATGGGTTAGAATGCTACTCCGAGCGATTGCTACTGGTTATACTGTCTGCAAGCATTCATCCCATCACCTTTTGGGTGTTTGATTGTCAGCAGTGTGCCTGGAAACATGAGACTGGTGCAGCTTTTGAGGCCTACTACTGCCAACATTTGAATTCTACTAAAAAGTCATAAATTAACACCCATTCAAGGAGTACTTCTATTGGTGCAGATTTGGTATTTTTGGGGTAATTAAGTCACTATATTTCTTTGTTTCTGTTCCAGATAATTAACAAGTTAAAAGCTCTTAGTGAAATGAAAATGGCAAGTAAACCCCGACACAGACCCAATTACCAAGCCAAGAATGCATTTCGTCCTCCCAGTCTCACCTGATCCTGGTAGTTCTCCATGGAAACTCATGAATACGGTGGCATACAACACAACAGGCTGAAGTCACCTGCCATGTGATCACTTACTTTAAATGCATTCTTCATCACTTATGGAACGAGAAGCTTTGATTATAGAGTTGTCAAGTTGGTGCATGTGGGTAAGGCTCCATGTTTCCAATCCAGTCTGTAGTAATCAAGTACACAAATGTAGGTTTCATCAAAGGTCTTCTTTATAAGAATGCATCTTCACATCTTCATAACCTGCTATTCGCCTCCCTGCCCCCTTGCCTGACATCTCCCCCAGCAGCGTACCTAGCGCTGAGAGGGACAGCTTGCAGGAGTCTTGCAGGCGCCATCGTCCACGCTGTAGCGAGGGACACGCCCCCCTCGTGGCCACGCCCCCTCATTAGGCTTAAATCGAGCGCTGAATTCGAGCGCGGCAGAATATCTCATCTCTCCTGAGGCTCAGCCGGGAGATAGCTCGCTCATGTGCATAATTGTATTTTAAAAACTTGTAATTGTTGTTGTTTTTACCTGTTATTCGCCTCCCTGCCTCCCTGCCTGACATCTCCCCCAGCAGCGTACCTAGCGCTGAGAGGGACAGCTTGCAGGAGTCTTGCAGGCGCCATCGTCCACGCTGTAGCGAGGGACACGCCCCCCTCGAGGCCACGCCCCCTCATTAGGCTTAAATCGAGCGCTAAATTCGAGCGCGGCAGAATATCTCATCTCTCCTGAGGCTCAGCCGGGAGATAGCTCGCTCATGTGCATAATTGAATTTTAAAAACTTGTAATTGTTGTTGTTTTTACCTGCTATTCGCCTCCCTGCCTCCCTGCCTGACATCTCCCCCAGCAGCGTACCTAGCGCTGAGAGGGACAGCTTGCAGGAGTCTTGCAGGCGCCATCATCCACGCTGTAGCGAGGGACACGCCCCCCTCGAGGCCACACCCCCTTCCTGACCTATAACAATGTGTATGCACCGAAGGCGCAGCGGACGAGCGCAGCGGGCGCGAATAATGCGCGCCGAAGGCGCGCATAAGGCAAGCTCGTCTGCGCTCGTCCGCGCCGAGTCAGGGCCTAGGGCCACCCCCTTTGTTACCCAGCCCTCAGAACACTTATACTACAGTAGTGAAACTCTCCACAACCTCAGGACACATAACAGAAACTGTAGTGGACACAGCTTTCAAGCCAATTCCCTCCCGCCTATCTGCCCTGATTGCAACCATCCTTTCAAACCCAAATCAACTATGGAACTGATACACGATTTCCGTATGTTTTTACTAAATTGTCGTTCTCTTCCTAAACATACAGCTGAAATCGCACTTTTAATAGAGGAACTTACACCAGACATTCTGTTCCTTACAGAAACCTGGCTATCCCCTGAGGCTGATTCAGCAGTCATAGAAGCCCTTCCAACAGGCTTCCAAATCTCCCGCCAAGATCGTCCTAAAGGGAGAGGAGGAGGCGTGGCGATAATTCACAAAGAACATCTCCACTGCCGAGTGGCTTCCGAAACCATCATGGATTGCGAGAGTCTTACCTTTAACGTGGAACTATCACCAAATAGCTGCCTCTCCGGCACTCTTGTTTATCGCCCTCCGGGTCCCTCTAAACAGTTCCATGTGAGTCTACCACCCAGTGTGGCTGAACAACTTAATTCCTCATCCAACTTCATTTTGCTAGGTGACTTTAACTTCCATTTTGAGTCACCTTCAGACCACATAGCCTTGACCCTAGCAGAGGATCTAGCAGCTCTGCAACTCTCTCAACGGGTCTCCTCTACAACCCACGTGAAGGGCCATCTGCTGGACCCGGTTTTTAGCAACTGCCCTGATCTTTCAACCAGTCCACCTATCCCCTTGCCCTGGACGGATCATTTTTTGATCCCCATTAATTGGACGGTGTTTAACACCCCCGGTCCAACACCTACCACGAGACTCATGAGAGCTTGGTCTCGCCTAGCAGTCGATAAGTGGACCAGCAAACTCTCGGAGAATCCACCTATGAGTATTGACAATCCCGGCCTAGCTAATCAGGCCTATGCCAATTGGATCACTCAATCTCTGGATGCTGTTTTGCCTAAAAAGAAAATCATGCTTAAGCGCTCCCACAAAACCACCCCTTGGTACACCGAGACTCTTAGAGACAAGAAACGTCTCTGCAGAAAATCCGAAAGGCGTTGGCGATCCGATTTCTCCATGGATAACAAAACCCTCTATCGAAAAGCCATCAGTGAATATAAAACACTGATTAAAGCTGCACAAGCCTTACACTTCTCCTCACAAATTTTGCATGCCAAATCTAAACAAAAGGAAATTTTTCATATCATCAAAAATCTCACTAAACAGCCTCCTAGCTCACAGACGGATAAGTCCATTACCCACTGCAACAACATTGCCGACTTTTTTCATCACAAGATAAGTTCTATTTACTCTACCTTTCCCCCGAATAACCCTTCCCCCTCATTCCATCCCGCGACCTCCCCCTTCAGCCAACAGTCACCCACACTCACTCACTTCCTCCCTTTGGATCTGGTCACTCTTGGCTCCTTAGCACAAAAAGTAAAATCCGGCTCCCCGGATGACCCAGCCCCTCCAAACATAATAATGGCAGCCTCGCAGACCACCCTACCCATTATTAGGGAGGTCCTAAATGCCTCCATCTCTTCTGCAACGGTCCCGACCGCATGGAAGCAGGCCATGGTGAGAACTTTATTGAAAAAGCCTAACTTGGACTCCATCAACCTGAGCAATTACCGCCCCATCTCCCTGCTCCCATGGATCAGCAAAATCTTGGAGAAACATATAAACCTTCAACTGATAAGCTTCCTGGAAGAGCACCACCTACTGGACCCTACCCAGACAGGCTTTAGACCAAAACATGGGACGGAGACCGCCCTCCTCATGGTCACAGAGGAAGCTAGAAAAATCCTGGATCAAGGAGGATCAGTGGCAGTGATCCTTCTTGATCTCAGCGCGGCCTTTGATACGGTCAGCTATGACATCCTGCTGGACCGCTTATCTCAGGCCGGGATAAAGGAAAGATCTTTTCGCGTGTTCGAAGGCGAGTCCGTTTCGTCCAGAAAACCTCTTAATTGCGGAGTCCCTCAGGGCTCTTCTTTGAGCCCTGCACTTTTCAATCTGTACATGAGGCCGCTGGCTGATGTCGTCCGCCCATTTGGAATTAAGATCATCTCCTATGCGGACGACACGCAGCTCGTGGTCTCTATGACACAGGCAGCTAATCCATCGGCTCCGGCTGGACTCAGAGATTGCCTGGAGGAAGTGAAGACCTGGATGTCCCTATCATGCTTAAAATTGAATGGGGACAAAACCGAGCTTATGCTCCTAGGCCCCTCTAATCTTAGTTTCCATCCCTCCATGTGGCCGTCAAGTCTGGGACCCCCCCCCCTACTCCTAAAGACAGTATTAAGAGTCTTGGAGTCTGGCTGGACAGATCCCTGTCCTTCAACGTTCAATCCATAAAACTTTCAGCCACCTGTTTTGCTATTATGAGGATGTTAAAAAAAATTCTCCCTCTCCTCCCCCTGGAAGCTAAACAAGTGGCCGTACAAGGCTTAATTCAGTCACGCCTTGATTTTAACAATGTACTTTATCTTGGCTCTCCTGAATCCACTCTAAGAAGGCTTCAGATAATCCAGAATTGTGCGGCACGCATTTTACTCGACCTTCCCCGGAGAGAGTCAGTGAGGTCTGGACTGGTGTCCCTACATTGGCTACCGGTGCGCCAGAGAGTTGTGTTTAAAGCTATGTGTATAGCTCACCAGGCCTTCTGGAACACCGGCCCAAGGATCACGCGGGACCTAATCTCTCGTTACATGCCTAGTAGAAGCCTACGCTCTAGTCAGACCTTTCTGGCAACAGCCCCCAGAATTAAAAGAGCCAGAGCTGGAGGCAGAGCATTTTCCCATAATGCTGCCACAGCCTGGAACGGCCTCCCGTTGCATCTCAGAGCCAACTCTAACCTCACGTCCTTCCGTAAACAGCTGAAAACCTTTTTATTTCATCCAGTATAAGTTCCCTTCTCTCCCTGTGTGGGCCATTGTACGGACTATGAGTATTCTTATCGCTTGGACGCCTCCGGGCAGCAATTCGCGCTCTACAAATGTACATTCATTCATTCATTCATTCATTCATTCATTCATAACCTCCAGCATAAAGACCCACTAACAGTATTTCCTAGAACTTAGATAAACATCCCATTCTAATGACATCTCAAAGCCCAGCTACCATCGTGTTCAGTGTATTAGACATGTCGGCGGCATACCGTCAAGTAAATTTGCATCCTGAATCCAGATCACTCACATCTTTTGTGACCCCCTGGGTGCTTATCTTTATTGTAGGACGCCGTTTGGCTTGGCGTCAGCCTCGGCAGTCTTTCTCAGAATAATGCATTGTATTTTGAAGGGTATGCAAAACGTGCTGTGCTTCCCGGACGACATTATGGTGGTGGGTAAGTCATGGGAGGATCATGATTTGTTATTGAATCAGGTGTTAAAAAGTATTGGTGATCATAGTTTAACCCTGAAGAAGGAAAAATAGCTGCGAAGACAGGTGGTGAGTTACTTACGCCATAAAATATCTGAAACAGGTAGAAGACCGAAAAAGAGTATAATGAAAGCAATTGAGGATGCCCCCCAATCTAGTGACAAGGAAGAGTTGAAGTCTTTTTTGGGGCTAGCGGAATATTGTTCCAAATTTGTTGCCAACTTTGCTGACGTAGTGGAACTCATGAGAGCCTTATTGAAGAAGGGGGTAGCGTTTAAATGGGGGACTGCATGTGAGAGTGCATTCAATAACATCAAGCAGTCACTAGCGCATGCACCTACGTTGGGACATTTTGATGTTAATAGGAAGACCATTGTGTCTACCGATGCCAATAATGCAGGGCTTGGAGCAGTTTTAATTCAGAAGGTGAAAGGCGAGGACAAAATTATAGGATTTGTGTCATGGAGGTTGCAAGGGGCGGAGTGTTCATACTCAGCAATTGAGAAGGAAGCATTAGCCTGTTGCTGGGGGATGAGCCACTTCAGTTATTATTTGTGGAGCTTGCCCTTTGTACTCAAAACTGAACATAAGCCTTAACCTCAAATCTTTAAGTGTGGCAGGGGACTTGAAGGCAGTGTGACACCTCGAATTTCTAGATGGTTATTGACTGTAATGGACCTTAATTTTACGGTAGAATTCATTAGAGGGAGGAAGAATGTGGTGGTGGATTGCCTATCACCTATGCCTGTGATTGAAGACGAAGATATTTCTGATGTTTCTTGTACAGATATGGTTGAACTGATAAGTGCTTCTATGGATGGAGAGTTTGCCTTAAGTCAAGAGGAATGGAGAAGTGCAATACTTGAAGAAGGTGAATACAGGGATTTGAAGGATCTAATAAGCAAGGGTTGGTGTTTGGATAGTAGTACTTTGAGTGAGGACTTAAGCCAGTATTTCGTTGTAAGGGAGGAACTGAGTATTCTGGGAGACAAAGTATTAAGGTGCAATCGCATTGTTCCTCTCAGATTATTGAGAGGGAGGTTAGTTAGAATTCTGCATGAAGGACATTTGGGGAGAAGTTTGATGAAAAGGAGGTTGAGGCAATCTTTTTGGTGGCCTGGTATGGATAAAGAAGTAGAAGCTGTGGTTAAAGATTATGTTATATGTGGTAACTGTGACAAAAGTAGGGTGGTCAGGAAACCTCCGTTAGAGTGTGCAAAACTTCCCAGTAGGCCTCGGGAGAAGTTGGCAATTGATTTCTTAGGTCCTGAAGAAAAGTTGGGTCATAGAGACAGGTTCATTTTATTTCTTGTGGACTATCACAGCAAATGGTTTGTGGTTGAGACGTTTGACAGTATCACAAGAGAGTGTTTTTGAGGAAGGTATACCCAAGGTGTTGGTTATGGACAATGCAGCGCAACTGGTGTCTTCACCCATGTCTGAGTTTCTGGCTGGTCTGGGTATTAGGCATGACAGAGTTGCACTCTATCGTCCTCAAGCCAACAGATTGGTAGAGAGAGTCAACCACATTGTTATGGATAATATCCAGTTTTCTTTAGCTAATGGAAAGAAGAATTGCAAAAAATGATATGGGCTCATAGAGTTACTCCGCATTCAGGGACGGGGTTCCCCCTTTTGTTGCTCTTAAAGGAAGGGAACCTGCGACAAAAGAATCTGAAATGCGGTTACTTGGGAAAAAAAAGATATGGGTTGATCATGAGGGTATGCTTGCTAAAGGAATATATGACCTTACAACACAATTACACCGCATGCCTTTACAACACAATTTTTTCATCGCAACTACCATTACATCGCAATATTTTACGACGCATGCAATTACAATGCATTTTTAAAAACTCCCATTACAACGCATACCATTGCAATGCATACCATTATAACGCAGCTACAAGTGGGGGTGTGCCAGGCAATGAAGTCCAAGACACTTAAGTTGAATCAAACGCTTTTATTTCAATTTTAATCCTTTCCATAGGTGAATAGCACAAACAGTTCAGCCTCGGCTGAAGTATATCCCCACTTGTAGCTGCCCCTGTCAGGATCTGGATCACAGAGGTGCCACGCAACGGCTGGTGCTGGGGTATCAGTGCACAGGATCACTCACTGATGAAACTGGCGTGAGTTGCAGAGCCATAGGTCCGCCGTTGAAGCTTTCATTTCAAAATACAATTACAACGCATTGGAGTAAGTGTTGGATAGTGTAGGGGTAAAAATTACTATTCCCACTCCAGTGAGTGCAACAGTAGGGTAAGTGTTGGATAGTGTAGGGGTAAAAATTACCATTCCTACTCCAGTGAGTGCAACAGTAGGGAAAGTGTTGGATAATGTAGGGGTTAAAATTACTATTCCCATGTACCCCAAATTGGAGAATGGAAAGGAATGGAGCATAGGAAATGTATGTAAGGTCAAACCTTCTATTTAATGTCTATATTTTGTTTTCTTGTTTATGTCAAATTTGGTGATATGAGTTATGCTATTATTCTATTCTTTCTAATTGAGTACTCAATTTTGCACTACTTTATATTCCCCGTTTTCTGCATGGGAGAAGTGTGGGAATGCACTGTGGTGCAAGATGGTAGCTGGGCTTTGTCTACGACAGAAAAATGTATGTCTCTCAAAGACTACACTTACTTTAGGCGAAAAATGTTTTTCAATTATTTGCAGAGACATTTCATATACATTTATGGGTTGTTCATCCCATGTACCTAGAGAAACTTCTGGCAAGTCATCGTAAATTATCCTCCCTTTAGTACCGAAGTGATGAAGGGAAATTGCTTATCTCCATTGTGGCCCATATTTATCCCACACTCGTCTCCAAAATCTGTAGTATCAGGTACACAAATGTAGGTTTCTTCACAGTCCTCACCTTTTACAAATAATATCACCAAGTGACCGACAGCCCCATGTACGAAGCCTGAGTTGCAAATAGGGGTGGAAGCAAGCAGCAATTGGGCAAGCCGAGCCAAGAGTCTAGCTTGGAGCTTAAAGTCCTTGCATGAGCAAAGCTTTGAAAAAGTTTGCCATGTATATTGTCTAACACATATAATGTAGAAATATGATACAGTCTCTTCAGAAATTCATAAAAGTGTATTTCTATAACATGCAAAAGCGTTTCACTTTAGCACATCAGAATATATCACTGCATAGACAGACATTTATAAAAAGTGCAAGAGGTGCTTGTACAGAACACATCCTGAAGTCAAGTATTTAACAGTGCTATCATGTGTAATAATAATGAAAAGAAGGTTCTGTCAAATAATATGTTTGCTTAGGATCACACAATTCGAACCAGCAAAGAAGCCGGTTTTGATTGCAGGGTATCAGTTTTATATTCTGAAATTCAGCCACCACATGTTTATCTCTGTTTCTCTCTCTCTTAATGCTGTCTCTGCTATTTTACATCAAAGATCACTTTTTTGTCCTTCATTCGAGAACAATCGACACAGACATAGCAGTCTCATGTCAGCGCCCCTAGACCCAACTACCAAGTCAAGAATGTATTTATTTGGAGGATGTCAAACTCCAAACACCCACCTGACGCTATGCTTCTGCCGCGATATGTAGCTCTACTTATAATCTGAATATACTTTGAGTCCTATATTAGCACCTCTAGCATGCCTGCAGTCTACTTTCCATGCTTTTGTCTAAGTTCAGATGCAAGATCTATATCACATTGTGTTCCATAGTTTAGTTCCTCCCACTTGTTGCTTTCTTAAATCTGTGTGCACTCCTCCTGCATTCAGAGAGCCGGACGAGGGACTTTAACTGCGTGGGCGTAATCACAAATCAGGTACCCTAGGTGCCTGCATTGTGAACCTTTCTTTGAGACACTGAAGATTGTGAATTCCTGTTACTGCTTTTGCATTATCTTGCCCCTTTTCCAGTGGCTGTCTAGTGCAGCATTCTACTTTATCTGGCAGCTCTGACAGTCTTGCAATGTTTGTTCTGTTTGTGTACCTCATGTTCTTTCTGTCTATTTTGCACCTTTTGTTTATGGGAATAGTACCTTGCCCCTGCTAAACTTGCATTACCACATATTCAATATAACGGCAGCGATAACTTCTGTTGCTTGGGAATGAGATTCTCTTGTTTGTAACCCTGGTCTGAGTCCTGTTTATGTTATGTTATCAAATATTTATAAAGCACAACTTTCACTCCGAGGAACATCATGGCGCTAAGCGAATCGCTGATAGACAGGATGGCTGAGACTGGAATCAGAAATTTAGATGAGTGCGTTGCATAAAGCATCAGGAGCTGTAAAAATCCAGGTTTCAGGGCTTTCCTGAAAAGAGTTTCTGATTGGATGAAACGTAGGTGAATAGGTAGTTAGGTCCAGGCCTTGGTCCCTAACACTGCAATTGATTTCCCCCTCTTGAAACATATCTGAAAACAGCGGGTTTTAATAGGTTAGCAATGGAAGAGCTGAGGTTAAGGCAAGGCACATAACGTGTGAACCTAGGCCGGAGATAGTGAGGGCCTGAGGAATGGAAGATTCGGAAGGTAATTATCAGGATCTTAAATTTGGTTCTTTTATTGATGGGTAACCAATGCAGAGCTTCTAATGCAGCGGATGCTGATGAGCTCCGGGCCATTTTAGTTTTAGTCAGGCTGCAGCATGCTGTACTATCTGTAGTTTGTGTAAGACTGACTTTTTTGCTCCTGCATGGAGGCTGCTGCAATAGTCCAATCTGGAAGTGATTAAGACCACTGCAACTGCCTGTCTTGCCATACAGGGATGTAGGTCAAAGAACTTTTTAAGTGACTTTATTAGGTGGACAAAGCGGTACAAAAGGGGGTGGTGATGGACGGAGCATCAGAACCAATCAAACACTCACACCCAGTCAACAGATCTGGGTTTGATCCATCACCGTTCTTTAGCCCACTCTGCCACCCCAGTTCAGACATGGCCATATGCAAATCAGTCTGACCCTGTGCCTCATGGGAACAGTCCAGCACGAACTGCCAAGCCATGCCTTCCCTGGACTGGAAACAAGCTTCCTAGGACCGGTTTCTGGCATTTCAGCCGTCTTCAGCCAGGCTTGCTTGAATCCAGTGGCAAAGTGAGCAAGGGACTCACGTCTGAGCATACCCTGCCAACTTATGGCGAACAAAGCGGTACAAAAGGGGGTGGTGATGGACGGAGCATCAGAACCAATCAAACACTCACACCCAGTCAACAGATCTGGGTTTGATCCATCACTGTTCTTTTGTACCGCTTTGTTCGCCATAAGTTGGCAGGGTATGCTCAGACGTGAGTCCCTTGCTCACTTTGCCACTGGATTCAAGCAAGCCTGGCTGAAGACGGCTGAAATGCCAGAAACCGGTCCTAGGAAGCTTGTTTCCGGTCCAGGGAAGGCATGGCTTGGCAGTTCGTGCTGGACTGTTCCCATGAGGCACAGGGTCAGACTGATTTGCATATGGCCATGTCTGAACTGGGGTGGCAGAGTGGGCTAAAGAACGGTGATGGATCAAACCCAGATCTGTTGACTGGGTGTGAGTGTTTGATTGGTTCTGATGCTCCGTCCATCACCACCCCCTTTTGTACCGCTTTATTAGGTGGAAGCAGGTTACCGCCACTGTTAGGGATTAATGGTGAAAGGATAGTGCTGAGTCGAATTTTACCCCAAGATTTCTGGCTACTGTTACTGTATTGGTGGGGGGGGAATGTCGGAGTGCCACCATAGGCTATAGGAAAAGATGTTCGCTTTCCCTAGTGGCATAATGTCTGGTTTTTCTGAGTTGCATTTTAAGTGATTTGTTTTCATCCAATGAAAGATTGCTGTGAAACATTGTTTGAGATTTTCCTCAGCCAGTGTGGTATTTTTATCGAAGACCAGGATTAGCTGTGTATAGTCGCGTAGGAGATAGTCTCGATGTTAAAGGACGATATCAGACTAATCAAGGGGGACATATAGACGTTAAAGAGTGCTGGACAGAGAATAGACCCTTGTGGGACCCCGGAAAGCAGAGGCTTTTCTGCTCAGTGATAATTTCCAAGGGTGATGACTTGTCTTCTGTTTTGTAGAAACGATTTTAGCCAGGTCATGGCGAGATGAGAGATACCACATAACTTGAGACGGTCTACGAGGATGACATGTGAGACCGTGTCAAAAGCAGCTGATAAGTCTAATAAGACCAGCACAGATTTTTCCCCTGGTCTTGGGCAGCTTTCAGGGATTCAGCAGTGTATAGGAGGGCTGATTCACTATAATGTTGAGGTCTGAAACCTGATTGATTAGGGTGTAAGATGTTGGCTCCTTCCAGGCAGGTCATTATTCGAGAGTTAACTAGTTTTTCAGTAACCTTACTAAGGCATGGGAATAAAGAGATAGGTCAAAGATTGGTAAGGCTGGTGGGGTCAGCAAGTTGTTTCTTTTGGAGAGGCTTGACGGCAGTGTCAGGATGCAATCCACAAATATGCACAGGAGCAGAACAGCGTCAGTTCCCAATGCCCCACTACAGTTTCTCAGCTAACCACGTCAATACTACCACGTGAATCAGTGTGGAACCCACAGGGGGGAAAGGGGATGGGACAGAGAAGAGACAGTCACTCTTTTTCTCCTGGTTCCTCCTCCGACAATTTCACTCTTCTCGAAATTTCCTTTCTTGCGAATTCGAGTTTTAGAGGAAACTGAGCTGCAAGAAAATTATGTTAACAACTTCACATTTTAATTCTAATTGCATTGTTTTTTTCCTTCTTAGTTATCTCAGTACATCTTAATTAGTACCTACCCAAGTCTTTTGTGACCTATGCCTCTCTTCTTTTCTGGTATTTATTCTTGCTTGCTGTAACTGTGTAACCATTCATATATTATTTACATGCGGTACTATTATTATTTCTTTTTATAATTCATTTATTGTTTTACTCCTTCACTTCTTTAGTTCCTCATCTTTTCCTTTGCAGAAGCTATCTCTAGGGAACACCCTCTTCAACTCTGGTAAGTATTTATTTAACTTGGGCATTTTTATTGTGTTGAATAACTTGACTTCAAACTTTCTTCACCTATGCTACTGTTGCTAAATATTTGTCAAAACAATTGTCTTTTAACTGCCAAACGTTTTTTACCCAATAACAAATAACGAGCCTTGTGAATATATGCAGGAACAAGTTCTACAGTCTATTTTTATAAACAAAAGGGTTTGGCAAATTGCGCGACTTGTGCTGACTCTACCATATCTTGCAATCGCTCAGTCTCTATTGCTGTCATGCGCATGATTGAAGAACTCATAACGCTAACACTGCTCCCTCCAACGCATGCTCAAAGACTTCAAAATTCATATGGTATGCTTACTGACTTGCTCCCTTCAAAAACGCTACTTCCTCGGTCAGGAATGGAAACGCGCCGAACATTTTTTCACTGACTCAACTTTCGTGCCGCAAGATTCAGGTACGTCCTTCTCCGCTAACTCTTCAGGTGAAGTGCGCGCCCGATGAGGGAGCTTCGACTGGACGTTCTAAACTGCCCAGGTGCTCTTGAACACTAGTATGCTGTTCTAATGGTCGCTTCCCGGTGGCCATCTTAGATATTCTCCTAGTTCTTTTCCAAAGTCTGTGGTAGCCGTTCCTAGACTTAATGGTGGTCTTAAGGTTAATTAGGCAAATAGAGAAACCTTTCTTTTTGGGAGGCTGAGTGGTCCTGACAGGCAGCACATTTCCATTCATTGGGAACTTCAGCCAGTAGTAGAGAGGCATTTATTATTTTATTGATAACTGGATTGACAATATCTATAATAGCATGCAAAATTAAAGGGGGACAGGGGTCAAAAGGAGAGCCTGATTTCACTGCCAGAATAGCCTGACGGGATTGTTCTATGCTAAGGGCTTGAAAAGCTCTAAGGGATGGTCTATTATTATCTAGATCGGCAGGTGTAATAACAGGCGGAGTGGAGAGTGTAGGGAAATCTTGTTGTAATGACTGAACCTTTTGTTCGAAGTAGTCAGCTATGCGGTCATAAAGAGACTGTGATGGGGGCATATCTTGTTTAAGGGATGTGGTATTGGTGAAAGAGTTGATTATCTTAAAGATAGTTTTTTGGTTTACCTTGGCCAGTTTAAGCATCTCAGAAAAATAAGATTTCTTGGTAGCCTTGATTTGTTGATGATAGTTTTTAAGAGCAATTTTTAACCTGACTTGATCTTCCTGTTTATATTTTAGTCGCCATCTGCGTTCCAAATTCCTGCATTGGCTGTGTAATTCTTTCAAATTTTGGGTATACCATGTGGTGGAGGGTTTTTTAAACAGTCATTTTTTCTTTGGGGCCAGAGGGGCAAAATGATCCCTCAGAGTGGTCATCCACTGTGGGTAACATTGGTTGTCCTCTGCTGGATCCCCCGACAGCCTGGGCCTACAAATTGGGGCTTCTAAACTGAGGTTAGGAAGGCATGCCATATCATTCCATCTAGGCCTGGCATTTTGAGTGATGGGATGTGCCCCTTTGGTTTTTTCACATGCTGATATCTAATTTCTAGAGGTATAAACCTATGATCGGACCAGGTTAAACTAGCTGGGGTCTTGACTATAAGGGTCATGAGATTAGAGCAAATACCATCCAGAGTGTTGCCTGCATTACGAGTGGGGGTGGATATCCGCTGATCCAAGCCAAGTGTATCAATGATTTCTAGGAAGTTCATTGCAGCCGGGTCCTTTTGTACATCTAGGTGGATGTTAAAGACTCCTAATAAGGTAAAATTGGCAATCTAAGAATAAGTGAGCTCAAGGTGTCTCCAATGCTATCCAAGAAATTATTGAGGGTGCCTTTCTAGTTTCCTTGTTCCAAAAGGACAGGGGAGTGTAACCTTTTCTGCAGTGAGAGCTAGTTCTGATCAGTGAAAATCATTGTGAGCCATTGAAGGCCAAGCCACTCGCGCAATGTTACCAGACACCCCCACACACATTTTCATAGAATGTAAGTCTAATGTCCATGGAACCAAAGACTAGGGTTTGAACAAAATACTTTGACTAAGGGCACTATGACAGGGTTGTCATGTGTGTCAGTGAGAGCATGGTCTTTGGGGGATGTATGAACATGTGTGCGTATGAATGGGATATATGTGTATGGGTGAATGAGAATTTGTGTTGTATGCACTGGTGGCACAGAACATACCTTTCACCATATGTGCCACTGTTACATATATAGCACAAACATGCAACCATTTTTTAGGTCTCGCCTACGCAGAGCGCATGCGCTGATTAGGAGGGCCTTTAGCCGTCGCTCTGCTCATTTTCAAGCACACACTCGTGCTTGTGGCGGCATACACCGAGCGGGAGCAAGCAGGGGCGCACCACAAGCATGAGTGCAGTGCTTGAAAATGAGCAGACTGCTCTCCCAAACGCGCACGCGCATGCCTCTCTCCTCGCACACACATCCCGGCCACTCATTTGCTCGCCCTCTCCATCTCCTTTTTCCTCGCGCTCCCTGCTGCTGCACTGCTTTGGTAACTGCTTACTGTCCCGCACTCAACTAGTGCTTTCCAGTTGTCAGTCGGCTTCGGCCTACGACCAGATGTCTAGCCAGCTCCAACCTCCGCTGCGCGGATCTTCACTTTGGACCGCAGTGGTTGCAGCCTCTACAGCGTACTACGCAGCCTCATGTCAGGGCCTCCGCTGCAGAGTCCGGGTTTCGCAGCACTTCTGGCTTCCCAACTCGTGACACCTCACACGGGTGTGTCTGAAAATCTATGCTGCGCCGCCCCTCTGTGCAGCCCATGCCGCCCGGTGGATGCTGCTGATTCGGGCTTCTGTCAGATTGTCTGCACCACTACAGGGCCAGGCTCTGGACCCAGCAGCCCGCCTACTGGCTTCACAGCCTTCGCCGTCACAGGGTGTGCCCCCCGGAGTCAGGTGAGCAATGCAACTGTTTCCGTCTTTTAATGCCGCTCGATCGCTCCTCATATCTAAGCTACTTTTCCTCTTCAGTATATTCTATTCACTGTTCTCGAAACTTCGGTCCTGAAAGTCCATCGCAATGTTCATGTTTTTCGGTGTTATGCGCCATGCCCTCTGCCGTTGTCTTGGTGCGGGTGGAGGCCCCACTTTAAACCTCGTGCCTCGCCCAGAAGTCTCCCCACTCTAATACAACGTCCCTATTGTCCCTTTTATTTAAAATGAAAAAAAAGAGAATCGTGCAATCAATATCTACAAAGAAAACATTTCCGCTGCCTCCCTCATTAGTGTATTCAAGATCACGAACATCTGCTCACAATGTTGCAGATGGGATTGATTCAGCATATATTTAATGTTTATTTAGGATATTCTGACTTACATTACATTGACGCTGTCTTTTAGCTGTACATGCTCATGCTATCAAAACCTTTGAATTGTTTTTTTTATTGATGATGAGTTTGTTTTTCCCTTTCCGCAGCTGCTACCCATTATTTTAATTAAATGTATATATCCATTGTTTTTGTAAGAAGGCACAGTGTCACAAACACAAACATAAAATATTGTTCCTATCAAACCTTCTATTCTCATTAGTATTAGCCAACACAAATGTTAGTTTCCCGCATGCTCCTACTGTGAAGGGGGTGTGAACACAGAGAAGCGGCGGCGGCAATACCGTATATTGACAATGGAATCTTAATAATAACGTACCAATTAAAACAATAGCAGCAGCATGAGAAGGAGAGGGAAGCAACCAGACATTACCCAACTCTACTATCCTAGTGGACCTTTACACTATCCAACTTCACTCTGCAGTCCCATTCACTCTGCACCGTTCACTCTGCACACACCATTTATTAAGCACTCTGCAGTGACCACTCACTCTGCAGCCACGAATTGCTCTGCAGTTGCCATTTACTCTGCAGTCACACTTCACTATTTACTCTGCAGTCACAATTCACTCCTCAGTCACCCATCAACATTCACTCTGTAGTCACCCATTACTAATAGTCACCATGCACTTTCCAGCCATGGAAGAGGTGTGGCGCAGCGGCCAGGGCGACTGACGCTGGACGCTGGGGATCACAGTTCGATCCCCGGCTCCGGTGGCAGGGGTCTGCCCAGCACCATGTGACTCTGGGCAATAGCTCGCTTAATCTTCCAGATGGCCCCCAGCACCTTGACACCGTCGGGTAATTGTTCACACTTTACAAATACTGGACATTTACATTTACTCACCAGCCAACATTCACTGTGTGTTTTCCATTAATCCTGTAGACTGCGTTCACTCTACAGTCACCATTCACCCTCCTGCAACCATTCTCCACCCATTGAGTCACCATTCTCTCTCTATTTTCTCTCCTTTCTCATTCACTCTACAGTCACTATTCACCATCATACAACCATTCACCACCCAGTGAGTCACCATTCTCTCTCTAGACACCATTCACTCTACAGTTACCGTTCTCTCTTCAGTCACCATTTACTCTACAGTCTCCTTTCACCCTCATGCAACCATGCATCATTCAGTCCCCTCTCTCTTCAGTCATCATACACTCCACAGTCACCATTCTCTCTCTAGTCACCATTCTCTCTACAGAGACCATTCACTGTGCAGTTGACATTCGCTTTCCATTCTCCAATCATGTA
The DNA here is from genome assembly GCF_964204655.1 of Triturus cristatus. Classification (NCBI taxonomy): domain Eukaryota; kingdom Metazoa; phylum Chordata; class Amphibia; order Caudata; family Salamandridae; genus Triturus; species Triturus cristatus. Next base: position 408,540,089 of record NC_140588.1, on the reverse strand, counting down.
TTCGCTATATTCAGCATCCTTTGTCCATTTCCTTAGATGGCTTCCTGTACTGGTTGCACCTGTGACTCACTTGTTCAACATGTACCTTCTTGTTGAACATTCACGAGCCGTCCATTCCGAATTTATCATGCTTGCATCCATCCCTTTACCCATCCAGCATGTTACCTGCTCATTCATCATCATGCCCTTTACCCATTCATACATACACTCCATCTCTAATCACTACCCAGAGCTGTGGCTTCTAAGTCGACATACAATACTTCTCATGATACTCCCAGAACTGGACACAGTGCTCCAGTGAAGCCTCGAGACTGCACCCAATTAAAGAGAAGTGTCGGCCATAGTACTTCAGAGACCTGCACACAGTATGAGCAGGGCCCCTGCATTTATATGGCAGGAGAGGGCCAAATTATGCAGCAGGATTGAGTAAATTAAGCCCAAGAAAAGGCACATTTTGCAGCTTAATGATGCACATTTTGTAATAGTATTACTTCATTATTTCATCCTTTTTAGGTCGAGCATTTGAGACCTCTTGTATATACTTTCGTATATACTTATATGTGTATGTACTTTGTGGGCTCTGGAGATCAGCACTAGCACTTGTCTGCTTCCGTTAGGGGACTTTTTTTCTGTTCAACTGCCTCTATTTAACTGTCTTGATAGAAAACGACCAGTAGATTCAGTAAAATACCATAGTTGATTTCTGCTTGTTCAACCGCCTCTATTTAACTTTCTTGATAGAAAACGACCTGCAGTGGTCAGTAAAATACCAGAATCACTTACGCATTCTCTAGATTCCAGTCCATAGAAATTGTCTTCCACGAGCACCCGTAGACTTTAATAATTTTTTCAAATCTTGTATTTTCAGTGATATGACTGCTAGAGCAGAGTTTTCAGTTTGAAAATAACTGGGTTTTGAAGCTCTGGTATGTCTATTTGTTATATTAATTTACTAATTATTAATTATTAATTATTTGTCTTGTGTAAGTGTTTATACTTACTAATCAACTCGTTTGTTTTAACAAGAGAGAATTACGCGTGGGAATGCATAAGTGTGCTATTTAACAATAATGTGCATGTTTTCATGTTTAAACGTTGCTGAGTGCTGTTTATTTTTAAGCACGAAACGCTTTTCGAATTAATGCTTTTCTATGTTGCAAGAGCTAGATAATTGCATACACATAAGGGTATTAGTGGGGTTAACATTGTTCAATCACTATGCTGTGGTAACGTTGTTTTTGTCTCTTTTAATTAAGATGGTCTATTGTGGCCTATTGTGGCCTAAACAAAGATGGCCGATACGTAAAGCCTGGCCTCGAGTAGAATTTGTGACGAGAGAGAGCCTTGCTGAATATGGTCCTGAAGTCAGCTGACCACAGTCCTTGCTTTGCCTGATTGAAATTTTCCGTGAGGACAGCAGCAGTTTTGGGCGATCTCCAAATGAAATGAAGCGTCCTTGGCAGCTTTGGGAAACAAAGGAGCTTTAAAGAAAGACTCTGAACTGTGATCTCATTGCCGAGGAGACGTGGAAGTTATAAGATACAAATGTATTTTTTGGTTCCTGTTCCGTTATGTTTATTTTGTGATTTTTTCCTGAGCGGAGATTTTTAAATGTAGCGATGCTACATCCTTTCCTTCTCGCTTTGCTCAGAGGTTTGACGGAAGAAGTTAATTACAAATTATGTTTTTCTTTGTTCGACTTGCTATAAGAATTGTTAGCCTAGGGAGGGCTTTGCCACTTGCCATTTGCCTTTTGCCGCGTTCCGAATCTGCGTTGGTGAGGATCGTTGCTGAGAGAACTTCGTCTTGAGAGACTTTACCGAGAGACTTGTCCTGACCCGTTATGACATTTAGCTAGAATAGGTAACTATGAGAAAAATGATTTATTCTGATTGACTTTCTTTGACTAATTTTAGATAAAGCAATATAATTTTGAATATGGTGTTGGTTATTATTTCTTGTCAATTATTGAGTATCCTATTTTGATTATTATTGTATGGATTGTTTAGATTATGTTTAAGGGCAGTCTCAATAACCAGATCTTATCGACCCCGATATAGATGCAGGGTGTTTAGGAGTTTTTCTTTCCACAGGTTGTTGCTGGTAGAGTATTTGAGTGTATGTTAGTGAAATGGGCCCTAGTGTATGAAGAATGTATGTGCGTGTAACTGTGAGATTACTCTATCTGTGGAAGTAGGGATATTATATGCACCCTGATCTCTATCAATTTCCTGGTAGCAGAGTAGGATGGTTATTGATGATTGTCTTGATCTGATTAGATTACATATTGATTATTGATTATTGATGTTGGTATATGTACTAATACTATATGTTGGAGTTGTCATGTTGAGTTATATGTAGTGCTTCTGGAATTTGGAAGCTGGTAGCAGTTCCGTAGTAGGGCAGAGGGAAGTATATGCTGCTCTCGGGAAAGACGGGATTGTTGGTCCTGTATGTATGCAGGAAAATTCACATTGTCTGGGTTCGGAATCAGTGACATTATTGTATGTTACTATTAGAATATATTTCTGGTATAAAAGGGGTGTGTATGGTAGTGAAGGTTATCTGTGAAACTCTGGTCTTAAGTCCCAGGGATCCGTAAGGTTTACCGTTAAAGCTTATCGCGGGAGGAGTAATAGGTATTCTCTGAGCTTGTTAGAGGAACTGGGCAGGGTAAACTGCTTGGTTAACGTGTGTTATAATTCTGTAGTGGAGCAGATTGTTTGCTGTTCTCGGGAAGCAGGATTCTGTGTGTATGTACTATATTTTCTTGTATGAATGTGCGTGAATGCATATACATTTAGTTGATTGTAAGACTCTTTGGATAAGTCCTGGAGGAAACAGTTAATGAATGTATGTTAGAAGGGCAGAGTAGAGGGAAGTGCTACTGTGTCAACGAGAGGTTCTTGTGAAATAGATTTCTTTTACTATTCTGTGGTTAGCGAAGCAGACAATGGAGATGTTTATATGTTGTAACTAATAGATTTTGTAGAAATTTTGACACGAAGTCTACTGAAAAGATTTTGTAAAGGAGGGGTAGACGAGTGACAGGAGACAAGCGACTGCAGCGACTGCTGACGTCAGGAAGACCGCGCTCTGATTGGATAATAGATCAGAATAGTGTTCGCGCTGGGATTAGTGCGTTGGTGTGAGCCGCGCAAGGATTGGAAGAGCTATTCTAGTGACGTAGACGCTCCAGGATTGGTGCGTTAGTGTGAGTCGCGCTATTATTGGTTGAAAATCTGTATTGTATATTTATAATACGGAAAAGAGTAGAGAGCTTTGGTAAAAACTAAAATGTATTACCAAGAAGAGAAAAAGAAGAAAACATTCTTTGGAAAAATTAAAAAGTGGTTTAACAAGGATAAAGATGTTAAGACGAGAGAGGGTGAATTGTTACCTCCACCGAAAACACCTGTATCCTACATGGCTGCAAGATATGGGTATCATACCTGTATATGGTTGGAGAATTGGGTTAGGTATACTAAAGAGGATGGTGTTCTAGCATTTCCAGAACATGGTTCATTTAATTTGGCCGTGTTGAGAAATTTACGGGAAAAGATGTTATGTCTTGACCCGAAACCAAGACCTACACAGTTTGAGGCTTTAGTGGAATGGGAAGAGGAAGTACATGAGCGAGAAAAACAGAGATCTGGAGGACAGTACAGGTACATGTTTGGGAGGAGACATGATCGTGAGACTCATCATGATCGAATGAAAAGGTGGCGAGATGCTAGTATGTCAGAGGGATTATATCCAATGAGAACAGTTGAAGAAGGAGCAGAGAGGGTTCCTGAGTCAGAAATGAGAAGATATGGAGTTAATGAATATGAAGATGAAGTCTTGAATGACATGATTTACAAAAGACCACCTCCATATAGACCAGAACCAGATGAGAGTACACCAGTTGTTTCTCCAATAAGAGATACAGTTTGTATCATTGAGACAGAAAATGTGACATCTGAATCAAGAAATGGTAATTCTTTCAGGGAGAAAGTAAATCGAAGTGGTGACGAAAATGCAAGAGAATTAGCTAGAACTACAACAGAGCTGACTGAAAAGATTAGGGAATTAACGAAAAATCTAGAAGCTGTTACGGTGCCTGTAAGAATAGGTCCGGTTATGCCTGTGTTTGACAAGCAGAGAATAGGTGGAAATGGTTTAGTGATTCCATATGTTGGGAATAATTTGATAAGTTCAGTTGGTCCTTCAGGAGATTCAGGAAAAAGGACAGAAAGTAGTGACCTGAGACAGTCCAGACATGATACATGTAGTGAAATATTAGATGCTAGTGAAGCTAGTTGTTCAGGGATGCCAATTTTAGAACCGCAAAAGAGAGTGGTTCCAGTGAGGAAAACTACTGCAATAACAGCTGAAGATTTGAACGATTGGATGAAAGTTCTTCAGAAAAAGGATAAAGATTCGCAAACAATTGATGTGGCTAGGTTACGGGTAGAATTAGAAGAGCTTGTTACAGGGACAGTTCCAACAGAAATTCTTAAAAGTCATCATGATGGTGAACTAATGTTTATGTGTAAAAATATTACCTGGAGAGCGAGAAATACACATGACAGGTTAAGAGCAATAGCGAATGAACAGGGAGTTGACATTGATAAGGTTAAAGCTTTGCAAAAAACCTACAGGATGGATTTTTCAGAAAAGGACATTGAAAATTTGAATGCAACTGGTAGAACAGGACAGATTAAAGAAATGGTTGCATTATTGCGAAGATGGGGAGATGTAGAAAAATGGAAGGATAGGTGGTATAAGAAAAGAGAGGAATCTGAAGATAGAACAACTTATTCAGCTTTTCCAGTGAGAGAAAAAGAGAAATCAGTGGATAATTATCCTATGAGAGAAATACCTGGAGGAGGATATGTACATGTTCCATGGACCAGACAGGATATTTTATCATTTACGAATGATTTTCCTCGATTGAGAGAAAAGCCCGTCGAGTGGTATAGGCAGGTAGATAGGTTTGTGAAATTGTCAAAAGTGCTGTGGATTGACCTGAATAGTCTGTTTGATATAATTGTTCCAGCAGATTTGTGGACTGAGTGTAAAATAGTTGTGAGTTGGCCTACTGAGGAATATCCAAGAGATCCAAGAACAGGAGCACCCGATCCAGAGGTAATGAGAAAGTATGATCAGGTGATGGTATACCTGAAGAGTAAAGTACCTGCAAAAGAGACAGATTGGGTAAAAATAGATAGAACACAACAGGAAGCAAAAGAATCAGTTCATGCTTTTTACGAGAGGCTGATACTGGCGTTTAAACAATTCAGTGGAGATGAACACCTGGGTGACAAAGATTTGAGTCATTTTGTATACAGATTTGTATATGGCCTGAGACCTGAAATTGGTGAGAGAATTCGTGAGCATACAGTGGATTGGCAGAGTAAGAAAATAGATGAAATTCTGAGACATGCTAAATACTTCAGTGATGAAATTGAAGCAAAACAAAGAAAGCTGAAAGAGAAAGCAATGTGGGCACAAGTGAAAGTTGCAGAAAGACAGGAAGCACAGTTGATGGAACAGGCGAATAATCCAGGAAATAATGCAGGGAATAGACCTAGATATGCAGGGAAAGGAAAGGGGAATCTTGAGGAAGCGAAAAAAAAGTTTCCTTGTCACAACTGTGGCCAATTGGGACATTGGAGGAATGATTGTACGAATCCACCATTAGTGAATAATGAGGGTAAAACCTTGAATCAACAGGTGCAGAACGAGGGGAATAATCAACAGCAGCAACAGCAGAAAGTTGTGAGTCAAGAGCCAAACCCGCCCTTGCCGCAGAATAGAGGAGCACAAAAGTATAATCAGGATTCGGGATTCTACAATGATGAGCAGGTAAACAAACCAAGGCGTTCTAATCAGGTACAACAGTACTTGTTAAAGAATGAAGGGAGTGAATCTGAGGGTGATTATTGACGGTGCCGAAGAGAGGAGGAAGAGTGCATACTTGGTGCAACTCTAGAAATAGACCAGGCAGGACCATTTGTGGATGGGAAAATAAATGAAGAAGGTGTTACTTTTTTAGTAGACACAGGTGCGACAAGATCAACTGTCAGGTCAACAGATATTAGAAATCTTCCTCTCTCGGATGAAGCAATCCAAGTAGTTGGTGTAGCCAATACACAAATCAGAACACGTCTTACGGAACCAGTAAGAGTACAGATAGGGAAATTTTCAGACATGCATAGATTTATTGTCTGTGACACGAGTCCAGTGAACCTGTTAGGTAGGGATCTGTTATGCAAGATGAATTGCACAATTTTCTGTACACCGGATGGAATAGCTTTTGAAACACCAGATGAGGATGTTTTGTACCGAGTGACTCTAGAAAACAGGGAAAGTGAGTTAATTGGTGCATTTGCTGTGTTTGATCCAGAGGATTTGCCTCGAGAGCTGAGGGACACAGTGAAAAGGACAGTTTGGGATTTTACTGGAGAGGATGTGGGATTGATGAATAATGTAGATCCAGTGAAAATTGCAGTGAAAGAGGGAATTTCATATCCTAACATTCCTCAGTACAAAATGACACCAGAAATAATTGAGGGAATAACTCCTATAATTGAGAAAATGATTCAGCAGGGAGTCTGAGAGAACTACTGAGTAGTCCGTGTAATTCACCGATAATGGGGCTAAAGAAGCCTAATGGGAAATTTAGGATCGTACAGGATCTGAGGAAAGTTAATCAAATTGTGGTGGCATGTTGTCCTATTGTGCCAAATCCATCAGTGATCCTGTATCAAATTCCACATGATGCTGAGTGGTATACAGTGATTGATTTGTGTCATGCGTTCTTTTCAATTCCATTGCATCATGACAGCCAGCCGATTTTTGCATTTAGGTTTGGCCAGCGTATTTTAGCATGGTGTCGAATCCCACAGGGGTATACAGAGAGTCCTTCGATATTTAATCAGTTGTTGAAAAAATTGTTGGAGAGTTTGATCATGCCTGAAAGTTCAGTACTAGTGCAATATATTGATGACCTACTTGTGGCATCAAAGACACGAGAAGCTTGTGAAGTAGATACCATAGCTTTACTGAATCATTTGGCAGATGGAGGATTAAAGGTATCTCCAGCCAAATTGCAATTTTGCAAGAAAGAGGTGCATTATCTTGGACATAATATTGAAAAAGGTCTGAGAAAAGTGACTGATGACAGAATCAGAATCATCAGGGAAATGAAAGCTCCAAAGACCCAGAGAGAAGTGAGGATGTTTCTGGGGATGGTGGGTTATTGTCGTCAGTGGATAATTAATTTTTCGCTGATAGCAAAGCCACTGATTAAACTGACAAAAAGTGAGATGACAGACCCATTGGAACTAGATGGGGAACAAATGGCAGCATTTGAAGAGCTTAAAAATAAAATGTGTGAGGCTCCAGCTTTGGGTATGCCTGATTACGAAAAGGAGTTTGAATTGTACTGCAGTGAGAGAAATGGATGTGCACTTTCAGTGTTAATTCAGAAGCATGGATTACTGAGAAGGCCTATTGCGTACTTCTCATCGACACTTGACCCTGTAGCTGTGGGTTTACCAGGTTGTCTAAAATCTGTGGCTGCAACATGCAGGAGTCTGGAACAGAGTGAGGGAATCATAATGGGATATCCTGTAAGGGTATTCGTACCTCACAATGTGGCAATTCTTTTGACAAGAAGCAGAACTCAGTATATGTCACATAGTCGGTTGACTAAATATGAGAAAGTGATTCTAGGAGCATCAAATGTGACTCTTGAGAGATGTGTAAATGTGAATCCAGCGACACTTTTGCCGGATATTGAAAATGTGGGTGTGAAAACAGAAGATGATCATGATTGTTTGGATGTGCTTGAGTACTGTACAAAACCGAGACCAGACATAAGGGATCTTCCCTTACATGAAAGTGATCATGTGTTGTTTGTGGATGGTTCATGCCTGAGAAATGATGATGGTGTGCTATGTGCAGCATATGCGGTGTGCAAAGTTTCAGAGGTTACGGAAGCATCACCATTGAAAGGAGTGAAATCTGCACAGGTTGCTGAATTGGTGGCATTGACAAGAGCTTGTGAAATTGGGAAAGATTTGAGGACGACTGTGATGACTGATAGTCAGTATGGATTTGGAGTGGTGCATGATTTTGGCCAGTTTTGGCTACAAAGAGGTTTCTTGACATCGAGTGGAACTCCAATAAAGAATGCTGAAGCAATTGGGAAATTACTTGAGGCGATACAGCTGCCTAAGGAGTTAGCAGTTGTAAAGTGTGCTGCCCATGGACAAGGGGAGGATTTTATCACGGTTGGAAACCGGTATGCAAATGACATTGCTCAATACTGTGCAAAATCGAATCAGTCAATTAATAGGGAACGAGAGGGGGAAATGTCTTTTTGCTCTGTGATGTTTACTAATGCCTTAGAGACATGGGATGAAGTGAAGCAGTTGCAGGATGAGGCAGGAGAGGAAGAGAAAAAAGATTGGATTAAGGCAGGATGTGCCCCAAGAGAAAAAGACCATGTTTGGGTCTATAGGGATGGCAGACCAGTAATGCCCAACTCCATTTTGTCGTCAATGGCAAGGATGTATCATGGCCAGGGACATTTGGGGAGGGATGCGATGATAAGGTCGTTCAAGCAGACCTGGTACAATGCAAAGTTCAGGACAATTGCAGAGAGCATCTGTCAAAGGTGTTTGATTTGTCAGCAATTTAACACTGGGAAAAAGACAGTGGTGAGTCTGGGAACAATAGGCAGAGAAGGAGGTCCTTTTACAAGAATGCAGATTGATTTCATTGAAATGCCCCAAGTGAACAGACTGAGATATGTACTAGTTGTAGTCTGTTTGTTTTCAAGATGGGTTGAGGCCTATCCGACTAGGAGAAATGATGGAGTGACAGTGGCAAAATTACTGTTAAGGGAGTTGATTCCTAGGTACGGGTTTCCAGTGACGATTGAGTCTGATAGAGGTGGACACTTCTATAATGAACTCATGAGTTTGATTTGTGAAGCATTAAGCATACAGCAGAAACTACATTGTGCATACAGACCAGAGGCTTCTGGTGTGGTTGAGCAGATAAACGGCACAATCAAGAACAGGATTGGTAAAATGTGCTTAGCCACTGGCATGAAATGGCCGGACGTCTTGCCTCTAGTGCTAATGACTATTAGATCTACTCCAGATAGAACTACTGGTTTAAGTCCGCACGAGATAATCATGGGACGTGCAATGCGCCATGCATTTGTACCTGTCAATAAGTTGATGACAATAACTGATGACATGATTTTGGATTACTGTAAAGGCCTGGCTGACGCAGTTCATTCTGTGTTTCACCAGGTTGGAGAAGAAGCTACCACACTTGAGAAGAAGCAAGCTCATGATCTGAGTCCAGGAGACTGGGTGAGGATTAAGGTGCACAGAAGAAGAAATTGCTTAGTTCCAAGGTGGGGAAGACCGAGACAAGTCATTCTAACAACGACAACTGCAGTGAAGTGTGCTGGTGTGAAAAACTGGGTGCATGCGAGTCATACTCTGAGAGTTCCAAACCCAAAAGAGGGAACTGGTAAAGAGTATTTTGAAGAATCAGATTTCAGTGATGATGAAGACCCAGAACCAGTGAGAAAAGAAGCAGGAAAAACTCCAAGAGAACCATTCGGAGTTTCAGAAAGGAGATCAGATTCTGTAAGAGAGCCAGAAATTTCAAAAAGCAGTGAAGAAAAAAGAAAAGAAAAGAGCAATTCCACAGAGATTACTCCTGAATCAGAAGAGGAGGAGACTGAAGAACCACTTGAGATTATACTTGAAGAAGCAGGGTCAGAAGAAGATAGAGAGGGACAGATTACGGAAGACCCCCGAGGAGGTGTAGGGAACTCTTCTAATAAGCTAGGTGAAGGGACAAGTAGACAGCAAGAAGATTGTGTGTCGGAGACCCGAGGAGGGACAGGAGTAGGGAAGTCTCAAATAGTGGTGAAAGAAACTGTGGAGGAAAAGAAAACTGCTAGAAAACGAAAACAGAAGGCACTTGAAACAGAATTGGATGAGAATGAGAATGAACAAGCAGAGGGTCGAGTTCTGAGAAAGAGAACTTGGATTGGAGAAAGAAACAATAAAGAAATTAGGCCGAAGAAGGTGATAAAAGGAGATCGTTGGCCTAACAACAGAGTAAAGAGATTGAGATACAGAGTAATAAGAACAAATACATCAAATGCTGAACAAGTGAATGAAGTATCGAGTCAAAATGAAGTAAAAAGAAAGGAGCAAGAAGAATCAGGAGAACCTGAGGAAATAAAAAGAATAAGAAGACCCAACCAAAAGTACAGATCACCGGAATGGTCTTATGTGACACTGTCTGAAGAAGGAGAAGAAGAAACAGTGACTCGAGATAATCCGGAGGGGATCTTGAGAAAAGTGGTTGAGGAAAAAGAAGGAATCTTAAAAGTTATTCTGACTGACATTGGAGAAGAGTCAGATGCACAAGATGTTGTTGATGATCTGATACAATTTGATATTGCTGAAGAAGAAGGAGTGAAAACTGATGAATATCCAAATTGAGTGAACTGAAAAATCACTTGGAGGAAAAGTGAAAAGAGAAAGTCTGAAATTCAGTTGTCTGAAGTAATCCAGAGCATAATAGTAGTGGAGTAGTAGAGGCTAAGTCAAAAGACAAGGTCAAAGTAATAAAATGGCTAACATAGAGGATAATCAAAGTAGATGTGCCTTCTTTAAAAGATGGTGTAGAATGTGCTGCTGCTGTACTGGATTATTAATGCTACTATGGGGAGTTTTAGTTTTATTAGTTACTTTTAAAGTTACATTTGAGATGCATACAGAAAATATGACAGATATAGAGAAGAATTCGCAAAAAATAGTTTTGAATAGAATTAGTAATACTTACATACACAAAGATAGGTCAATAAATAATTTTTCTAGTAATGTTTTTTCGAAGTTGTTGTACGAATATGTGAAAACAATGGAAGTAAGGGATTGCTACGTTTGTATGCAATTACCTGCATCCGTTTCAGAGGGTGTTACTTATCATCATTTGCCAGCTACATATGGTATTTCATGTAGTATATTAAGTAGTGTTTTTTATTTGTTAGGGAAAGTAGATTATAAGATGTCTAACAGAGATAGTATTTTTGGGCATTTGCCAATGAACAAAGAGCTGAATCCAGCTAAAGAAGCTAACACTTTTGGTGAAATTTTTATTGAAGAAAAAGGATTAACATTAGATTACATTTTTAAGAATAATTTAACTTGCAGTCTGAAAGAAGAGGAGAAAGCTTTCCTGGATATGGTAGAGGAAAGGAGATTGAACATGCATGAGAAAGCAGGGAAATATGAAGTGAGTGAAACAATTTGGGACATTGAGATGGGAAAAGAATTGAGAAATGGGGCTAGTCCAACTTTAGCTCTAGATGTACCACAAAAGGGTAAACTATGCATTACAAGAAGGAAATCCCAATATGATACATATTTTGTTGGGACTAGTGAGTGCCATGATACATACTTCATTGCAACAGGTTGGGGTTTCAGAGGTGGAGAAGATACAGTTTTCCCAGGAGTATATTATGTTTGTGGGAACAAGGCTTATTACAAGTTGCCTGACCATTGGTATGGCACATGTTATGTGGGTTTGGTCTTTCCAAAGATTTTTCATATAGATAAAATAACAGATGTAGAACATATTAATTTACTAATGCGTTTCAAGAGAGAAACCTGGTCTGAAATTGTGGGTGATATTTTTGGGGTTTTAATTCCAGCAGTGGGAATTTCTTTAAATGCTTATGGAATTCGGAAACTGTCAACAGTGGTGGATCGTTTATCGACAAATACCGCTGGGGGGTTTCTTTTAGTGAATACGGAATTAAGTGCCGTACGTGCCATGTCAATGCAAAATCGACTTGCCTTTGATATTTTATTGGCCAAGGAGGGTGGAGTTTGCGGAATGCTGAAAGTTCAACATTGTTGCACTTACATTCCAGATGAAAGCAAAGACCTGAAGGTCTATATCAAAAATATTACTGATTTGCATGAAGAATTAGTACCACTGGAAGCTGAGAGTTTATGGACTAAAATAGCTAATAAAGTGATAGCTGTTAAATATTTTATTGCAAAAATAGGTAGTACTATTATAGGTAGAATATTGTTTCCTTTAACTTGCATAATTATTGCTTTATTGATACTGAGATTAGTGTGTGTGTGTTGTAAAAACAGGGGAGGGAAGAAATTGGATAAAGAGAAGAAAAACAAAAGATTGAAAAGAGAACCACAAGAAATTGAATTAGAAGAATTGACGGAGAGTGTTTATTTGGAAACAAAGAGGGATGATGAAAGAGTGTCTGGTGTGTAGTGTTGTGTAATGAGAAAAAGACATTTCCGATTTCCCCTAAAATGGGACTAAATGTTCACGAATTTTTTTTGGGGGTTTTTTGGTGATAAAATCACCAAAGGGGGGATTGCTAGAGCAGAGTTTTCAGTTTGAAAATAACTGGGTTTTGAAGCTCTGGTATGTCTATTTGTTATATTAATTTACTAATTATTAATTATTAATTATTTGTCTTGTGTAAGTGTTTATACTTACTAATCAACTCGTTTGTTTTAACAAGAGAGAATTACACGTGGGAATGCATAAGTGTGCTATTTAACAATAATGTGCATGTTTTCATGTTTAAACGTTGCTGAGTGCTGTTTATTTTTAAGCACGAAACGCTTTTCGAATTAATGCTTTTCTATGTTGCAAGAGCTAGATAATTGCATACACATAAGGGTATTAGTGGGGTTAACATTGTTCAATCACTATGCTGTGGTAACGTTGTTTTTGTCTCTTTTAATTAAGATGGTCTATTGTGGCCTATTGTGGCCTAAACAAAGATGGCCGATACGTAAAGCCTGGCGTCGAGTAGAATTTGTGACGAGAGAGAGCCTTGCTGAATATGGTCCTGAAGTCAGCTGACCACAGTCCTTGCTTTGCCTGATTGAAATTTTCCGTGAGGACAGCAGCAGTTTTGGGCGATCTCCAAATGAAATGAAGCGTCCTTGGCAGCTTTGGGAAACAAAGGAGCTTTAAAGAAAGACTCTGAACTGTGATCTCATTGCCGAGGAGACGTGGAAGTTATAAGATACAAATGTATTTTTTGGTTCCTGTTCCGTTATGTTTATTTTGTGATTTTTTCCTGAGCGGAGATTTTTAAATGTAGCGATGCTACATCCTTTCCTTCTCGCTTTGCTCAGAGGTTTGACGGAAGAAGTTAATTACAAATTATGTTTTTCTTTGTTCGACTTGCTATAAGAATTGTTAGCCTAGGGAGGGCTTTGCCACTTGCCATTTGCCTTTTGCCGCGTTCCGAATCTGCGTTGGTGAGGATCGTTGCTGAGAGAACTTCGTCTTGAGAGACTTTACCGAGAGACTTGTCCTGACCCGTTCTGACATTTAGCTAGAATAGGTAACTATGAGAAAAATGATTTATTCTGATTGACTTTCTTTGACTAATTTTAGATAAAGCAATATAATTTTGAATATGGTGTTGGTTATTATTTCTTGTCAATTATTGAGTATCCTATTTTGATTATTATTGTATGGATTGTTTAGATTATGTTTAAGGGCAGTCTCAATAACCAGATCTTATCGACCCCGATATAGATGCAGGGTGTTTAGGAGTTTTTCTTTCCACAGGTTGTTGCTGGTAGAGTATTTGAGTGTATGTTAGTGAAATGGGCCCTAGTGTATGAAGAATGTATGTGCGTGTAACTGTGAGATTACTCTATCTGTGGAAGTAGGGATATTATATGCACCCTGATCTCTATCATGTCCACCGAAGGCCCTAATATATTAAAAACAGAGCTTTTTACTGTACCATTTCACATTTCTCTCCATATGTTCCCATACCTGGTGTGGCACACAGTTTGGTGCTTAGTTTGCCTCAATTTTAAAGAACGGTAGATGTTTCAGCACCCAGGCTAATGTGCTGCATAGCTAAATACATATAAGGTCCCAAAGGCGAGACCGATTGCATTGCAAATGCTTGTTTTAAATGTTCTGCAAAAACAATTCATAATATGGAGAAAAAAAATGCACTTTAAATTTCTGCCACTTAAAAAAATGGCTGTATTTTTCAGTTGTAAATATGATACCAACCACTGGGAGCAAGATGCTTGCTGCGTGTAAATGTGACACTTTGAAAATGGGAGAAAATTCAACTGAAGAGTTAACTTTATGTTTATATGGCTTCCATTACACTCATCATTTACATTTTCTCCCATGTCAAAGTGTTGCATTTATAAATAGTAGGCATCTTGCACCCAGTGGCATGTGTAATTGACTTATTTGAAAGTGGAGAACAACATTGACTCAGTGTTTCATAGAAATATTTTTATCCACTTTAAGTTTCTCCCATTTGAAACCAATGACAGTATTTTTCAATTATAAAAATGGCAGTGTCGACTGGCCACTGGGAGCAAGATGCCTGCTGTTTGTAAATGCAACACTTTGAAATGGGATGAAATTAAATTGAAGAATTAACTTAACCATTAAGTTAACTCTTCATTTTAATTTTCTCCTATTTACAAGCAGTCAGAAACATCATTTTGTTCTCTCCAATATTGATTTGACAAGGACTTATATTTAAGATTTAAATACCTCATTGCTTCAGTTCTTCACTTCTGTGCCTTGAGTCATAAATCTGACTCCAGCACTACTCTTTATCAAGCCCTATCTGCAGTCTTCCCTTAACTGTGAAAGGAAAATGTGATTCTTTGTTTATTTCAAAATGAACTCAAGGCTGTGAGCTACTCTGAAGGTGTCTGTGTGCTACTGGTAGCTTGTGATGAACTGGTTGGAAACACCTGCAACTGGGCATTAGTTGCTTCACTGCCTTCTTGGTATATGCACGTGTCAGCTCATGTTTCCTTATAATCAGGCCAATAGTTGCCCCATTGCCTGGTGCGTAAAACCTGCTATTGAGCTCATGAATCTGGGAAACCTGAGAGTGTTACTGAGTTCAACTCTCTAACAGCACGTGCTAGCTATGACTTTGGTGCAAAGCTGCTATTAAGAGCAATCATTAGTTATCCATCTGAAGGCCTTTCCCTAAGCTACCAGAAGACTGATTATCAAACATTGGTAAACCCCTTAATCTTATCAGACCTTGAGAGCCTGCTCGGTTAGTACCCTGGGCAGAAAGAAATATGCGGCCCTTGCTGCTAGCGGTGAACAAATTGAGGCAGCAGGGTTTCCATTTGTGTTCACATGTCAGTCCCTGGTTGATTATATCAAAGCAGTGAACACAAACATCTCTACACTCCCCCGCCCACCAACTCACCTGATTAATTCATAGCTTAGCTTCATAACACTGGTGCCAAACTGTTGGTTGGAGGGCAGAAGGAATGCTGATGGTATGTAGCAGCACTGATACAAGGGGTGAGAGGAGATTGCAGGGCAAGGAACAGGATAATGGTGTGGTAAAGACAGTGTATGTGACATGTCAAACAATGAATAAAACCAATGCACTTTATTATACTGAATCACTGGATACAAGTGAGAAGCACACTGCTGTTTACCATGACCTTAATGCACACTTTCCTCTCAGCCCTCTGAAGATTGGCATCCTGTTCCTGGGCCAATCTCACCCATATCTAAATCCAGCCCTGACCTTCTTTGATTTTTGTCTTTCTCCCTGTCTTTGTTTATGCAGCTATCTTCTTTACTGTTCGTGTGACGTCGGTTACGGTTACCTCTTTTTAGCAAAATGGCATGGACCTTGTCCTGTTGCATGCTAAGTATCGCCTCCTGAACCACCTGTGTTAAATGGTAGCGGCAGGTTCAATCGATAACCTTTCAAGTATTTGCCCGGCGGTAATCGCCTCTCATACCACTCGATAATTTACCAATGAAAGAGGCAGGCGCCGGAGACTGGAAGGCAGGAAACAAAGTTTTATTCCGTCGGAGCAGAACACATCAGATCGGACAGCAAGGTATCGTCACGAGGTGCTCTAACTGCATCTCTGAGACCTGGTCTCTTATACACCGGTTTATTGCTTTATTACACATAGTACATTCTTGAGATTCCCTTGATGCATGAGAGAACATCCCCTGAAGCCCCGGCTCAGATCCGATCCCACACATAGTTACAGTAGAAGTTCCCACCTTACCCGCAGTAGGAGATGGCTATCGCGCAGCAGGGAATTCCGCCAATTCCCGGGGGTGTGTGCGACCGGCCGGGTCTCAGGGGATAGGGGCTTTGATCCACTGTAATCCCTTTGATGTGGGGTGTTTCTCTTACAGTAGGGGCAATAAACTGCATCCGCAGGGCTAGGTGATGGCCTGGGACCAGTTCGGACAATGGGGCGCAGAGGAAGGGGGTTATCAAAGGAGAGGCATGACCATGTATGGGATGTCGGTCGGATGTGGTTCCGTAGCAGGGTCGCGCAGAAGGAGAGGGTTTATGGCCCGTGTATGAGAGAGCGGGGGCGGCCGGCGCGCGGGGGATGCTCGCAGCGCCAGGGGAAAGCGCTGGCGATCGAGAATGAGCAGGGAGAGAGAGTGGGGTGCCTAAAATGGCGGCCGTGCATTCGCTGTGCGTGGCACTGGGGAGAGGCAAGATGGCGCAGATAATGTTCAGTTTGCAAGCTAAATTTCCACAGTCCTCCCTTTTAACATATCTCGCCAGCTTGCCTGGCCGTCATTTATCTTCGTTAACCTTCAGCTATAATATCGTTAATGTCTTTCGTACATTCCTTAAAGATACAGAGTTTTTAGGGCAGGCAGGAGTAATCTGACACATTTGCTTATAGTTACATACAGGTGATAAAGTAGGCGAGGAGGTAGTACATACAGAGTTACATCAGCTGTGCCGCATGTCAGGCCCAGGGACAGGAGGAGGGGAGTTTGTTTGAGCACAAATAGGATACTGTAAAGCAAAACAGGATGTTTCTGGCAAAACAAGAGATATTTCATACATTACTTAAGGCCTAGACTTTGTGTGGATCGAGAATAGTCAGTATAGTCGTGTACATGGCTGGTGTTGTATGAATGTCACTATGCAAAGTTACATTTTCTTCAACATCTCAGTGTACAGTCGGAAGTGATTGATGCAACATCATGAAAACTTGATAGGAAGATAGTTAATATAAAAAGGTGGTTGGGAGAGGATTTTTCAACTTTGACATGGGTTCTTCTTTCCAGTGTCCTTTTTTATAAAGAGCCATCACTGGTAAGCTCTTATTGTTGTTCTTCTTTCGTTGGCACTGTTGAGCACCGGCGGTGGAGCTAAGGTCCAGCTCAAATCCAATTTCTCACGTTGCAGGGTGTGACCATTCACTGTTCTCCGATCACAGCCCTGTTCCTTAACACAGTTCACCATAGGTACTTTGAGACAGGGTACCTGCTTTTTGTTCTTCTGTAGGTAAGTCAGATTCATAATCCATATAAAAGAGGGTGAGAGAGAGAAGGGTGTGACGTGCTTCGGGATGCCGAGGGAAGAGGGGGCGGAGTGGGATCGGATCAAAAAATGTGGACCAAGGGGAGCAGAATCTTCCAGCACTGGGCCCATCAATCGGGCCCGACGGGTTGAGACTTCAGGCACGCTGGTCAGTGAGCAGGGGGGCCTCGATGTAGCCCTTCGCGCTTATCATCCTGAAAATGGTGTCTCGTCTCACGCCCTTTTTGCTTCGTAGCTTCCCCCTTGGTCGATGTCATAGATGTTCCATGGTCTGCAGCCAGGCTGTGCGTCACGTCCGACCCCTCCCTTCTGATGGCAGCACGTTATCTTTAAATGGGTACAAGAAACAAAAATCTTAGAGAGTTGGCAGG
Source organism: Triturus cristatus (assembly GCF_964204655.1). Taxonomy (NCBI): domain Eukaryota; kingdom Metazoa; phylum Chordata; class Amphibia; order Caudata; family Salamandridae; genus Triturus; species Triturus cristatus. The sequence goes on along the minus strand of NC_140588.1, from coordinate 408,522,302 downwards.
GAAGACATTTACATACTTCATCCTCTCTCCCAACCACCGAGTAGTTGCGGACATGCTTTTATCGGTTGCTGTATGATTGGTGTCTGTTAACTCTGATGTTGGTGTGTGCGTTACTAATCTATTAGTCATTGCTGTGGTGCAAGTTTCTGTGGGTGTCCCTGTCCATCGTCTGGCCCTCTAGGTGCCGATTCCTGCGCCCGATACTGGTTGCAGGAAGCCTGACATCTGTCAACCTTCTAGTCTATTAAAAATTCGAACCGGCTTCTCCGGCAGAGGCTCGTTCGTCTCTACACAAGTTTTGTTAATACATATTTCCTTCCGAGGACTGCTAAGTTTATGAAAAGAAAGTGTGAGGTGCTACTGTCACGGGTTCATGAGTATCCATTTCGGGGAGGAACATAAGCTAAGCATTATTTTTGCTGGCGACAATAGGTAACCCTTTATCAGTTTAGGCGATGTATTATTAGTGAATAGGGTCATCAGCTGTTTCGTTCGAAATACTCTGAGGCGGCTAGTATAGGGCTGGGGTTATCTTGGGAGAACGGGGTGCTTTAGACATTCTATTTCGGGGTAATTGGGCGGGGGTAATTCTGGGCGGCGGAGATGGTGTTGTTAAAGCTCTGAAAAACGGAAACCACTGACATATAGTCCCCGTGATGAGGGCCAAATTGGGAGACATCAGTCGTCTTACCTGTCCTTTCTTTTCTCAGCCAATTAAGCTCAATATTTGTAGAAAGGAGAGGTAGTAACGTGGCAAAGTACGGTCGTTTTGTTTCAGTCAATTTGTTCGAACACCACCGTGCTCCAGGCCAATTATACACTTACCGAGGAGGTATGTGTCGTTAATTTATTCAAACAGAAAAGAGGGTAAGAAGGCTTTTTAGTGAGGGAGGGAGTGAGAGAGAGAGGGAGAGAGAGAGAGAGAGAGAGAGAGAGAGAGAGAAAGAGAGAGAGAGAGAGAGAGAGAGAGAGAGAGGGAGGGAGAGAGAGAGGGAGAGAGAGAGAGAGAGAGAGAGAGAGGTGTGCATCAAGTAGGCTATTTGGCATACATACGACACAAAACGAGAGAGACATGGGTAAGATAATAGGCCACTTGGTGCACACACAACATGGTGTAGCATGGGTCTGTTCCATGTAAGAAAACACAAGCGGGAAAAAGACATAAATTCGGTGATCACGTACACACAAATGCCGGATAGGGTGTGACAGTACATGCATAAAGCGCAGAAACTTAAGACGGAGACTCAGGGCTACGTTGAGTATCGGGACCTCTCCCTTCCTGTCCTCCTTCCCTATGCATGCTGCGTACTTTCAGTATTTTGTAGTTTGTCCTAGGGGGTGTGGGACCCTTTATTCTCCTCCCTTTGATCGACGGGCGAGCACTTCAATCATACAGTGACGCCTTCTTCAAGTGACCTAAGCATGAGATGCACACACATTCATACCGTGTAATCATAGCACACACGCACAATCATGCCATACAGTTTCTCATGTTCTCAATGGTGGTCTGCACTTCACGCACTATCTCACAACGTTTGTCTAAATTTTCCCTGATATTGAACTCGGTGCTGTCCATGTCCACTTCATTCTTCAGTCGGAGCTTCGTTGTGACCTATAGAGGGGAAAAAGAGGGGAGGGGATGTGCAGTATTCAAAGTACCCCAGCGCGCGCAGACACGAAAAAGTTCTACTTACCATGTACCAGGCTAGTCGCAGGAATGGGTGATACCACAGACCTATTATTCTTTTTGTCCGAGACAAAGAGGCTCAAATTTATATAATTTCCTAAATTCGGGTTCCCTTGTCATACATGCATTTCTCAATCGGTCGTGTATTAAGGTGCAAGATACCATACCTTGCGTTCGGCATATACCCTGAGCTATGGTTGACCATTGTTTAACAACTCTTGGAAAAAGATAGGTGTGATGGGTACAAATTCCGTTAATCAAAAAGATTCAGGCGAACGGGGACTGCATTATCTGTTTTCTATTGCTTGGGAGTAACAATCATTTATTCAAGAGAAGAAATCTTTATCAACCTATGTGATTAGTCATGGCACTGATTCCGTAATTCTTTCAAGAGACCCTTTATTTAAAACAATGTCAGCATACAAGATACGGGCCTACAACCGTTCAGGCCGGCCACGTGGTGGGAGGCGTCGAGTGTCATGAGCAACGCTACTACGGCATAAAATCGGTTCCCTTCCCGCCCCTCCCCGACCATCATGTGTGGAAGCATCGCATATATATATATATATATATATATATATATCTTTTTTAACACAAATGTCACGTGACTGGGATGCCACAAGGGTTTGTAGGCCTCTCCTACATCGGCGCCATCTTGGGGCGAGGTCGGGCCAGAGTACAGTCTAAGTCTTTCCATGAATTAGCTGTTGGACCAGAATTCCTTTCAGTAGTTCGAGAACTTTCGTTAGCGTCAACTTTGCGTCAGCATGGCGTCACTGCGACCCCGTGGAAATGCCATGGTTCGTTCTTGGGGCGGGGCAGCAGGCGGGTTCTTCCGCCGACGCTTCGAACCAGTCTTTCTCACTGCACCAAGCGGAGGCAAGGTGGCTGCCGTCCGGGGCAAAGAGCAGTGGCAGCGGTTTGGCCTTACCGGAAGTCCGTGGGAGTCGAGTGTCAAATGACTCCAGCCGATTCTGCAAGGCTGAGGGGAGCATCTTGTCAAGGGTGGGGCCCACGCCCAAGCAGACAAGCTTTAGAGTCCAGAATTGTCTCACGGTGGGGTTTAGGCCTGGATCCGGAGGAGCCGACCGCCGGAGTTCAAGGGCAGCAGTAGCAGCAGCTCTTCGGTACAGCCACCGGAGAGGAGCCAACAGCAGTAACAACAGCAGTTCGGATGGTACTGCCACCGGGGTGATTCCAGTAGCAGCGACGACAGCAGTTTGGATGGTATCACCACCGGGGTGGGTCCCCGATTATTTGGCTGCGGGGGCCCACTCCTCGCGTCGGACGCTAGTGGCGATCCTGGTGAACCCGTGCTTGGGCGGTTGTCCGGTGGTCGCGTGCAGCGGCAGGGTGCAGCTCAGCTGGCCGGTGAGTCAAAGACGGTTGGGTGCAGCTTAGCTGGCCGGCGATTCAAAGACGGTTGGGGTGCCCTCATCTGCTGGCAAGCCTCCACCTGGGGAGGTGGGGGAGGCCCGTCCGCGTCGCCTCCCCCCGCCAGGGCACCCTCCGTTATTGAAGGAAGAAGAGAATGGGAAGATCCGCACAGCGTGCCAGGGTGAAATTCAGCAGGCCGATGAAAAAGATGGCTGGGGTGCCCTCATCTGCTGGTGAGCCTCCACTTGGGGAGGTGGGGGAGGCCCGTCCGCGTCGCCTCCCCCCGCCAGGGCATCAGCCGTTATTAAAGAAAGAAGAAGAGAAAACAGAAAGGTCCGCACAGCGTGGCGGACTCCGCCTTGGTGTTGCCAGAACTTCAGCGCTTCGTATAGCCTCCGGCCTATTCGCACAGTCGTCCGCCACTGATGTCAATGGATTTTTGCATGGCTTTTATAGCCCAAAGTCAACTAAAAAGGACCGCCCAAAACAGGCCAATGTTGCAATTTCGAGGAAGGAGAGGCGAGGACGGTGTCACGTGGACGTTAAGGCTTTGGGATGGAGGTTGCAGCAGACTGTCATGTAAATAGTTGTTTTAAAACGTGTTTTAACCTGTTTACCCTGTTGGTGTGTTTGTTATATCTTATAAGTTATTAAAATGTTATAACTATACTACTTCGTTGGAGTGTTTGTACATATTTGCAATCTGATGACGAGCACAAGGAGGTTACTGTGCAATCGGAAAAATAACATAGCCCAATTGTGCGCGATCTAGGCCTAGTTTGGTGACGTCGATGGTGGGTGTCAGCAGGCTTCCGTTTGTGCGGGATTTTGTCATGCTTATTGGGCGGGGTGGGCAGTAGGGCAGACATGTTTAGGTAGCGAGAGTAATGGAGTCGGGCTACCTCGTGGCCGTCTCGACCGTGAGCTTGACTCCTTCCCTTGGTTTCATATGTCCCACAAAGGGCTAACTCCTAGCGTTACTTCAGTTTTTGTAAGGTCAAAAAGGATCCCACCAGTGCCTTTACTATTTTGTCGATTCCTGTTCGTTCATCCTTCGTTAGTCGATTCATTCTGGTGGAATCTTTCTTTCTCATCTCAGGGTCATCTAACGTTATTGCCGACGTTGTGTTCAGTACAGGAGGCTCGGCCGGCGCGGAGGCCGTGAGGACCGAGGCCCCTGTACTGCTTTCGCTCGTGTTCGGGGGTTGTGGGTGTTGCACTATTGATTGGGAGGGTGCGTATGGAGGGGGCATGTAAATGATCGGGGGACCTAATAGTAATTCGTCATTCGTTCGCTGCTTGGAGGACAACTCAGGGTAGAGCAAAGAAGGGGTCCTAACAGCGTACTGGCCTGATGTTTCGGGCTCCTGTCTTAGTTTAGTTTCCCTTCTCTCCTTTATTTCTTCTTCTAACTTTCTAGCGGCAAGGTGAGCTGCTTTTCGTAATTCCTTTTCTGCTTTTACTTCTTCCCTCTTTTTCCGTTGCGTTGCTTCTTTGCGCCACATGCCGATACTGTCAAGCATAGTAGGCGTCGTCTTATTGCTACGCAGAGCTATTTCTAGCACTTCTATCTTATGGTCGTCGAAGGATCCCATCAGTGGCCACTGACTCTCGGGGTCCTTCTTTGTATATTTATGCCATAGCTTGGTATAAGCTACGGCGACTAGTCCATATTTAGTGAACATGTCCTTATTAGGGGTGCCCTCCAGTGGAGCCGGATGGTTCACCTCTAATAAGCGGTCCGGGCAGAACCAACTACCAATCAGTGGGGAGAAGATAGGCATGACGGGTTTCAACGGGGACAAAAGTCAGCACTACCTATCTTTTCACTGCTTGCAAAGACTAGACAGAATATCTCTATTCTTCGTTATTTGTAAGCAGAGAATACCTCCAAAGAACCAATATCGAACAACTGGCGTTCGGACAATCAATCAATCAATCAATGGGGAGATAAAGATAGGCATGACGGGTTTCAACGGGGACAAAAGTCAGCATTACCTACCCTTCACTATTTGCAAAGACTAGACAGAATATTTCTATTCTACGTTATTTGCAAACAGAGAATATCTCAAAGAGCACTATTCTTCAAAACAATCAATGTTCGGACAATCAATCAGTGGGGAGATAAAGATAGGCACGACGGGTTTCAACGGGGACAAAAGTCTGCGTTACCTACCCTTCACTATCTGCAAAGGGAGAGAGAGAGAGTATTTCTACTCCTCCCCGTTTGTAGACAGCGAATATCTCAAAGAGAACAATCAATGAGCACAATCAATGAGCAATACTAGTATTCCAAAGCTTCAAACAATCAATCAATTATTTCGCAATTTGTTGTGTATCACGACCTTACCCGGACCGCGTGGACAGTTTCTCGTCTTCCGCCTCCAGCGCCCGATCGTCCTCTACTCTCCGTATTTGCCGCGGCACTCCTGATGGTTCCCAGTCAGGACCGTAGATCACTCGAAAGAGGTCTGCTTGGAACCAGTGAAGTTCGGATGATCGGCTGCCAGACGAGGGTCTATTGGGCAGGAGCTCTCCCGATCGTTGCAGTCGTTCACTCTGTCGTCGGGACCTCTCCCACTGGATCCACGTGTCGCTGATGGGCCCCACGTTTGGGACGCCAATTGTTAAATGGTAGCGGCAGGTTCAATCGATAACCTTTCAAGTATTTGCCCGGCGGTAATCGCCTCTCATACCACTCGATAATTTACCAATGAAAGAGGCAGGCGCCGGAGACTGGAAGGCAGGAAACAAAGTTTTATTCCGTCAGAGCAGAACACATCAGATCGGACAGCAAGGTATTGTCACGAGGTGCTCTAACTGCATCTCTGAGACCTGGTCTCTTATACACCGGTTTATTGCTTTATTACACATAGTACATTCTTGAGATTCCCTTGATGCATGAGAGAACATCCCCTGAAGCCCCGGCTCAGATCCGATCCCACACATAGTTACAGTAGAAGTTCCCACCTTACCCGCAGTAGGAGATGGCTATCGCGCAGCAGGGAATTCCGCCAATTCCCGGGGGTGTGTGCGACCGGCCGGGTCTCAGGGGGTAGGGGCTTTGATCCACTGTAATCCCTTTGATGTGGGGTGTTTCCCTTACAGTAGGGGCAATAAACTGCATCCGCAGGGCTAGGTGATGGCCTGGGACCAGTTCGGACAATGGGGCGCAGAGGAAGGGGGTTATCAAAGGAGAGGCATGACCATGTATGGGATGTCGGTCGGATGTGGTTCCGTAGCAGGGTCGCGCAGAAGGAGAGGGTTTATGGCCCGTGTATGAGAGAGCGGGGGCGGCCGGCGCGCGGGGGATGCTCGCAGCGCCAGGGGAAAGCGCTGGCGATCGAGAATGAGCGGGGAGAGAGAGTGGGGTGCCTAAAATGGCGGCCGTGCATTCGCTGTGCGTGGCACTGGGGAGAGGCAAGATGGCGCAGATAATGTTCAGTTTGCAAGCTAAATTTCCACACCTGCCCATGTCTTAGTCCATGACAATGTAGCACAATCATAACAGACTCACTCCTTAGTGTGTACAAAACTAATTTAATCTAACAAGTTTGTATTCAGAACAAAACTGCACACTTGGTATCTCGCCATTCAGGTTAAAAACAGTTGCCTCAATAATGCATGAAATACGCTATCTCTCACCATTAAACTTCCATTGACTCAAACCATGATATAAGCCTATCTTCCTCTTACCCAAGTGGTCTATTCACCAATCCATCTTAATCCTCAGTCTGCCACTCCATCTGTCCTGCCACAGTCCTTCTATCTACCTGCCAGTCCTCCACAGCAAATTAACTTAATCCTTCCCTTCCCCACAAATGGGATGACCGGTCTATCTAGGACAAAAGCCCAAATGTCTTTTAACACGTTAACAAAACCACAACTCTGCACTCATGAAAACCCTCCCACAAGAAGCATTCCTGTCAAGTCGTAAATTCACCGCAACTAAGAACTCACTGTCCTCACAATATACCATAATGTAAAGCATACTTGTCATTCAAATCTTCATTTATTTCCGCAACAACCTCCTAACCAATACCAAGTCACTCCACCAATGTTCATTGCTGCCACCTGTGAGGGGAAGCGCTATAAAGCGCATACATCTCTCCTGCAGCGCAGGCCACACCCAGGCCAAGAGCGGGCCCGCCCGCAGCCGGATGAGACTGGGCTGGGCCACCCTTCTAACCTTGGCCGCATGGGGCTGAGACATTTTTCTCTCTTTTGGCTGTCCCCCTGCTCAGTGATTGCCTGCCTGAGGAGTGGGAACTACCTCTCAGGTCGCTATAGTTTTGTGAGCAGGCCTGACAGAAACTCACGAGGCTTCCTCGCTGTCTGCAAGTTCGTCCTGAAAAGATATCCAAACGGAAACTAGAATCTATAACGAAGGGATCTCTGGCCAAAAGAAAGACCAGTACGCTTGATGGCTATATTTAAAAGGTCATGGTAAAAATTGACATAGAAATATTGTGCGTTGAAAGAATGCATTTTCTTATATCTGTTGCCAACAGAGTTGATGAGGTCACTATACATGACTCACTCCCTGGCTCTACACCACATCCAGGAGAAGCCACAGCTGAGGCCACTAATGTGGGGGTTCAGCCATGTCCACAATCTTCATCATCTGCTTTTTGTCCCCTCCAGGTGTCCTCCCTCAACCAACTCCTAAACCTTCAAACAAACAACAAAAAAGCCAACACCTGCAAATGAAGCAACACCAGATCCCACTCGGCCCATAGGGGGCGTGACTCTGCTAATCGGGCTGGACATTCCGTAGACAGCACTGTGGCAATGTCAGACAGTTTGCGCAAAATGACTGAAACAATCCTGGATGCCATGCTGAAAGTTTTGCCTCACTGCCTGGAGTCTATCAAGGTGTTACTATCCAACTTTATAAAAAAAAAGCCCATGGGTGCTACAGTATGGCCCGTATAACCATTAGCAATGCTACTACAAGTGGACAGCAAGAGACCTGCCAGCCAGAAATTGTGAACCCTAGTGAGGGCCTGGCCGAGGGTGCAGCTGTAGAGGCACCTGCTGTACCCCGCGCAGATTGCTTATGCCACCTTAAGCCCAGTAACTTCAAAGGCCCAACCCCCTGTTCCCAATAACATCCTTACCACCACTAGCATATCAGGTCTGTCTGTGGGTTCTCCATCTAGATGTGACCTCACACCAGCAACCTCCCCCTATGTCATTGTGCTGGTGAATGTGCCAACTCTCCATTCTGGTGTCACAGAGTCTACTGAGGATCTAATTTTCAAATCCATCCACTGGATCCATGATAGTATCTGGTGTCGAGACTTGCCACTGGGTTGGGAAATCAGCAAAGGCATTCCCAGGTGACTGTCTCATCATTTCTTTTTGAAACCAGAGGGTAGGAGGGAACCTGTTTGAGGCTTTTGCCCAAGGCTGACATACGCCTAGCAAATTAAGATCTTACCACTTGGCTATTTTTTTGTTTAGTATCTGTTTATTGAAAACAAACAAATAGAAGATTACATCTGTCACAAAGGTTGAGGAGCAATTGCAGGGGGGTGCTAGACAATGGGACCAAGTGAACAATCGACATTAAGTCCTTGCGAATAGGGAGAGTCTAGTAGATCAATATGCAACACACATATGCAATGAGGGTAGAGTCTTATTCCCATGCAGAGGAGGCAATGACAGGAGGGGAGATCTCACCAAACCCCTGGGGGAAGACATGGAAGGAGCCAAGGGCAAAGGCCCAACTAAAGCCTCACGGTCCCACTAAAAGGGCACCTAACAACCCACCCCAGGGATCAAGCAGATGGTTGAGGCTAACGAAGTACGGTAGAAGCAAGGCCCCCCGCCCACGTGAACATTGTTGGTCGCATTGCAACAGCTCCAATACACCTTTCAGCAAAGACATAGAAACCATCATATAACAGAAAGGAGAGAAAGAGAAAAAGACAAAAAAAAGAAAAAGAAGAAGTCAGAGGAAAATAGGAGTAGGAAAGGAAGAGAGGACAGAAGCGGATGGGCCTGAGAAAGGGGGAGGAAGGAGAGGTTAAGGCCTAGTGGGGAAGGTCAACACTTGTAAGGCCCGACGGGTACCCTCAGCAGGCCAGGCGGGTCAAATCGGGGAGGCAGGTCTTGCGCCAGGAGAGAAAGGAAGCAAGGGATCATCAAACAGTTGCAGAGCTCGCAGTCTAGGGGGCATCAAGCGGGAATGTTCCGTTTTGGTGAGGTGATGTACAAGTGGGTGCCAGATGCGGTCAAAGCGTGTGTCAGTATGAGTGAGGCAGGCAGTAAGCAATTCTAAAGAAAGGACATCCCACAGCCGAAGAAACCACACTGCAATAGGCGGAGGGAGGGGCCGCTTCAAGCAGGTGGCAATGGTTTGCCGTGCTGCTCCTAACAAGTGAAGAATGAGATGCCAGTGTGCCATGGTCATGGCCTTCAGTATGCCAGGTCGAATACCCAGGAGCGTCAGAGGTGGGGTGGCAGGAATCGGAAAACCCACCACCTCCTTAATGTGGCTGAGGACCTCTTTCCAGAACATAGTGAGTTCCAAGCAAGACCACCATATGTGTAAGAAGTCCCCCCTGTCAGTCCGGCAACGCCAGCAGATCAGAGAGGTGCTCGGGAACTTCTGGTGGAGGCGAACGGGAGTGTAATACCATTGCGTTATCAATTTTTAGGGCGATTCGCGCTGAGGGATACTACGGTATACTTTAGGGATGTCTTTCCACAAGCGGTCCCATTCCTCTGGGGAGATGTCAGCAGCCAGGTCAGATGCCCAACGAGTTTGGTAGCCATGGAGCGGCAGTTGTGTAGAATGCTGGAGGACCGAGCAGGTTTTGGAGATGAGACCCCGAGACCCGTCGAACCTACAGACAAGGGACTCAAAGGAGGTGTGTTGTCGCGTCACCTCTCGGGAGTACTCGGGGGAGGACAGCAACTGACAATACTGCAGGCAGGACCTATCAGTAAGGTGAAAAAATTGTTTGCATTGATCGAAGGAGCGGAGTGCAGAACCCTGGAAAAAGTCCTGGAGAAACCGTCGACCCTCTATAGTCCAGGCCTCAAAAGCCCGAGGCTGAAAAGCAGGGGGGAATGCAGAGTTGCGTGTTAGAGAGGTGCTGGGAGAAGGAAGGGTCGTGAGTCCCCAGGGGAGCGCAAGCCTATCCCATACTACCAAGACTGTTCTCGTTGGAGTCGCTAAGTAGGCACCACGAGGACGCGCCTCACGCGAGAGCCAGGCTATATCCCGCAGTGGTCTACCAGCCACCGCACGGTCCATGTGGAACCAGTGCTTCTCACTTTCAGGAACGATCCATTCCGATATTAATCGAAGGTGACATGCCCAATAATATTCCAACAAATTGAGACAGGTTAGGCCACTCCGAGATCTGGGAAGCATGAGTATTTTATGGGAAAATCGAGGGCGCAACTTCCCCCAAATGAACTTAGTAAAGTCGCGCTGCAAGGCCCGGATGTCCGCGTGTGGGATAGGAGTAGGGAGGGCCTGGAACAAGTAAAGGATTTTAGGAAGAAGGTACATTTTAACAGCATAGAGACGGCCTAGCCAAGCCAGGGGGAGGCCTTCCCAGCGACGCATTTCTTCGCGAATAGAGTTTCGGAATCTAGGCCAATTAGAGGAGGACCAAGAAGCAAGCGTAGGAGTCAAGTCCAAGCCCAAATAGCGAATCGACTTATCGGTCCATTGCACCGGGAGCAGGTCTCGCAAGTCCTGGATCTCCGAGGCCAAAAGTGTGAGATTGAGGGCATAAGATTTTCCCAGATTGATGCGATAGCCTGAAGCAGCCTCAAAGGTCCCCATAGATCAGCCACTGCAGGAAGAGAGGTCAAGGGAGAGGACAAGGACCGGAGCAGGTCGTCGTTGACGAGGGAAGCCTTATGTTCGGTGCCCCCCATGCGGATACCCTGTATTTCCTGTTTGTGGTGTATAGCAATACCTAAGGGCTCAACGACAAGCGCGAATAAGAGAGGCGAAAGCGGGTATCCTTGCCGGGTGCCTCGATGAATAGAGATAGGAGCAGTGACAGACCTGTTGAACCAAAGACGAGTGGAAGGCTTCACGTAGGCGGACATCAGTTAAAAAATAAACCCAGGTCCCAGGCCAATCTTTCGAAGGACCGCCCGAAGGAAACCCAGGTCCACGCGGTAGAACGCCTTTTCGGCATCAAGGGAGACCAAGCAGGCAGGTATTTCCTGATACGCGATTTTTCTACCAAGTGGGCAATACGCTGGATGTTGTCAGCACCATGACGGTGGCGGATAAACCCTACCTGGTCAGGGTCAGTAAGGCCCAGGAGGTGGGGTTCCAGGCGGTTCGCCAAACTTTTTGTAAAGAGTTTGGCGTCAGTAATCAACAGGGCAATGGGGCGAAAAGAAGCAGCCAGAGTTGGATCCTTGTCAGGCTTGGGGACAAGTACAATTTCCGCTTCATTCATCATAGTGGAGAGGCCCGTACGGTCAGTGAAGCTGTTGAAGAGATGAAGCAGATGGTCGCGCAGCTGCGGGTAGAAAGCTCGATAGACAGCAATTGGTAGACTGTCGGGACCCGGCATCTTGCCCGTCGGAAGTTGTTTCAGCGCTATAGCCAACTCCTCATGGGAGAAGGGCTCATCAAGTAGTTCCTTAAAATAGGAATCAATAGGGTCCCAAGGGCATGAGTCAAGGAATGCCTCAATGGCCTCCGACGGGCAAGGGTCGTGGTCATAGAGCTTGGTATAGAAGGCCATTAAGGTATGACTCTTGTCAGTTTCCGAGAGAACCCAAGAGCCGTCAGGACGCTTTAGTTTTGCAATACGAGCTCGAGCAGTCCTGGCTCGCAGGCGGCGTGCTAGGCATGCACCAATCTTGTCACCATCCACGTAAAATTTTTGTTTGAGGTTTACCAGGAGCCGTTCGGCCTTATTAATGCGCTGTAAGCGCAATTGACCACGTAAGGCCGTCAGACGGCGCTTATTAGCAAGGGAGGGGCAGGTGTGATCCTCGCGTTATATATACTTAATATCTTGGGAGAGGGTAGATTCCACCAAACAGCCCTCACGGGTCCAGGCTACAGAGATGGAGGTGATAACCCCCCGAATCGTAGCTTTAAAGGCGTCCCAGCGGACATCCTCAGGCATGTCAGCAAGAGAGTTAGTTGCAAAGAAGGATTCAATCTCCTTACGGATATCTGTGACGTCTACTGGGTCACGAAGGGCTTGGGGAGGGAGTCGCAACCGAGGAAGGGGGGTGCCCCCGGCACTGGGGGACCGAAGCTTAAGCAAGACGTGCGTGTGATCAGAGATAGAAATGTCCAAGATGTCCGCAGTACATAGGGCCTGTGCCAGAGAAAGTGAAAGAAAGAAGTAATCAATACGCGCAATTGGCTATTTTTACAGGCCCCTGGCTACTTGCCATTCTACCTCAAATAACTTGGAATGCATTTGGGGCCTTGAGCAAGCCTACTCCCATACCTATAACATTTGAGTGCTGAATTGTTTTGGCATTCTGAGGAGCCTGACTTATGTGGACTGACTTGGGTATTGCTCCAATATATTCGTGAGCTCACCATTAGACGTCAACCAAGACCCAGACAGACAGCTTAAAGGACATTGGCCAAGGGCAGTTTATACCAATTTACCACCTGCCTTCCCGCTCCCGGTGGTTACCGGTGGACCCCCCTCCAGAGTTGGCCATGCCTGTCCCACCTCCCCCCGACGGACAACATCAACGGTGGTCTGATTAGGCTTTCTGATAAAACCCTTCAGGTTAAAATGCTCTTCTGGAACACTGCAGATTACTCAGCAAAAAGGATGATGATAACTGGGCCGCACTCATCTATAGAAATGACATGTTATTTCTACAAGAAGCGTGGGCTATGGAACTTGTTAGTGTGGATGGGTATGTGGCTTACAAGATGCCGGCAACCCAGTCACTTGCTGGCTGAGCTAAGGGAGGGCTCATGGCCTATTTATGAGTTACCCTGGAGTGCAAAATGTGTCCGGTATACTGTAAGAGTACCGCAATTCAAGCACTCTTGTTGACTTGGCCAAATGGTACTCATCTTATTGCCATCAACGTTTATATTGGGCTCCTTGGTTCTGAAGGATGCATTAATATCTCCAATCTGTCAAATTTTATTCTGGGAATTGACTCGGGAATTAGCCCACTTGAAATCTGGGTTTTATATTGTCGTTGGGGTTGATTTCTACACTGAAATTGGCCACGTACCATAGGTCAATGAGTCAGCTATCCTGCCAAAAGCCTGCGTGAGGGGTTCTTTTCAGCAGGGTGATCCGAAAACCAAGGCCCTTTTGAGTGTAATTAACATGTTTGACCTCTTTAATGCCTGTGATGTTGTCGATCCAGCCCATCGTATGATTGCTACCTATGTTAGAGGGGTATATAGGTCAAATATTGACAAAAGTTTTGTTTCTAGGTTCCTCATAAGGTAGATCACTAGTGGGGGCACTATTGTCACATCCTTGAGGGTCCACAATCCCTATGTTTGGTCTCAGAATTTGCAAGGGGGAATGGTGTTCCCTCCTTATCATTAAGTGCTAAGTCCCACAGATGTTGCCTAGTGTGGTGGAATAGCTGTGTTGAAGAGCTTGTGCACTAATCACTTTGACACATTGCTCGATTTCCGATCCTATCTGGTTGACTCAGGGTCTATGGCTTATAGCTTTGATCGGTTGAGGTTCGCCATTAGCAACCTTCTTATGAAACCTACCAGGTTAGCCACTTTGGGAGCAAAATGGTTTGAGGAGTCATCCTGCAGAAAGGCCTCCACAAACGTGTATAGTGCCCTAAAGGCAAACCAAGAGACTTCCAGAAAATTAAAGACCATAGAGGTGCGTACCAAGGGGCCTTGTACAGTAGGCCCAAGGAGATGGAAATGGAGCACTGGGGAGGCTGGTCCAGTCTTGCAGGCAGAAGGACTCTATGACTTTTTGGAGGGTTGTTAAGGACATCAGTACCCTGGGATCTAGTGACAATTCAGTTATCACTACCATCAGCCAAGAGGCTTAGGTGGCCCATTTTAGTGTTTTTTATTGCTCTAAAAAGCCTCAGGAAACCCCGGACACCGAAGTGGTTTACCCAATCCCTATGCTATTTACCCTGGAAGAGGTCTGGGAAGCCATTGCTAAGTTTCCATCAAACAAGGCCCCAGGCCCTGATGGGGTCCCTATGAACATATATAAATCTGCCCCGGAATTATGTGCCCCATTACTCTGTAATTGGTTTAAGTCCTTTGCTTGTTGTGTACTTCCAGATACATGGCATACTGCCACTATTGTACCCATTTATAAAAGGGTGACCTACAGTCCCTAGTTGCTATCGCCCAAAATCCCTGCTGAATTCCGTGGTTACAATCGGAGGAAAGTTTGAGTCAGAGCGTTTGATGTCCTGGGTTACAAAGTTGAATACCCTGTCAGAGGTGCAGTATGGTTTTCCTGAGCGGCTGGGCATGGTGGACCATGTCTTCATTTACAACTGCTAATCAGCAAGTATATCATCGCTAAGCAGGGCTCCATCTGCCTGGCCTTCATGGACCTATCTAGCACATTCAGCTGTGTGGGTAGGTCTAAGTTGTGGGCTTTGCTGAGTGACCTAGTGGTGGTTCTAGAGCTTGTCCAATTCTTGGGAGCTTTACACTTCAACCTTTCAGTGTCCGTTGATGTTCAATTCTCCATGGTCATCTGTACCCTTAGCAACCTAATCAACTCCTAGACCTCCTGGGTTCAACCCCGTTTATCCCAAACGTTCCTGTAGTGTAAATACATCCGTAAAATTCTGCTTTCCAAATCTTCTAATTTCCTGCCACAGTCAGATGGAAGCTAACCAGTTTAGTAATCCCATTAAAGAGAAATTTTTAAACTTAAGCCTTTCTCTGCCTTTTTCTTGTTCCTGTCCAATCTATTGCTATAATCAGTAAAAATAATTAATTGTGTTTTCATTACTTAAAATCTTAACAGAAAGTAGAATATGTACACAAATAAGTTATAATTCTATTAAGTGTTAATGAAATGTAATGCTTTAATTACCTATTCTTTCGTCGTCGTCTTATGTATCATGCGCACCATACCTTTTGCTTAGAAGTCGCCTTCTTTGCCTCGGTGATCTTGACTTCAAACAACCTCCCAGCCACTGGGACCATTTGACTCCTTTTTCTCCTCTGTGGCCCTGTCACTTCTCCGTTATGTCTAGATCTGGCCTTTCTCCCTGTTTTCACCCACCATCTGCATTCTGTGACAGTGTAACCTATCCCTCTGGTGCGTACTTAATTTGAACCAGTGGTTTCCGGTGCTCAGCACCAGCACTTAATTGTCAGCACCGGCATCTATGGCAGTTTGCCACATGGTGGCGCTGTTTTTCCTATTTACAGATGAGCACAACAGGTATTTATAAACTCAATATACATTGAAAATTACTAATATGCGCCACCCAAGCCTTCTAATAGCTTTGGTGGCCTGGAATAGACTGAATTCTCACACTTGTAGCAGTGTGATGGTTAGTAGGTGTGGTTGTAATGTCGTTGACAGCGCTGGCAGTGGCAATGGGTGTGGCAAACTTAAGTAGCCCCTAAATGAGGGCCCTGGCACTTATTTGTTTTACAAATTAAGCACTGCTCTTGTGCCCTCCTACCGTGTCTCCTGACTTGCTCTATGACAAGTCGGTTTCTCCTCCTGGAGCTCCACAAACCTATACCCTGCACTCTGCTGGCACTGAACATTGCACCTCACTTCTGAAGTCTAAAGACTGCTCCTCAACTGACACTGGTAAAAGACACCGATCTCCCTATTAGGTTAGGCGTGACTGCCAATCTCCATTCTAACATTACACCATTGCCATGTTTCATCTCCTTAGCCATCCATGTCAGCTCTCTCCCCAAACATCAGCCCACCTGCCCACCATTAACCAACCTTCATCTGATCGGAAATAACCTCCTTTTTTCCGTATCCCCTGCTCATCCTTGTCTTTCCTAAATCTAGTTCCTCTTTCCTTCATTCTTGTTCTGAAATCAAGCTTCCAGTTTGCTTTTGCTTGTCTGCTTATGACCTGGTGCTCATGGGCCCAGGTCTGACCTAGTCCGGTTGGTATTTTGTTCATGATTCCAAGTCCTCTTGTGAAAGGGCAGCTGACACACAACTTGATGACTTCATTAATAGACTGCCTGGAGTGCCGCGGATGTTGCTTCTGAAGGAATAGACAGGCTCTGACACTGTATGTCACAAGTCAACCTTGTACCCATATAAGGACAATGAGGGTCATTACAATGGTGGGCGGTACCGTGGTGGTTGGAAACACCGACCGCCACGTATCCGATGGGCTCCTTGAGCCCAACGGTGCTGCGGAGGCCCTCAGCATGTAATGCATGCCGGCGGTGCCTAGGAGGCACCACTGGTCGGATTACAATGCTGGCTCCCCACCAGCCTTTCCATGGTGGTTCACCTGCCATGGAAAGGCTGGTGGGGATGGCCTTTGGGGGCCTGTTGCTGGCCCCCCTTGTGCAGGGGAAGTTTGTTTTTGCACGTGTCCCCCTACATTTCCCTGCACCATGTGGCAGGCACCGCATGGTGCCTGCCACGCAGTGCAGGGAAAAGCAAAACATTGCCTTTTTTCCATTGCGGTGGGTGCTGCAGCCAGGATTGTGGCAGATGGATAGAATTCTGTCCACCATCGTAATCAGGCCCTATGTTTGGTTAATCAGAGCATCCTGCCTGGAAGAACCCTGCTGAGAAGAACATTCGACCCTACAACTCTGGTATGCTCCTTGCTTGGTTTAATACATCCATAAGCTCTAAACTGACTAGTTGGCTGGGGGTTCTCTCCATGTACAAGTGTGCCTTATTACATTCACTGATGACAAGCATTACATTGGGAAGTGAATACTTCATGGATTGGGAAACTGTTACAGGCCTGCAGAAGGCCAGCAGCTTCTAGTGGTCAGTTTCACTTGTAGCTGTTTATACATTCGCTACTACTCAGCAATTTTTGTAATTGTTGGTGGCAAACTCTAGATAACGGGAAACTGTACATTAATTAAGATGTTGCACATGCTCCACCTCGTGAATGCTGTATGAACGCAATGGCATTGAGCGATGTGCATGGTCCTTGGAAGTGGTGCCACCAAGGATTATTAAATATGATGTTGACCAGTCATGTGCCAGAGTTTAAGGCCACTCAGTCGGCCTTGTGTTTGCTTTGTTCGCCCATTTGGCAGGGTATGCCCAGACGTGGGTCCCTTGCTCACTTTGCCACTGGATTCAAGCTAGCCTGGCTGATGAGGGCTGTTAGCCCGAAACCAGTCCCAGGATGCTCGTTTCTGGTCCAGGGAAGACATAGCTTAGCAGTTCGGGCTGGACTGTTCCCATGAGGCACAGGGTGAAGACTGATTTGCATATAGCTGTGTCTGAACTGGGGTGGCAAAGTGAGCTAAAGAATGATGATGGATTCAACCCAGATCTGTGACTGGGGGTGAGTGTTTGAAATGTTTCAGCACTCCGTCCATCATCTCCTGGTGTTTGCTTTGTTCGCCCTAAATTGGCAGAGTATGCCCAGACGTGGGTCCCTTGCTCACTTTGCCACTGGATTCAAGCTAGCCTGGCTGATGAGGGATGTTAGTCCGAAACCGGTCCCTGGATGCTTGTTTCCGGTCCAGGGAAGACATAGCTTAGCAGTTTGGGCTGGACTGTTCCCATGAGGCACAGGGTGAAGACTGATTTGCATATAGCTGTGTCTGAACTGGGGTGGCAAAGTGAGCTAAAGAATGATGATGGGTTCAACCCAGATCTGTGACTTGGGGTGAGTGTTTGAAAAGTTTCAGCACTCAGTCCATCATCTCCTTGTGTTTGCTTTGTTCGCCCTAAGTTGGCAGGGTATGCCCAGACGTGGGTCCCTTGCTCACTTTGCTACTGGATTCAAGCTAGCCTGGCTGATGAGGGATGTTAGCCCGAAACCGGTCCCAGGATGCTTGTTTCCGGTCCAGGGAAACCATAACTTAGCAGTTCGGGCTGGACTGTTCCCATGAGGCACAGGGTGAAGACTGATTTGCATATAGCTGTGTCTGAACTGGGGTGGCAAAGTGAGCTAAAGAATGATGATGGATTCAACCCAGATCTGTGACTGGGGGTGAGTTTTTGAAAAGTTTCAGCACTCCGTCCATCATCTCCTTGTGTTCACTCAGTCTGCTTGCCATGGTTGTACTGTTCTGTGTGTACAAGTACACATAAGCTGCATTTTCAGGCAATATGAGGCTGGATCACTCAGGGTACTGGGGGTTGGATGAAAGACCATGTCACTACACGGGCAGCAGCTAGCAAAATTTGGAATAAGGCTATAGGTGCTATTAAGTATCAACAACTGCTTCTTTCACATTTAGATAGACAAATTAAAATACAACTCATTTTTTTCTTTCATATGTAATGTGAATGTAATGTAAAGGAGTTTTGTAAAGCGCAGACAGTTACCCTGTGGCATCCAGGCGCTGATGGATAGAGAACTTCTGCTGTGGTGGATCGCTGGTGGATGGTTTTATTTAGATATTTTTTTGATTAAAGAGAAAAGTTTTTAGTTGTTTACGAAAGGTGAACAAGTTCGGGTTGGACCTTAGGTGGAAGGGGAGAGAGTTCCACATCTTAGATGCATTGTAGGAAAAGCTGCGACCACCTGCTCTAGCTCTTTGTATCTGTGGAACAGCAGTTAAAAAGGCTTTCGATGAGCGGAGTTCTTTTTTGGGATGGTAGGGAGTGATCAGGGAATGATTAATCAGCGGCCCCGATCTCCAGAAGAATTGGTGGGTAATGCACATGGTCTTAAATTTTATCCTCTCTCTGACAGGGAGCCAGTGCAGGGATTTCAGGCCAGACCCAATAGAGTTCCTATGCGAAATTCCGAGAATGGTGCGTGCAGCGCAGTTCTGGACCCGCTGAAGTTTGTTTAAACAATATTCTGGGGATCCCAGATATAAAGCGTTGCTGTAGTCTATACGAGACTGAATTAGGCCCTGGATAACTACCTGTTTTGCCTCAAAAGGGAGTAGTGGTAGAATTTTTTGGAGTTGCCTAATTAGGCCAAAGCAGGTTGCTGACACTTTGGTGGCTTGTGTGTTAAAAGTCAAAGCTTTGTCTAACCATACTCCGAGGCTCTTTATATTGTCTTTGGGTGTAGGGGGATCGCCTAGGCTGGAGGGCCACAGAAGCTCTAGAGTGGAGGTGGCCTGAGAACCAAGGAGCATTAGCTCCGTCTTGTCTCCGTTGAGCTTTAGGCATGAGCTTGTCATCCAGCTCTTTACCTGCTCCAGACAGGGAATCAAGTTGGTTTGTGATTGCTGGCTATCCTTAAGTGCAAGGGAGACTACTAGCTGGGTGTCGTCCGCATAAGTGACAATGGTAATGCCGTGCGGACGAACAATCTCTGCCAGTGGTCTCATGTATGCATTAAAAAGCGTGGGGCTAAGTGAGGAGCCCTGTGGCACCCCACACCCCAGAGGCTTGCTTGCGGAGACTGAGGCTCCTTCAAAGACACTGAAAGTACGGTCTTTTAAAAAGGATTTAAGCCAGGCCAGGGCTTCTCCCGCTATTCCCAGACTTAGTAGACGGTGGAGGAGGATTTGATGGTTCACCGTATCAAATGCGGCGCTCAGATCAAGGAGGATCACTGCCACTGCTCCTCCCTGATCTAAGATCCGCCTTGCCTCCTCTGTGACCGCTACCAAGGCCGTCTCCGTACCATGCTTGGGTCGGAAACCAGTCTGTAAAGTGTCCAGCAGTTGGTTACTCTCGAAGAATTTAGTTAAACAGGTATTAACGTATTTTTCGAGGAGTTTGCTTGTCCAGGGGAGTAGTGAGATAGGCCGATAGTTGTTGAGGTTACAAGGGTCGAGGTTGGATTTTTTTATATGTGCACGTACCCTCGCATGTTTCCATGTTGATGGGACTGTGCTAGTTGTTATCGAGGAGTTCAGCAGTTCCAGTAGTGTGGGATGAATTACCTGTCCAACCGAGATCAGTGAGTTTGGTGGGGCAGGATCACAGGGTGAGCCAGATTTTATTTGGTGCATTAACGAATCTAGTGTGACTGAATCTAGTTGTGGGAGGTGGACTAAAGTGTTGTGGAGAGATACTTCTGTTTCTGCTACGGAGGAGTAGCTTTTGGGGGTGGGGGGGTTACTCCCGTGTTCGGAAAGGATGTGTATATATTATTTATTTTGGTAAAAAAGAACTCAGCTAGATCATCACATCGTGGGGGTTCAGTGAGGTTAGTGGTTAAGGGCGGGGGAAGCGTGGTGAGGCTTTTTACCGTTCGGTACATTTCTTTGGGCTTGCACTTGGCTGCCATTATTTTAGCCTCATAGTAGGCTGATTGGGTCAGCTTTTTTGCTGACTTATAGGTTCTAATGGCATCTCTGTATATAGTTTTATCCGTAGCCATGTAGTTTGGACGCCACTTCCTTTCAAGCCTCTTACAGGTACGTTTGTTTTCCCGAAGCTCTTCCGTGTACCAAGGGGCTGTATTATGGTGTCTTTTTGATCTGGTGATGCCGAGGGGTAGTATAGAGTCTAATGAGCTCGTGATCCAGTTGTTGTACTCAATGTTACCTTTGGAGGGGTCACTATTGAGCACCGGTTTAGTTGAAATGAGGTTGCTAGCCCATTTATCCAAGCAGAGTTTGGACCAGTTCCTAGATCTGGAAGGGAGGTGGGGGGATAGGACACACTTACGTGTGGTCCAGGTGATTGGAATGAGGAAGTGATCAGTCCATGGGAGGCGAATGGAGGCGCCAACTGTTAGTTGGGGACAGTTGCTAAAAACGGGGTCTAGCAAGTGGCCTAGTATGTGGGTATGGGAGGGGACAAGCTGTTCTAGTTCGATTGCTGCTAGGCTAGCTATGAGTTCATTGGCGACGTTATCCTGATTGTTGCCAAGATGTATGTTAAGGTCGCCTAATATTGTAAGGTTTGCCGGGAGGGCGGTAGATAAGGATGCCCGTGAAACTTTTTGTGGGGGAGAATTTGATGGCAAAATGTAGGCTTTCACAGTCTGCGACGGGCTCAGGTGTGCATCGGCAGGTATAAATGTCTTTATAAATGATGGCGAGCCCCCCGCCTTTTCCCTGAGCGCGATCTAAACATGTAATCTGGTAGCCCGGTATAAGTGCTTGAACCAGGTCGGGTTCAGAGGCCTGGGTGAGCCATGTTTCGGTCAAGAAGAGTATGTCCGGCAAGAGCTCATCCAGCAGCATTGAAATCTCCAAACGATATTTTGGGAGAGATCTGCAGTTTAGTAGCAGCATTTTGTATTCCCACAGCTCCTCCTTCTGCAGAGGGCTGGAGAGCTCTATTTTGCAGTGAGGACATTGGTGAGAGATTTCAAGAGGGTGGAAAGTTTGGCCGCACTTGGCTTTGTTAGTGTGGCGTAGCTGGTAAAGGGTATCCATGCTGTATTGCCTATTTGTTCTTGTACGTGAAGAGAAGGATGTTGGGGGGGTGGCCCCTTGCCCCGACCAGCCGCGGACGGGCGCAGACGGGCTTGCCTTTGGCGCGCCTTTGGCGCGCTGACGGCACGCCCGCTGCGCTCGTCCGCTGCGCGTCCTGTGAATGCACATCTTTTGTAGTGGCGGCAGGGGCGTGGCCTCCCGGCAGTGGGCGTGGCCTGTGGCTTGCGAGGCTAATGGCGGCTGTAACTTTTTCCAACCCGCGGCAGCGTTGACACGAGCTGCGCGGGGATATTTCAGCAGGTCTGCGAGGGAGGGAAGTGCCCAGGGAGCAGAGTATTTCAGGTAAAAGCAATTTTAACAAAGAGACAATGTTTAAAAAAAGCGAACAATAACTCCCGGCTTCCGCCTCAGGAGTCAGTTCTCTATGGATTTAAAATGGAAGGGATACCTGAACTGCCTATGTTTCCGAACAGCTTAGGAGAATCATTTTTGATTTGGGAAAAATGGAAAGAGGTGCTGGAAGCCTAAGTGGAAGCTGAGTTTGGTGATATATTTACAGCTTCAATGAAATTAGCTGTTATAAAGCACCATTTAAGGCCAGAATGGAATGTATATTAAAGCATTTACCTCTACCTCTTGAAGAAGAGAAGCAATTGGATGTATTTGAAATGGCCATCCACAAATTAAACACAACACTAAGGGAAAAACAGAAATGAAGTAGTGGAAATGTATAATTTGAAGAAAAGAAGGCAATTTCATGGCAATCCTTTAGAAAATGTTGTGGCTATATTAACATCACCGGTGGTGACTTACAATTACAAGAGTTATCACAATACTACAGGGACCAATTGTGCAAAAAGTGTACATTAAAAATGCACAAGAAAAACTATTAAATACAAAAGATGTCATTCGGAGATATGTCATGGCCAGCTACTCTGGGATTAGGTCTTGCAAACAATAACAATGTGGGACCCATAAAAACAAGGACAGTGTGACAAACAAAGGAAAATAATATGGTGGGGGAACTCAAGTCGGCAAAGGATCAAATTAGTATAATTGCACATGTTTTAAGTACACCTTGCAATTGATTGTGATTGTCCTGCCAGGTCAACTGTGCGGGAAATGCAAAGAGAAAGGGCACTGGGTGCATCGCATACCTAAGTGTAAACTCAAAAAGCATGTTAAGTGGTAGTGTAAATGGGGCAATTGATAACTGGATGGCCCAGTTTCTTGAAGCGTATAGAGGCAACTTCTGTTTACTAAAGGGTTTCACTTACAAAATAGTTTTGAAGCTGGGTACTACCCCTGTAGCATATAAAATAAGGAATTGGAATTTGGTGATGCAGAAGACCTTGCATAAATAATTATCAAGGTAGTGTAAGGAGGACATAATAGAAGGCGTTCATTCTACAGAATTGCTAACTCCTGTCATTGTAGCTAAAAAACAACATTGATATAAAACTCTGTGTAGACCTGCAAAATCTTAAATCCATCATCTGGGCAGAAAGACATCCATTGCCCAACATTAAGCTGATGCTGACTGCAAATAAAGGTGCAGAGGTTTTATCCACATTAAATTTGACTCAGCCTGTTATTAAATTGCTTCACATCCTGCACCTATGATATTGACTTAACTTGTTACACCAAAGGGGCTCTTTGAAAGTATGCTTTTTGGACTTGCATCAGAGGCTCCTGTATTTCAAAGGGCAATGCACCAGAAGTCCCAGAATGTAATACACTTTCAGATTATCTTGTTTTTTAGTGCAAACAAGAATGAACATCATAAGATTTCAACCTAGTTTTGGAGATTTCAAGGAAAAGTGAATTAACTATCAAAAAGGAGCATTGAGGAACTGCATTTTCTCTAGTGGATTATCTCATAACAGATTAGACACAAAAAAAATGTTCCCAGGTAAACCTTGTGGGCGCTGTTGAGGATGCCCAGTGACCACAATTTAAAGATCAACTCTGTCTTTTTTCGTTTTTACAGAATATTATCTGCATTTCGTTCCTCTGCTTTCATATAAAACCAACTTTATGAGAAATTTAGAGAAGAAATGTGAAAAAGGTGTCTGGGGTGAAGAGTGAGTTTGTAAATTTTAAAAGTTGCATGCTCTTGGCACATTTGTCACAAGTAACAATACCATACTAAGCAAAGATGGGAGCAATGAAGGGGCACACCAGTAGCAGTTCAGTGAAGGCAAGGAGGTTAATGTTGCATATGTTCCAAGACCTTTGATGTGATTTCTTGAGGGTTTTGTCATTGGCTTAAGTCTTTGTATGTGTATACACTCTAGTCCTAAGGGATCATGATTTGTATCCTATTGTAATTGATTGTATTGCTTGATTTAAATGTAAATATTTTAGCATGTCTTACATGTTTTTTAAAAAACATTTCAGTGTGCACTTTTATGGTTTTAAGAACCGAAATAAAGTAATTTATTGATTGGTTTGATTTTTAATAAGTTGTTTTCAGCTGAGCTGCCTTTCGCACATGAATTTAAAAAACAAAGCATTTCTAAAAATAGGAATGAATGGAAAGAGAAAAGAAGGGAGCATGACAGAAAGAAAGGAGAAAAGGGAGACAAAAATCAGTAAGGATAAAATGTTCATTTTGAGGCTCTTTCAGCTTGTTACGTATTTAGGGATGAGAAATAAAAAGGAAATAAGAACGATGAATCTAAGAGTGTTAATTTCAGAATTTCTTCTTACTGTTGTGTTTTACAGTTTATGATAATAGATAACAATGTATTTGGTCTTTATGCTTTTCTGTAGTTCATTTTCTTTTCTATTTCAGATTTTGGGCAGGCATTGGCCCATGAGTCTTTTTGTTGCATCAGATAAATAGAAGAGCAGGTAGAAGGGGATTAACTTGTTAGCCTTTAACTGCATGTTAGATACATTGTATTTGATCTTATTTCCTCTGAATGAAATGGGATTAAACTTCTGTCTGGCTGCCAGAACATTTGGCACAGGCCGAGAGCCTCCTTTTCTTGAGCATAGGCATTAGGGAGAGAACACTAGTCTTGCCATTGTGAACAGTCTACTCTCTCTGAAGTTGGTCAGGGTCATAAGGTATAGTTGGTTATGTTGGAAGGGGATGAACAGGACAGAAAGGCCAGTTGGTTTGAAGTACTTTATTGGTTTGTTTTTATCTTCTAGGTGGATATTTCAAAAGTTTTGGGATACAGTTGTGTTAATTCCTTTTATTGGTCAATAGTATCAAGCTTGGGTTGGCGAGTGCCAAGATGAGCACAAGTTGTTTTACATTCCATGCAATGACCTATTTGAGCTCTTCTGTGTGGTGAAGTGTTACTTCAATACTTTGTCTACTTTGTTCCTGTTCATTTTCAGGTTCTTTAGGTGAATTTGATGGGAGACATTTAACATCTGTTTTGAATGGAGTTGAAGCTCATGTCACATTCTAGAATGTGACATAATGTGATCTATAATTGCCGGGAATCATGCCGGAAGCATATTTCCAGAACTTCCTTTCCTGGACACCAATTTTGGCTGTCCATTTGTCCACGTCCCAGAGTTCTGCTCTATATGAAATTTAACTGTCTACCTTGACTTGAACAACACAGTCAATGTGTTTCGAGAAGCAATGACAATCGGAGCAGGCAAATCTTAGAGTGGCAATTGATAAGGCCTCTGATTTTTCAATTGCTTTTGTACATGAGTTGGCCTTTCTAGGTTGTTGGTTATAGTCAGTCCTATGTAGTAAAAAGAGTTCATGTCTTTAAGCTGCACATCTCCAATGATGAATGCTGTCTTCACTCTTTGGGGATTTCCTAAATCCCATTGTCTTTGTGTTGTGTTTATCTCAAGTCAGTTTAACATGTATAGGTGAACCTGAGATGCCCTGGGTGTGAGAGTGATCATGATGTAGTCACCTGCATACAATAAGTCAGGTGTCTTCATATTTTCTATAGACGGGACATCTTGGAAGTCTTTCTGGACATCATCGTACAGATTGTTGGTGTGAAGAGTGAACAGTAATGAGGTGAGGAGCCTTGCATTCAAAAGTGAACTTTTAGCATTGGGGCCTTTTTGATTCAATCTTCCTTTTGAAGTTGTGTTGGAGTAGAGTATTTGTTCAAGTGAAAGCAGGACTGAAGGCCAAAAGCCAAGGTGAAGTCCAGAAATGCGATATAGAGTAGCAACGTCTTTGTTTTACTGTATTTGTGGATGAAATAAGAAAACATTTTTTTCCTTTTTTTAAATCTTTTTATTAACAAAGACTCGAGAACCCACATCATACAGAGACACTACCATGAGGACATTAGTTGCCATGTACAGGAAATCACAGTCGACACAATCTCAGGTGGAACAAGCCCCTTTGATATGCCCCACCAAGTTACTGATCTGTACCCCCCAGCCCTCTGTACCTTCTCCACAGCATCCACACCCGTTCCCATTTCTTGACACACCCCCTTTATACACTGTTTCCTCCGCTCTCTGGCACCAATTGAAGTTGCGTTTCCATTCCTCAATCAGGGGGGTGCCTGTGCCCCCCAGTTTCTGGCAATGTTGCACTTTGCCACCCCTGTCGACAATGCCAACCATATACCCACATATCTGGACCAGTCTGCCTCGCCTCTAATCATGAGAAGAAGCCATTTTGGCTTCGCCCACCACTTCCGACATGACTTCCGTAACTTTCTGCCAGAATACGAACAGCTCGGGACATTCCCATAGTATGTGTATGAAGGTACCTTCCTCTCCGCACCCCCTAACACACTGCACAGACATGGCACGACCCCAGGGATGTAGGTGAGTGCGAAGATAGTAGACGCGATGCAGGTTCTTGAGCTGCACTAATCTGAATCTGACGTGCATAGCCACTTCCCTAGGGTTCTGGAGCGCCTCCTGCCGGTCCTCATCATCAAGAACTCCTAGGTCGTCGGCCCAGGCCGCCATAAGGGAGACCAAGGGATCCGGGAGGTTGTTGATCAATTTGCGGTATATCGTAGAGGTGGGTTTCCCCTGTATGGGATCCAGCAGTAGCCAGTCTTCAAGCGGGGAGTAGTCTGGAATAGAAACCCCCTGTTGGATGTGAGTACGCATAGCATGTAGAAGCTGCAGATGCGTGTATCGCTGCGAGTCGTGCATATCGTATTCTTTCTGCAAATATTCAAACCAACAAAGTGAGTCACCCTTCCATACTTTGCCCAGCTACTCAACGCCAATCGGGCGCCAGCCCCTAAATCCCGACAGCGTGGCCACTTCCCTAAGAGGATAGCCCGCCCAAAGCGGGGTTCTGCCCGTCAGCCGCCCAGCCCAGGCCTTTGTTGGCATCTTTCCAACATTAAACCACCACCTTAGTATGTTCCGGCTAGTCCGGGCACATCTGCTGGGAATACAAAAGGGATTCGCAATTACCCTGCGACATCGATGCCCTATCTACTCTGTAGGCTGCCTCTTACATCCCCACATAGACCCAGTCGTTAATCACCTGCATTTGTGAGGCCCAATAGTATAGCCTGACATCCGGAACTGCAATCCCTCCATCAAAGACACCCCTATGTAGCTTCTGTAGGGCAATTCTCGGCGACCCTCTTGCCCACAGTAAAGACCGCACCTCCTGTGCTACACGCTTAAAAATCGTCTGTGGTATCTGGAAGGGAGTGTTCTGCAGTATATATAGAAGCCGCTGTAGCATCAACATCTTATACAGAGCCGCCCGAACCATAAGTGAGAGTGGAAGCGAGTGCCAGTGGCCAACATCAGCAGCTAGACGACTCATCTGCGGCCCCAGATTTCTCACCAGGAATTCTTTCTGGTCTCTGGTGATGTATATCCCCAAGTATTTAAAACCATCCACCACCACCGGGGCTGCGCAATACCGCGGAACCCAAGGGGGGGGGGTCCCGAGAGAGGAAAGATCACCAGCTTTGACCAATTGATATTGTATCCCGAATAGCTACCAAACAACTAAAAGATATGAAGGACCCAAGCTATGGAGTAATACGGGCGTGCCAAATATAGTACTATGTTGTCAGCATATAAAGAAATACGCTCTTCCCAATCTTCTGGTGCCCGTGACCCCCAAATCTCAGGATCCCTCCTGATCCAGTGAGACAGGGGCCCCAAAGTCAGGGCAAACAGGAGCAGGGAGAGAGG
The DNA here is from genome assembly GCF_964204655.1 of Triturus cristatus. NCBI lineage: Eukaryota > Metazoa > Chordata > Amphibia > Caudata > Salamandridae > Triturus > Triturus cristatus. The sequence continues at coordinate 408,494,688 of NC_140588.1, read as the reverse complement.
ACACCCCTGCCACGTGCCCCTCCGAACCTGAAAGGACCGAGACAGGGCACCATTCACCCTCACTCGCGCCGTAGGCCCCTCGTATAGGAGTCTGACCCAACTGTAAAAGGAAGGGCCAAAGCCCAGCCGCTGATGGACCATAAACAAGTGTGGCCATTCGATACTGTCAAAGGCCATTGAGGCGTCCAGTGACATTAAGGCCGTCTGCGGAGATACATTACCCTCGGTCATGTGCAACACCCCATAAAGCCTTTGCAGGTTGTGCCTAGTGCTTCTACCAGGCATAAACCCTGACTGGTCCATGTGTACCAGGTCCTTAATTACCGTCAGCACCCTGTCTGCTAACACCTTTGCCAGGACCTTGGCCTCCATGTTGATAAGGGAGATAAGCCTATAAGAGCTGCACTGATCTGCCGGCTTACCCTCCTTGTAAATCACCACTATCGTGGCTGCCATTTGGTCCACCGGGAGATGACCCACCTCTTGCGCCTCCTGCAGCATCTCTAAGAGCGGGGGGAGTATGATCGTTGCCTGCTTCTTGTAAATTTCGACCGGGAGCCCATTGGGTCTGGACGCCTTCCCCGGCTTAAGCGAGTTCAATGCTTTGCCCAACTCTTCTATCGTGAGGTCTGCCTCTAGATCACCGGAGGCCTCTGGGTGCACCGTTGGCATGTTAAAATCCCTAAGGAATTCCTCACAGTCTGCTGTCGACCTCGTGCTCACCGGGGCGTACACATGCTCAAAGTGCACCGCGAAGGCCTCTGCGATGTCAGAACTGGTGTTCTGAAACACTCCTTCTGCGTCTCGGATCCCCACTACCCAGGACCTATCTCTGTCCCGCCTCTCCAGCCACCCTAAGAGTTTGAGGGCCTTATCTTCCACATAGTAGAGGCGGGGTTGGGTGGCTAGCACATATGTCCGTGCTTCTCCTTCCGTTTAACCCCATCGGAGGAGCGCTGCTGGCGTTGTACATGCAGCGTGAAGTCTGGAAAAAAACCGGATCATAGAATTCTCGTGCCTGAGGTCTCCGTGCATCCGCGCCGCCTGCAGAATGGTGTCGCGATCCCTGAAGTTCAGGATGCGGGCGATGATGGTGTGCGGAGGGGCCCCCGGTCTGGGCTTACCCCCCAGCCCTCTATGGGCCCTCTCTATTGAGAAAAACTGCGACGGACGTTTCGGCTTCAGATGGTTTAGAATTAAGTGATCCAGAAAAAGGTCCACGGCTGGCCCCTCCTTGCATTCTGGCACCCCCACCACCCGGATGTTGTTGCGCCAGGGCCTACCTTCTTGATCTTCGAGCCGGGCCTATATGTCTGCCTGATTTTTTGTGAGAGTCAACATCTGGTCCTCCAAGCGCTTCGTTTTGGCTCGAACGCCCCCAATGTCAGTGTGGTCTGGCCCCCTCCCAGGGCCTGCAACTGACCCTCGTCTTCTAGTAGTTAAGGACGTACTGTAGGAGCAGCTAGGTTTGTTTGGGTGTATTTTTTAATGGTATAGACAAGGTCCGAACAGAGGCAACTGAGACCTCCAGTCAAAATTAAATGAACAAAGAAAAGAAACTAAAGTCCTCCAGGAAGTTAAGTGGATGAAGCCCCAGGTCCGGTGGTCTCTTCCTCAGATCCGTCTCCTTCCATCCGCTTTACGTCAGCTTCTTAGGGGTTCTCTTGTAAGGGTGGCGTCCCCGGGAGACAAAGGAAACACAAAATAACCTCCCGTCAGTAACAGGACTTTCATGGGATGTGATAAACCCTCCACCTGCTTGTACTATCACCACGGTCTGTGAGGGCGGGAAGTCGTGAGGGACAGGTCGGTCCTGACTAGTGCCCTGTTTCCGGTGTCCTCCCTCCTTTCCCCCTCCCAGTCAAGCGCTTTAAATAATTCAGGAAAGGCACTGACCTGAAGCTACAGTCCTCCAGGACTGTAGCATGGGGTGTCTCGGCATCCTGGTTCTCCGAGGGACGACTGGACACGAGAGCGGTGTCTGCTGGAACCCCACGGCCCTTCTGCTCTTCCTCTCCGGTGCTCCCTCGCTGCTGTCCGCTACACAGGACTCTCCCTGGGGCTGCTCCGCGTCCTCCTGCTTCTCCGTTCTCTGCCTTGCCTCTTGACTCTCCCTCCGCTTCCCTGGATGTCTCCTCCATTTCGTCCGTCCTCGCCTCTCTTGTCCCGGCGAGTGACGTCAGCTCCGCGCCGGCCGGGAGGACTAGAGCGCTTCCTTCCTCAGGGTGGGACTCCGACGCCGCCATCTTGAAGGGCACGGAAGACGAGTCTTCCGCATCGCATGTATTACAGTCAGCTTCTGCCGTGGCTACCTTATCGGACATCTTGCGGAAATCCACCCGCAGGAGATTTACCTCTTTGGTAACCTAATACAGTTTCGGCTCCAGCATGCTTTTCAACTCACAAATCGCCCTCATAATGTCTTTTAGGGTCGGATCTGGGCCGTGGTCACCCCCGTAGTCATGTGAGTCCCTTCCGATCGCTCCATCATCCCGCTCCATGACAACCGTATATATTTATCAATGTGATTAGTCTGTGAAAGAATGGGGCCGCTGTTCACCGGCCATGGCCAGGTCCGCTATAGCCAGCACCGTTTGCGGAGGGGGGGTTCTCGCCCGTGCCTCTCCACCGATACAGGCGAGGATCAGTTCAGGTGTGGCCCGGTCTCTAGGAGGACCACACCAGTGCCGCTACACCAAGCCGAGGCTCACCACTGCCGTCGGGTAGTTGTTGTCCTCACTCTCCACTCGCAACACAAGCTGGCCATGGCATCCTCCACACACCCCCTAGAACCCAGGACTCACAGCCCCAAGTGCCACACTCCACTCACCAATCCACGAGGGGAGAGGGCAGGGAAAGTACGGGCATCTCAGTTGGTGCAGGCGGTAAACTATTCAATTGCGGCCCGGTCATCTAGAGGACCCCACTGGTGTCCCCATGCTAGGCTGGGGGCCCACCTCTGCCGGCGGACGGTCATTGACCCAACGCTCCACTCGCTCCTAAGGGCAGCCAACACCCTGCCAGCCTCAACGCACCCCCGGGGGCCAGGTTCTCGCAGTCCCAGGGACCGTGCTCCAAACACAAATCCGTGGGGGGGGGGGGGTCACTCCTCCTATGTGCCTCCAAGTCACTTAGCTGTTGCAGACGCACTGTATAGGCCCTCGCTCCACCCGGCGGACGGCTCCAGCTGCTGGGATGGGCCTAGGAACTGCTAATCTGCGCGGTCGTTCCCACACTGATCTGGGTGCTTCAATATCTGCCGCACTCACTCCACGGTCTGCCGCACTTGTTCCACCAATACAGGCGTATTCGCCACGGGACGCCACTGCTTCGGCACCTCTGCCCCAGCAGGGGGCAGTCAGTCGCCTCTCCTACGGCACAATGCTGGGTCCACGGCGGTGATGCCCCTTACGACCTCCGGAGGGGCGCCATCTTGCCTGCACTCGCGTCTCTCTGTCGAGCGTTTCACAGCTTCACCTCCGCTGATCTCCAACCGGATCACGGCGAGATTCCGGCTCCGCCGCCTCCCCAGCCGCTCGCTGCTCGGAACGGTCACTCAAATCCAGGATTATGTCGGATGTATGGGGCTATTTCACTGTAGGCTAGCGCAGCTCACTCAGCCTGCGGCCATCTTCCGCGGCTGCTAGCCACGCCCCCCCCTGAATAAGAAAACTTGGTAAATTATTGAGAGAAGCCAGTTGAATGGAATTTAGTATGATTTCTTTTACTGCCTAGGATGTTTGTGTATATTTTACAGTAAGTGTCAAAGAAGCTGATGAGTTTGTGTCATTTCAGGTCATTTTTTGATGCATTCTTGTAAAGATGGATGATGATACTGTTCAGCAAGAGTGAAGGGCAGTTCTTGTCAATGAAACCTCTTGAGAAGTTGCGATTAGGACTTTTGCCCATCAATCTGCAGAGTTTTGGGTGTCGCGTCAGCGCTTTTTTTGAGCCACTGGTTGAAGCTGGGGCCCACCGTCACTATTCTTTTGGGGACTGGTACTCATTTTGCCCACATCAGACTTTGATCCAGAGCAAGAGAGAGAGATACACAAAGGAGGGAAAGTCCAAGAAAAAGAAAGACAATAAAACCATGAGGAAGGGAGAAAGCAAGAACACAAAAGAACACACAAAAGTGAGATAAAGGGACAGTGAGCATCCGGTGGTGTTTTAAAGAGGTATGAGGTGAGGCAGCCTGGGTAATCAGCATGTCAACATTCAATAACGCTGGCTGCAGGCTTCAGAGCAAAACTTTGGGCCCTGATACATATTCTATTACAAATTAAGCTCTGGTCAGGGAATCATGTTCTGGTCCAGAGCTTTCCCTTTTCAGGACCTTGGAGGAAAGCAGAAAAAAACATTTCACTATAAAAAAAGGAAATGCTAGCTTGTTGGTGAGGAATGGGCTACTTTAGGAATTATATAGGTGGAACAAGGTTTTTTGGCAGGACAGTTTGGTGGATGTGTTTACTAATAAAAGTGCATCACCAGTGACTTCCAGGATTTCCAGATGGTTCCTGAGGATGCTAGAATATTGTTTTAAGGTTGAATACACAAAGATAAGAAAATCAGAGATTAGGTAAACATGTTGGCAGATTTTCTGTCGCGGTGACCCTGGAGAACAGAATGACTAATGGAGATGGAAAGGAACACAAGCGTATTGTAGCATGTGTGCACAACATGAACAATGGGTAGGATCTTCCGTGAAGAATGTGCTGAGAAGAATGATGGCTGTTTTAAGCAAACTTACTGAATATTTGCCTGCTGGGTGTCCTTCCAAAGGTAGAGGGACTAGTGTTGATGGCCTGATAGATGCATACAGAAATTATAGTATGAGGGTGGTATCTTTTTTTAAAGTAAATGCTGGTGGTACCAGAGGATCTGAGTGAAAAGATTCTGAAAATTGCTCTTGAAGTGCCATGAAGAGACATAGTGAGACCTAATTCTGGTAACCAGGTTTGAAATTCAATGTGAGATAAAAATAGGAATAGCATTCATACACATGGAGTGACAGAAAACAATGCATCATTCTCTGGAGAACACAGAGAAACCAGAGAGTACGTGAAAGAAACAATCTTTGGATATTTGAGGAAATACTGTACCCTGGGTAGTGTTTCCAAATATGCTATTGTTGGAGTATTTTTTGCAGTTTTGTATAGCACGACCTTGGCCCAAGGACATTAAAGCTCAGCTCCCGTAATACTGATTTTCACCGAATCACAGGTTGTTGAGCTAAAGCCGGGACGCAAACGTGGTGTCCTAGGGGCATATGTATCAAGTTCAGTTTTTGCAATTCTCAAATAGCGATTTTTAGGGAATCGCTATTTGAGATTTGCAAAACGGGATGTAATAAAAAATTCGCAAATGTTTTGCGATTCCTTGGCATTCCTTAATTGCGATTAGCAAATTGCTAATCGCAATTAAGGAAAACCTTCCCATTCATTCCTATGGGCTAGGAGGCCCATAGGAATGAATGGGAAGACATTCTCATTTTGCGATTCGCAATTTGAGAATCGCAAAATGAGAATGCAATTTCAAGGGAGCTAGGGTGTCAAAAGGACACCCTGTTGCACCCCTGAAATATGTATGTATGCACATGTGGCGCACATACATGCCGTAAGGGCATGTCTGTGCGTCACATGGCACTTTGAAAAATGCCAAAAAGTGCATTTTTCAATGAAATCGCAAATTAACACCAACTTTTTTTACGGCCAAATTGCAATTTTTCTAGGCTTCATACATTGCATTTAAGGAATCGCAATTTGCGATTCCTTAAATGCAATCGCAAAATAGAGAATGGCAAATTTTGCGATTCTCTAATTTGCGATGCCCTTTTGGGATGATACATCCCAAAAGGCCTTTTCCCGTTCGCAAACGGGCCGATTCTGAGAATCGGCCCATTTGCGAACGGGAAAAGGGTTTGATACATATGCCCCCTAGTTTCAAAGTCAGAAGCTGTGTCCATTAAGCTACATCCCCACCTCCTATGGGGGAAGTAGGTTGCTTGTCCCAGAGCTAGAATTTACCAATAAAGTTATCGCTCAGGATGTATTTACATTGCTAGAGGAATGGTTCACCACTTTTGATTAATGGTGAAACAGAATTCTCAAAGAAGGGTTGTAATAGGCGGTGTGTAAAGGAGGCAAGTGGAGGGAGAGCGTGGATAAAAGCTGTGGGTGCGCACGACCACACCACCTTGTAGTCCTGGTAACTGCCGCTGTGAACTGAAGAGGCGAACAAAGGATTTTCTTAATTCATAATTCAAGGTAGTGCCTATAAAAAGATAGCGGGGCTATGTTAGGCTCATTCACAAGCACACATTGTGTCTCGCAAAGGCTGCTGGAGCTGGCACTGAGCCAGGCAAAGGTCAGTCACATTGCAGACCTGTGTCACTTTGAGGTTGACAGGGATGAGACATTCACAAATGGAATGTGTGCAAATTCCTGAAAATTATGTCTGATACTGGTAAGAGACAGTCTTACCATTTCTGCAAAACATTTCTGTTCCAACCATGCAAAATTGTATAATACGAGATTTCGCATATCATTAAAAAAAGTAATTCATTTTGAAAGATTGTGCATGTATAATTAATAATTCTGCTGGGCCTATAAATCATTACTGTGCCTTTGAAACGCGGCCTGGGCTGCAGTGGTGCTAGGAATCAATCAGTTACTTCACATCCTTGGGCTGTGTGACGGATAATATTGCTCTGCTGTCAGTCACAAGTCATGCCTGTGCCTCAAAAAGATCTGTTCATGTGCAGCAGAGTCCACTACACGTCAGGTCTCTGCACCAGAAAGATGACAAGGGTTGTTGTGGCAGAGCTCTCACACTCATATAGTGGCAGTGAGCTCTCATTTGGTGGCATAGAGGGTTTCTAGGGGTGGAGGGAGACACAGGAGTAAGCAAGCTCATGTGCCCATGCTTGCATATTCTCTGCGGACACCAGCTGGGCTTTCTGTGCTGTGCTCTTGTTTTACATCTCTCATTAGCCTAATGCCAAGGGCTTCTTAGATATTTCGCTTTTCTCATTCTGCGGTGATGGTCATCAAACGTTGTCACTGGTGGGAAGCTCTGCTAGCTTAGCATGTATTCGTGGTCGCGTTGTTTATTGCCATATTCAGTTGCACTTCTTCTCAGGCCATTTAGCATCTCAGGTAAACTGAGTTCTGTTCACTTTCATGTGCTGTGTAGGCCTCCAGGCAGTACATTTTCAAGTACTGTCACTGCATTATCTGTTGTTTATCTCCTGATTTCCATTCTTGAACCACATCTATACCACAACATATCAGACCACAAGAGGAAGGGGTGGGTCTCTGTCATTGGAGAAGTGCACAGAACAGAGGTTTTGTCAAACTGTGGGGAAACAGGGGCGCACCCTTCCCCTCCGTGTTTACACGCTAGGGTTCAGTGTTATCCTGCACACCTAATGTTATCTGCTACTGCTGAGTTTTTCTCCAGCACCATGACAGTGGATATGCATGCTAGGTATGATCCCAGTTCCATCTGCTTGTGATGAGTGGGTGCAGCCATTTTCAGGGAACTGACACCTCGTTTCTCCCTGCAGAATTGAGCTTGGACCATTGGTTATATGAAAAGATTCTGGTTCCTTAATTGGACTCACTGGGCTGTGGCCTAGGCTGGTTTGTCTTTACTCATGGCTCAGAGTTGGGGAAAAAGCATAAATGCCCCCTTAGGGACACACTAGATGAGTAATCACCGCCATTTTTGTGTATGTTGGGTGCTTGGGGGAATCCGGCTGGTCTGCTTCCATCCTGTTAGTTGTCTGAGCTTATTCCTACATGCTCCTCGGTGATTTTAAAAGAGGATGACAACCCGTGTGCGCAGCGGGCGCGCCGGTGGCGTGCCAAAGGCAAGCCCGTCTGCGCCCAGCCGAGCCCAGGGACCAGAGATGCTGCCCCCACCCAGGTAAATAATAACCGCCATACGCCTATATGTTACTCTGCTGAATCCCTGCGGGCTATCAGAGCGTGTGAACTTATTAAGGAGCAAAGCCACAGTAATTGTACACAGAAGTTATCCATCATGCTAGAAGGACCAGTCACGTGTAAGCATTGCCAATTTCTTACGGTCCTACCTGCCGAGGACTCCTTCTCAACAAGAAAGGCCTCAGACCCAGTTACCATAGGATTAAAAAATATATTGTGCAATGTAAGGTGTCTTGCAAGACATCCGTTTGAAATCTGGGACATGATTGTCTCTCATTCCCCTGCACTATGTTTTTTCACGCAAACTTGGCTAAATCCCTCAAATCACCCCATGATAAACTTAGCGATCCCAGATAACTATGCATGTATTCATCTGGACAGGGAGGGGAAAACAGGTGGCGGCATAGCCATTGGCTTCCAGAATCATCTTATAGTGAACTGGGTGTCCACGGTAAAAAATAAATGGTTGGAATTGGGAATATTTAAGGTCACTATATCTCCTACGGATTGCTGGCATGGTGCCTTACTCTATCGGCCCCCATTATTTAAAGCCAATTTTACTGACCTTCTGGTCGAACACATAGCTCTACATGCGCTCGCGGCAAATACGTTTCTTCTGCTAGGGGATTTTAATTTCCATGGGGAAAACACCTCTAATCCGGAGGTCGACAAACTTTTTTCCTCTTTGAAATCAATGGGACTCACACAAAGAGTGGAAGGTTCCACACACCGAGCTGGTCACTTATTAGATCTAGTGTTCACCAACTATGACCAACTGAGCTGTGACCTCCCTGACCCCCTGACATGGACTGATCATTCAATGATCACCTTCTTTATTCACCAGACGCAGCAAAAAAATGGGGAACCATACATCAGGAAAACACCAGAACAGCGCAGGTCATGGCGTAATCTTACCTTAGAAACTTTCAATGAGGTTTATTCCCTGGATTTAGTAAATAACTTAACCGAGGCTTCCAAAAAGTTGGAGGCTTTTAGCGCTGCACTAGAATCTGCTTTTGATGAGACCATAACCAAAGAACATGGCTCTGCTCAACGCCGAATCTCGACTCCTTGGTATACTGAGGAGCTTAAGATGGAAAAAGCTAAATGTAGGCGCCTGGAAAGATCTTGGCGGGCAAGTAAGGCCCATCAAAACAGACTACTGTATAGACAGTCTCTGGCCACTTATCATCTGAACCTAAAAGCAGCGAGACGTACATTCATCATCAAGCAGATAGAACAAGCCAGTAACTCTCCAAAAGCCTTATTTACCATAGTTAAAGACTTTTCATCCCCTAAAGCTTGCATCCAGTCTCGTATGGAGTCCCAGGATTTATGTACCTCCCTGGCGACTTATTTTCAGGATAAGATATCCAGAATTTATGATAACTTTCCTCTGGTAACCCCCTCAGTCTTTGAAACTCTGTCCAAACTGGAGGACAGGGATAAGGCAACTACTAGTTCCCTGGAGCGCTTTGAACTGACCACTATTGAAGAGGTCTTAAAAGGCCTCTCCAAAGCAAAATCTGGGTCACCAAATGATTTGTGCCCTCCAAAAATCATGGCTCTCCTAGCCACGAGCTGTGCTCCTGCAATCAGCGACATCTTCAACTGCTCTATAACAACTGGCACCATTCCCCTTGCATGGAAAGAGGCATCTGTTCGCCCTATATTGAAGAAGCCTACGGCGGATCCATCAATCCTTGGCCTATTTCCCTATTACCACTCCTGGGGAAATTGTTGGAAAGCACTATCAATCAATCAATCACATAATTTGTAGAGCGCACTACATACCCGGTAGGGTTTCAAGGCGCTGGGTGGGGGGGAGGTGCTATTACTGGTCGAAGAGCCAGGTCTTGAGTTGTCTCCTGAAAGTCAGCAGGTCTTCGGTTTGTCGCAGGTCGAGGGGGAGGGTGTTCCAGGTCTTGGTGGCGCGATGGGAGAAGGACCTGCCTCCGGAAGTGGTTCTCCGGATGCGTGGGACCGTGGCCAGGGAGTGGTCAGCGGAGCGGAGATTCCTGTTGGGTACGTAGAAGGAGAGTCGACTGTTGAGATAGGCTGGGCCGGTTTTGTGGAGTGCCTTGTGTGCGTGGATCAGGAGCTTGAACAAGATTCTTTTGTCGACGGGGAACTAGTGCAGGTTCCTCAGGTGGGGGGTGATGTGGTCGTGGCGCGGGACGTCGAGGATCAGGCGTGCGGAGGCATTCTGGATTCTCTGTAGTCTGCTGATGAGTTTGGATGGGGCTCTGCCGTAGAGGGCGTTTCCATAGTCGAGTCTGATGCTGACTAGGGCCTGGGTGACTTGGATTTGGCGGTGAGGGGGTCCTTTGCGAGGGAGAGGATCAGCTGAGCGTCGTCGGCATAGGAGATTATGTTGAGGTCGTGCTGTTGGGCGATGCGTGCTAGTGGTGCCATGTTAGACAACTTAGCTCTTATTTGGAACTAAATGGAATCCTGGACCCATCGCAATCGGGCTTTCGGACAGGTTTCAGTACGGAAACCGCCGTACTAGCAGTGACAGATTCGCTTAGACAGACAATAGATTCGGGGGGCTCGACGATACTGATCCTCCTAGATCTCTCCGCAGCTTATGATACCATCTCTCATACAAAGCTGGCGGAGAGACTATCCGCCTGTGGTATCAAAGGGACAGCCCTGAAGTGGTTACAACATTTCCTGTCCGATAGAACTCAAACAGTCATCTTGGGCCCCTACTCCTCGGCCAAAATGCCTCTGGAGAGGGGTGTTCTGCAGGGCTCTTGTTTGAGCCCTACCCTTTTTAACATATACATGGCCCCTTTGGCGAGGATAGTTGAACAGCTGAGCTTCGAGATCATCTCATACGCAGATGACACGCAGCTTATGTTCACTATTGGAGAAAATCCAGAGAAAGAGAAAATCCGTTTTGCCATCCGCATGACTGGATGACGGGAAATTGCCTTCAACTGAATCCAGGAAAAACAGAGATCATGTTGTTGGGAAAAGCAACTGATATCTGGTCAGATGATTGGTGGCCCATCGAACTGGGCCTTGTTCCCATTCCCAAACTTTCAGTAAAAATTGGGTATAAAAGTAGACCGGACGCTGTCCATGAAGGACCATATTGTAGCCACGACCAGTTCATGCTTCTATAGCCTCCGACTTCTGCGGAAAATACTCCCATATATGCCTACCTGTCATCGTAGGACATTAGTGCAGGCTATGGTAATTAGCCGCTTGGATTACGGCAACGCGCTGCTGGCAGAAGTAGGGAAGACTCACCTAGCCAAACTACAAGTGGTTCAGAATACAGCAGCGAGAATGACTCATAATAGACCGGCAGGCTCCCCTTCGTTTCCGCTGCTCAGAGAACTACCCTGGCTATCTGTGAAAAAGAGATCCTTTTTCAAGATCTGTTGCCTCACCTATAACGCTTTGAACAACAGAGGTCCTCTTTACCTACAAAGAAAACTTCTCAAATACTGTCCCTCTAGGAGTCTCAGATCTAGTTCGCTGGGCCTCCTTCAGGTTCCTCGTTTTTGTCTTACTCGGACTGGCGGCAGAGCCTTTTCATATCTTGCTCCAAATTACTGGAATCAGCTCCCCCAGGCTTTGTGATCAATTCCCAACTCTGGCCTTTTTAGAAAACAGCTGAAAGCCTTTTTGTTCTGAATCTTCACTCCAGTCTCTCCAATGCTCCCCGTGCAGGACCTAATCTTCTAGTCAGCGCCGAGATGCCCCAGGGTGAGTTGGGCGCTATATAAACTAATTAACATAACATCAATGGGTGCCTATATCACTGTTTATCGATGGAAATATCCAAGTATGCTGGTACATCTCTTGTGTATAGCTGAATGCTGATGGGGAATAGATTGCTTGGATGTCCTCCTCTGAAACAACAGTATATAGTGGAAGGTGCAAAGGCTGTCTTATTTTAAAATGCTACAGTACTACAAGTACTGATGCCAGTCTGGAAAAACACTAAGGGTCACAATTACGAAACTTTCATGCAACACAGGTGTTAGACCTGATAGCCTTAGATTGTTTTTCCCCCAACTATTTGGCTGTCTCCCTTCTTTTTTGTGACCTTGTTTTTGCTGGCGTTAGGACTCTGAGCACATTACCACTGCTAAACAGTGCTAAAGTGATTGCACTCTCTCCCCTAAACATGGCAACATTGGTTCATCCCCAATTGGCCTGTTTAATGTACTTATAAGTCCCTAGTAAAGTGCACTACATGTGCCCTGGGCCTATAAATGTAATGCTACTAGTGGGCCTGCAGCACTGATTGTCCTACCCACAGAAGTAGCCTCTTAACCATGTCTTAGGCCTGCCATTGAAGGGCCTGCGTGAGCAGTCTACTGCCACTTCGACTTGGCATTTAAAGCTACTTGTCAAGCCTTAAACTCCCATTTAATTTCAACTAAGCCACCCCTAAGGTAGGCCATGGGTAGCCCTAAGAGCAGGGTGCTGTTTAAAAAAAGGTAGGACATGTACTCTTAAGTTGTACATGTCCTAGTAGTGCCAAACAGCTCTATTAGTTTTCAATACTGTGAGGTCAACTCCTCACATAGGTTAACATTGGGAATCCCTTAACACACTTTTAAGCTCTAATTTCTGATCCGAAAGGAGTAGCTGCAATAATGTTTTATATCTGTGGGATAGAAATGATAAATCCTCTTTACTGGTAAAGTTGGATGTAACATTCCTATTTTAGAAATGCCACTTTTAGAAAGTGTGCATGCCTCTGATCTTAGCTCTGTGTGCCTTGCAGATTGTCTTCAATACTCACCTGAGGTGGGTGACAGCTATATTTGTAAATTCCCTTTAGTGAGCCACAAACGCAGGAAGGCTATGTGTGTATGAATGACAATCTACATACATCTGCATTCTAATTGCTCTTCCTGGACAGGAAAGGAAGGAAGGACTGACACTTACACTTCAATAGGCAGTGACCTGACCCTACACAAAAGACTGATTACCCACTAAGGATAGCCTGGACCCAGTGTTGGGAAAAAAGACCTTGTGCACTTCAAAGACCCTTCTTTGAAGTCACCCTCACTTCAAAGGCACATTTGGGTATGAGTACTGGGTCTTTGACCCTAGCAAGGTAGTACACTTCTGGACTTGTGACCACTCTGCCAAGAAGAAGAGGAACTGCTGTGCAGCTAAAGGACAAGCATTCTCCTCAATCTGCTTTTTGCTGAACTCTTAGCTTGCTGTGTTGCCCTGCTGCTGCCTCTCTCTCTCTCTCTGCCTGGATGAGAAGGACTGAACCTGCATCACTTGAACCCAGAGTGACTCCAAGGGCTTTCTGGCTTGCCTTCTGTTGCCTAAGTCTCATGGACACAAAAGACGTGGAACTCTCCTTTTCCAACCCTTGGTCTCATCTGGTGGTGTGTCTGTCCTGCCAGGAGGTGCCAACCCAGTTCTGGACCCTTGGATGTGGACCCAGGGGTCCACTGCAGTGTTATTGACAAACAGTCTACTGCCGCTAGAATTGGATTGGTGCATTGCACCCAGAACCAACGCATCCCCCTCGTAACTGTCGCACTCTGGGACTGCCGCATCGTTCACAGCCCTCGGCTCATCACCGCCGCTGCATTGGGGATCACCTAAGCATTGCTCAGCTGCCCCCCACCTCTGTCAACGCGAACCTAGGATCAAGGTACTTTTGTTCAGTTGGCCTAATTGAGTCCCTATATCCGGCTGGCATTCCATATCAGTCAGTTTTTATTCTGGGCTTTGTTCCAGTCCAGTGCGACCAGTTAACCCTTCAAGCGCTGTTTGCTACAGAACGCTACTTTGATATTTATTCCTTTAAAATTCATATCTCAACTTCTACATATTGGATTTTCATAGTTTTGGTCCTATTTTATTTATAAAGTCATACTTTATTTTCCTAAGCTATTGTGGAGTCTTTTTGTGGTGTTTTCACTGTTTTACTGTTTACGTGTTACCCAAAGACTTTACACATTGCCTCTTAGTTTAGCCAGACTGCTTTGTGCCAAGCTACCTGAGGTTGAGGACAGGATAATTTAGGTTGTTTAGTGACTTACCCTGACTAGGAGTACGGCTGCTGCTTGGAAAGGGAGCATACTCTGCCAACCAGAACCCCATTTCTAACAGCAGGGCAGCAAGCAAAGTTGCTGTGCTGCATTAAGGGAGAGCGGTACAAAAGGGGGTGGTGATGGACGGAGCATCAGAACCAATCAAACACTCACACCCAGTCAACAGATCTGGGTTTGATCCATCACCGTTCTTTAGCCCACTCTGCCACCCCAGTTCAGACATGGCCATATGCAAATCAGTCTGACCCTGTGCCTCATGGGAACAGTCCAGCCCGAACTGCCAAGCCATGCCTATCCTGGACCGGAAACAAGCTTCCTAGGACCAGTTTCTGGCAATTCAGCCGTCTTCAGCCAGGCTTGCTTGAATCCAGTGGCAAAGTGAGCAAGGGACTCACGTCTGAGCATACCCTGCCAACTTATGGCGAACAAAGCGGTACAAAAGGGGGTGGTGATGGACGGAGCATCAGAACCAATCAAACACTCACACCCAGTCAACAGATCTGGTCCGTCCATCACCACCCCCTTTTGTACCGCATTAAGGGAGAGGGCAGAAATGCTTTATATGAACAAAGATATGGAGCATTTCTCCTCTCTTCTTGTATTGACGCACAGTGCACAGTCTAGTACCAACACAGGAACCCTTGGACAGTAGTTCAAGGGTGCCTGTTTTACAAGCAGGATTTGTTTGTGCAATAAGGGTCACACAAACAATCCTTAGAGGCATTTTCCTCTTACCAAGTGTGCTGCAGAATGTAGCACAGGTGGAAAGAAAAGTAACAATGAGAAATAAAGACATTCCTCCTCTGTACGCTACAGTTGGGAAGGCGTAGCATTTTGATCCATTCCCAGATTTACCAGTTTTTGTAAATCTGGACATGAGCAAAATCCACGGGTGGATGGATGGGAACCCCCATTCTCCATCCATGGAACACTTCCTAAGTTGAAACCTAACACTGTGCAAGCAGCTGCCCCGCGTTTCTTTAGAAAGCCACGCAAGGCCACGCAAGTCAGGCCTTACGTGGCTTTGAAAATATTACTGAAGCCTTTGTATTGTCCTTGAGTTGCATTGAATGATGCAAGGACAACACAAAGGCTTCATGAATTTGGGCCCAAGATTCTGAAAAGGTGAAATCCGAGCTGTAACTGCAAGTCTCAAACAAATGGACTGGACAGAAGGAAAGCAAAGAGTATGTGAGGAAGGGTAAACATATATCCTGACTTCAAGTTATCTTAATTAGAAATAAGCTGTGTGGTATAACAAAAATTGATGGATCTATTAATCACCATATCTTGGAGCAAATATGTTTTGAAACTTGAGCCAAAGAGTGGGTATTGTCTGTGGATGGGACACAATGTGCATGGGTCACAAGCATAATCTCTGTGTGCGCATTGCAATTGGAGTATAACACTATCAGTTTCTCTTCAATCCGCCTCTCTGCTCATCCGTCCACCCACCCACACCCTCTCTCTGTGGCAGTTTATAATACCATTTATGTTGTCTGTGACTCCACATGTATTGTGTGTCTCTAGCTGCGTTGTCTGTGGGTATGTGTTATTCTTCTATTTGTTCATACACCCACCCCCTCTCTCTGTGCCTGTTTATAATTAGGGGTGTGTGAAACTCACAGATTTCGCTCTGCGGAATTGCACAGAGTTACATAAATACTCCGAGATTCTGCAGAGTTCCGCAAGTGGTGGATTTCGGCAAGTCGTGCTGTTCGGGCTGGTTTTTAGCACCAGGAGCTTGTCCTGTGCTGTAAAATCAGTGCAAATTGCACCACCTGGCATGCCAGTGGGTGCTGCTTCTGTCTGCCGCTCAAGTAGATTTTCTACTCGAGCAGCAGCTCTCTCAATGCGAATGTAGCGACATGTCACGACTGCCTGCATTGAGAAATCTCACCAGGAGGTGTTCTAGCACTCTATTTTGTCGCTCGCACTTGTCAACTTAATGTTGCCGAGCTGTGCGTGAGAAAAAACTCTGCCACATGGCGATTGGTTGAGTTTAGCGAGCAGAACTCTGTGAACTCTGCCGGTGGAGAGGAGTTTATCAACCACCCCTATTTATAATAACTTTTATATTGTCGGTGACTCCACGTGTATTGTTTGTCTCTAGCTGAGTTGACAGTGGGTATGTGCTATTCTTCTATTTGTTGCATCTTTACACGCGTGCCTGCACATGTTTTGATCTGTGTACATGCTTGGTGCCTTTATACAAGTGATCTGTGTATGTGGGCATTGGTATGCCTGTTGGGACCCAGAAGAAACTATTTCTCCAAGGAACACCAAAGTATGAGTTGACAATAACGCTCTACTCCTTTCTTTACCTGAATGTGATCTCCTCTGTTGAGGGCTAAAGATTATACCATCATCTTGTCCAGCAACCATTATACATCCATTCACTAGCTTAGCATCCATATTTTTGTCCAACTATGTGCTCGATGATGCCTCTGTCTGTTCCTTCATCTCACCGAGTACGTGGCTATATAAGCATTGTCTTGACTGTATGCTTTTATATGTGCTTTGTTTATAGCTGTATGTGTGTTTGCTTTTTTGTATGTGCTTCCAGATAAACATGAACGTGTACATGTGTAAATTGTGTTGGTGCTCTTGTGTGCTTTGGTGTGGATGCATGTGTGTCAGTATCTTTATTCAGGTATGTAAATATATGCCTCAATGTCCATTGGTTTGTCTACAACATGAGCACCGGTTTCTTGTCATATATGTTGGTATGACCTTTAACCTGTGCATATAAGAACCTGTATCTTTCTTGTTGCATTGTGTTTGTAGTGTTTTGTTTGTTGGCCATTGTTCAAAAGTGTCTTTTAGCCTTTCGATGTCTTTTCATGAGTATGCCTAATGGTCTCTGTGCAGGGGTTCCTGTACTTTTATTGGCCTGCGTTTTCCAGTGTTTCTGATGAGTTGTGGATATGGGTATGCTTATCGATATGTGTTTTTCCGTGGGCATTGATGCCTGTTTGCCGTTTGTCTTCTGTGAATTTCTATTGATAAGTTGCATAGGTGTGTTAATCTATGCATGCAAGGATGCATGAGGATGTGATGTGTCTGTGATATTCTTCTTCCTATCAGCTCACTCGCTCCATACCCATATGTGCCGTTTTGTGTTGTCTCCGACTATGTGCAGGTTGACTGTTACTAAAGTGTTTTACTGTGTGTAGTGTCTATACACAAGGTACAAGCATGCTTGTATTTCAACCATTCTCTAGTCATGGTTTTAAGTGTTGGCCTTTTTATAACGGGACCTGTTAGTGTCTGTTTGTTTGTGTGCAGGGGCAGATTCTCCATTAGGGGTCTGGGGCTGTGCTCCCCTGATATTCATTCATGTTCCTGTACAAATATTAAATAGATCGATTTAATTAGAGATAAGATTGTATCTCTAAAAAAATCAATGTATTTAAGTCTGGGCTGTGTGTCCCAGGCTGCCTGCCCCGTCTTGCTCTGAAGCAGGAGATGGAAGCCAGGAAGTAATCAACTTTCTGCACTCTGACACACAACACAGGGTTTACTGTTCTAAAGCCCTTCATAATGAATCATTGGCATTGTAGTCTATGGAAGTATCCACTATAGGCCACTGACACTTTCAGCATCATGGTTTCAGCTGTTGAAGTCTCCATCCCTGCCTGAGAGCAGCCACCCATTATTCACAGGCATATATCCCACACTTTCCCATTCAACAGTCGTCACAGTAGGAGCGAATGCAAGCATGTGTGTTTTAGTGCCTTGTTCTCCGTAATGGTAAGTGTTAGAATGCTAATCTTCTGTTATACATATTGTGCTGAGACCCTTTGCCACCCTAACCTCCCCGACTGTGACACACCAGGCCCTAGCTGCACCATCCAAAAGATGAGCAGACCAGGGTTCTTGTTCCCTTGTGAAGTTGATCCAAATATATGAGTCAAACACAAAGTGAGAAATGTGCTTACAGTAGACAGTTACCTGCTGTAGGACATTAAAACTGGCCCTGATTACAGAGTCCTGCAGAGAAGTACATGCTGTGCGCCTGAAAGTCTCTCCAGTCCAGCTGAGCTATGTTGGCTCATTTGATATAAATGCATTGCAGTTCTAAAGTGGTCTGCCGGCAGTGTGTCTTCAAATCGTCTGAATGCCTCACTGCAAGTACTACATCCCTGGAGGTGCATGGCCATGCTGCTTATTCTCCAGAGTTAGAGCATGCAATGCACACTTTAACAATAACATGGTGTTAATGGCGCAGTTTTATGTTCCTAAGAATTGATGATATAATGCTCTGAAAAGAAGAGCATCAAAATAAAAGCATTGTGTGTAGTTTTTTAAAATTGATTTACAAGATAAATGTGGACATTGACGATCACAGTAGTCTGAACCATGGCCCTCCAGCACGCATTACTGCAGTCTTGCATGCCAGTGACATGCCCCGAACAACATTAATGCCAAAAACATGGATTGATTTATGAACAATGAGTGTTAAAAACATAAAGGCAATGCATGTCAGCTATTTAGTTCCTCTCTTATTTCAAATTTTACTTAAACATTGCCTCCCTCAGAGTTACCTATTTATTCATGTGTGTTTCTATCTGTATTTGTTTTCCGTGCATAATTTGAGCGGTGAAGGTGTTTATGAGGGACTCTGACTGAGAGCTCTGATGCTGAAGCAAAGTGCCTGTCAGTGGGTTGGCCTCTCTGCAGAGCACACAGAACAATGGTCATGTATTCCAGTTGTAATTTTGTGAAACTGTGTGGGAAGAGGGTGCACAGATGGCAACATATTTACAGGGCAAAAGCAACAGTAAATAAATTGCTAAAATGTGAGTGAGTGCAGTGTATGTTTGGAAGTGGTGAAGTGAGGGAGATGCAAGGAAGTGCATTCGGGGAAGAGTGAAAAGAGGGTGCTGAAGATGAAAGACAGATGGTTGAAGATGTGCAGATGGATAAGATGTGCAGAGAAAAAGGACATATATATCTGACATAACGCGCACATAACTGAAAGACAAAACTCCTTCCACAGGCCTCAATACTATTGGAATCTCAGAATTGAAGGACTTGAATCATTTTGAAGGTTAATTATTTATAACAAATCCTTGTTGTTACTCATTCATGTTAAACAGCTAACAACCATTGACAAAGCCAATCATACTGACAGGTCTTAGGTGTAGATCAGTTGTTGTATTGTATATCTGGATGCAATTACATCTCAGAGAGAAACCAAAATACCAGTCAGGTAGCACACTGTGGGAATGACAGAAATTTATTTTACGTGGTCTCTTATAGAGAGCCAACACATTTTTCATCCTACCTAAAGACCTGTCTTCACATATTTCTAAATGACCGATTGCATTCAGCAGCTGTGGGTCCTTCCAGAAACCTGGTTAGAGCATTTTCTTCCAAATTTGATGCGGCCTGCAGTGCAAGACATTGGGCAAGCAAGCACTTTAAAAGGCTGAAGTTGTCGCTTTGTACAATTTGCACATTACAGTAACTGTTGAAAATATTAATGCAGTAAGATGTAGGGCAGTTTTTTATGTGTTTAATATTTCAAAACTATATGTTCCCATTACTTTATAAGCCTTGCTTTATCACTAAATTAATTTGCTTTAAAATGCACCATTTGCCAATGTTTTTTTCAATTGTTTTTTCTCGAGGAGGATCCAGCCTGGTTCCCATGTTTGTCCATAAAGCTTGTCCACATCGCTCACTACATAAAAGTCATACCAAACTTTTAAGCCCCATCAATTTTCAAATGTCACCAGCTGCCACTGTGTGCATGAGTATATATGTTAGTTAGTCTGTGTTCTGCTTTTGTTTGCATCTATGTGTGAATGTATGTTGGTTGTTTGTGAAATACAAACAGATCCTTTTGTTAATGCATGTTTTTAATTATGGGCACTGGTGGATTTCATGTAAATGTTCCTAGCCTTGTGGCTTAAAATAACTAGCGACTGCGAAGCACTTACTTCTACATGTGCACTGTGATTTAGAGTAGGTGGGAAGTAAAGCAAGGACGTGCTAAGTGTGTGGTAAGTTTTTTACTGCACAGTTAACAATTTGTTTCAAATTGAAGGTAATGTGGTATTACCATATTAAAATACTTGTTAATACCACATTACAGAATGTGAAAACCGTGCCCATTAACACTAGCAAAAGACTGGTGCTAACTCAGCACATTTAAATGCGGAATAACCAGCCATAAACACTGTTTCCACATGTTAGCCACAAGTTCAAGGTGAATGCAGTAAATTTTCCATGCAAGCTTTAATGAGTTCCCACAGTCTGCTTTTTAAACAATGACTTCCAAGTAAAGCAGTGAAAAAAAAGCTCTGCCTTGTTCTAAACTATCAGAAACGTGTCTCTGCATGTCACCAGGCGAGACAGGGCATAAAGCAAACACAGCTGCCAACATTTATGTGTATTTTAGAAATATATATTCTAATGCCAAGCTTGACACTAAAATACACGTTTTTGCAGATTCTGTATGTTGGGCCTAGATTATTTACTTGGGCAATTCATCTCTGGTTTGTCATGCCAACAAAGCACTTTGTATCGTGTTGCATTGATACACCTCACAGCCTTTCCTGCACAGAATCTGAGCACTAGATCTGCCCACCTTAAATTAAATGTGTGATTTTATGAAGGAACGTTATGGAATGGGCTGCATTTGGTTGGAAACATTACAGCATTTGCTGGAGTCTGGAACGGAGCTCTGCAGCACAGCAGGGCACAATAATAATGCGACAACTCGGAAAAGCAACAACTCAACAAGGGCATTACAGGACAGATCAGAAAGCAACACAACAGCCAGAACACAATGTAATATAACAACACAATACCGATGGCATTACCGAAGTACAGCATAATGACACACACCACCACAACACAACCAAAGATGACAGAGCCACAATGTGTTGTTTTTTTGTGTTGTGGTTTTACTGCTGTTGTTTTGTAGGGTTGGTGTCTTGTTCATTGTATTGCTGTTGTGTGTTGTGGTGTTATTGTAAAGTGGTGTTGTTTTGTTACCCTACTGTGTTGGAGAAGTAGCTCATCTGCTGCACAACTGCACACAAATATAGAATGTACTGTTCTGCTTTAACTATACTGTGGTAATGTGCCCCAAGCACTGCACTATTTTCCGTCTAATAACACTGATCAAACATTTTTTGCATTCTGACCTGTGGAGACTATCTTATCTTTGTGAAAGTATTTGACCTACAGCAATGTATCTCTTGACTCTTCCTATACACAAAATAACATACTTTCTTCCACGTGCAACAACCATTCTCAGGCCTTGCTGTCTGCTGCCTAAGGTAGAGAATAGCTCACATTAGCCAGTGATTAGGATATAGTGTGTGGGTATGTGGTCTGTGAATGTATACAAGATCCTTTCAGAGATCTGCACCAGCGTATTCCCACTGGGCTCAAGAGAAGGACTAAGTGGTTGACAGACACCTCCCCACCTATGCTGATAAGGCCACACTGTGTGGCTTGGGTGTCAGCACACATTTTTACTAAGAACACTGGTCACAACCTACCTTCACATCTCTAGGCTGCAGAGTCTTTTTGACTCACACTGAGTGATCGAAGGCATGCAGCTGCTTCTAGTTGCCTGACAGTGGTTCTCATGGGACCTAAGTTAATCTGTCATGCGGTTGCATGTGCCAAACTTCCCATCAGGTCAGAGTCACAGTATTAATGCATCAGCCCACCCATCGAGAGCACTGCCTACCTAGATGACTGTCTCCCTGCCTGCCCAAGCCTGCTGACATATTATCAGTGCGTTGCTGTGCTCCTCAATCAACTTGTGATGGTGGTGATTGATCCTGTTCAAACATCGCAGCCATCTTGGGGTCAATTAAAGTAAATACCAAGATCACCATCAATCTTAAACGATTTTGCAGTGCCAAACTATAAAATGCTCAAGATGGTTTGGCAACAATATTGCAGCACTTTGCATGGTGCAAATTTCTGGTGCAAACTCAAGTACAAGCGGCACTCAAGCCTATGGACAATTAGATCTGGAGTGAGGCGTGACACAGCAAATTAATTCCTTCAAATAACATGAAGTACATTTGACTCCACATAAATGAAGGAGAGTGCTAGATTTCCAAACCATAAAGGTTTATTAACAGATTAGGAAAGTTAAAAAGTCAATCATTCAAATTAGTCATAAATCAGTAATCAATGCATGAATGTGTTAACCAGCATGCTTCAAATCAAGTCAAAATAGCAAAGACAGAGACAACCATTTAAGGCTGTCATAAAATAAATCAAAGTAGGGCCAGTTTCCACATGAAGGTAGATTCCCTAATATGCTAAACTAGAAAAGTTGTAAAGGTTGGGGAGAAGTAAGGCAGACAGTGTCAGCATAAAAAGCTAATGAAGGTAAAATGAAATGAACCAAATACAGATTCAATCAAGTAAGTTGGAAGGGGATTTGCCCAGGAGCCTAACTCTTTCATGCAAGAGGAAAATACATCAGCTCTAAAGGAAGCAAGGAAATCAACCCTTCTAAGGAGAGTGGAAAGGCTCTCTGAACTAACTAACTTAGCATTGCATAATTAAATCATTTGTTCTCCAAAAAGACCGACCACCCTCCACCATTACCAGGAAGAGATAATGATCAAACATGTTGTGGTAAGTAACTCCTGTTAGTTCTGACGACTAACACACAAAAGAGTCTCTGCTGCAGATCCTTCATATTGGTATTTGTAGTGGGATGATGCAATTCAGTCAAGATGTTCTCATCCCCTGGTCATCAGCACACTATCTGAGGAACATACAATGATAAACATTTACACAATATTAAAACAAGAGATACATACAATTAACGTTGACTGGTACAGCTTGGCTCCTGTGGCGAGAAAGTGGGAAAATACACGACACACATGGCAGCTAACATGAACCAGGTTAAATTGAGGCCTACATTAACTATGTTAACTTTAACAAGACTATCACACAGTACTTATATCCGGTGTTGCAAGTGAATGTAAATGCATGTGAAATGCATTAAAAACAAAAATCAGCAATTCTATCCTTGAATGACTTTGAGAGTCATCACACATTACATTCATAAATTTCCTTAAAACTATATTTTATATACCAGTTGTTAACTTTTGCAATTTACATCTAGACTCCTACAAATCCCTCAACTCGTCATAAAAACAAATCCGCAGCACGAAGGCTCCACCTCTTCCCTCTTTCTGTTCCTCCCATTCCCTTTTGTCAATTACTTTCTTCCATCACATTGTGACCACTCTGCAGTCATTAATTTAATTCCCCTTTTGAAAAAGAATAATCACATCAAATAAATTGCAGTGATTAATACATGGGCTACTATTGTTACTAATAATTGACAGCCAAAACCACCAAGCCACCTACCAACTGCAGAAAATCCTTTCTCTATTGCTTTCCTATCTCCTTCAGCTCCTTAGAAACATCAATAATATTAATTAGAAACGTATTAATTGCACTACTCGATAGGCACGTACGTGCAGCACTGTTGGATGCGGTAACATGGGCATGCTCTGCCCTCTTTCATGAGTAAAATATACATAGCAAGCATGTCGTGTGAAACCATTGCCATTATTGCCACAAGCTCAGTGTTAATAGCAGTTAGCACTCCTACGGCACTGGTTGCAAGACAGTCAACCAAAGTAGACAACTTTCTAATCTTCAGGTCATTCAAAACTACTCCTACAGAAGGAATCATACTGCCAAAGATTTGCCAACTATTTGTGAAGCACTATGTTTGGCTCTTCCGAAAGTCACTATTACTTTATCATCTATTTCACTAATATGATACACCTTAGGAAACGCTAAAGCTAAGCAGCAGCTCCAAATCCAAGTTGCAGGAAGCTGAAAATAGGCATTCTTCCCATACACATAAATCCCAGGAATGACAGCATCCTTCCCATAGAATATCTGCTTAGTCTTAACTTCAAACTTCTATATACACTCACTCTAACCCACCATCTGAGTATTTCTAATGTTTTGCACCTGCTCATAAAACAGAGCTTTGCTTCTCGGTGCCAATCCAAATTTGACTTGAAATCTATTGCAGCAGCTTTCAAATTTTTTTCTTCCTTTTCCCGGCTCCCCTTAAAGTCTCTCTTTGACTTTATCTCAATTTCTTTCCTTGTTTCTTCCAATTCCTAAATAAAATCCTTCTCAGGTCCAGCCAACTTACATGTAATTCTTTCCATATGAAACTGGGGAACATTAACTTCTGTGATGGACTAAAAATAATATTTTAACTTTTCTACAGATTTTGCACCAGTATGTGGATTCAGATTTTTATACATAGGCATATCATCGAAAAGTAGATAATAGTTTGCAAAGTAATAGTCAAGGTGATCTTTCTAATAAGGAAGAATAAAATTATGCTACAAGACAGTGAGTAGGTGAGGGGTAAGGGGTAATATGTAACTCCCACATCTGTTGGTGCAGGTAAATAGGTGCATATATAACAACCATGCACATGCATGAAAAAGGAGTATTTGTGTAGCATGTTAAAGAAAATGTTCTCTGTAAAATTTCCATCTGACTCATCCTTTTATAATATTTTCATATTAAATCTACACAATTCTTCTAAATAGGTTAAATCAGGTTTATTTTCAGTGGAAGCGTGGTAGACAGAATTTAAGCTAAATAATAGACCAATCATCAGGATAACTAAGGCAATCACCACTAAGGTTATCATTCTACAACTGTTTGGTCAGTTAAAAAAAGCACATAAATCATATTTGTTTAATCGTTCTCTACTTCTGCAAATCAGTAAAACGTTGAGTGGATCAAAATGAGCATTTTATTTTGGTTAACTTCAGAAGTTGACCCTAAACCTACAATATTCTTCTTCCAATAATGACAGCCATACTCTTCTATTGATGCGTGGGCCCTGAGAAGTTTCACAACCTTTCAGCATAAACGTTCAGTCATCTGAACATGCCACTTATTTATTTATTTTATTTTATTTAAGAGATTTGTAGAGCGTACAGCTGCACAGAGGCTTCCCAGCGTTAGGAGACCGATACCAGACAGAAGGAGGAAGATTAATAATACTGATGAAACAGCCAGGTTTAATCGATTTCCAGAAGGGTGCCTCCGTTTCCAGAAATCTAGATTTGCATGGGTGAGAATTCCACAGCTTGAGTGCCAGATGGGCGACGGATCTGCCTCCCCATCTGGCTCTCCTAATTCTGGTAGTTTTTAATAGCCGTTCAGAGCAGGATCTGAGGCTTCTGTTTGGGACATAGAGGGTCAACAGGTCTTTGATTTTACTAGGGCACTTGTTGTGTAAGGCTCTGTATGTCAGACAGAGTGCCATGAACTTGATTCTGGCCTCAATCGGGAGCCAATGAAGAGTTTTTAAATGCTTTCCAACTGATTCCTGTATTGGGACCTTACACAACAGTCTTGCTGCCGCATTCTGGACCACTTGGAGTCTTTTGATGACATAATTTGGTGCCCCTAGGAAGAGTGAATTTCCATAGTCCAAACGTGATGTGACCAGGGAATGGACTACTGTCTTTCTAAGCTGTACGGGGATACGCTCCAGAACTTTGCGGAGCATTCTGAGTAATCCAAAACATGTGCCTGCCAATTTCTTGGCTTGGGTCTCCCTTGTTAGATCCTTATTGGGCCAAAAACCAAGATTTTTGATAGTCACATTCGGAGTTGGTGGACTAAACAGGCAGTTAGGCCAGCTGATCAGAGGCCTGGAAACTGCAATGTTTCTGAGGACCGTTTTATCCCCATTCA
Organism: Triturus cristatus; assembly: GCF_964204655.1. Classification (NCBI taxonomy): domain Eukaryota; kingdom Metazoa; phylum Chordata; class Amphibia; order Caudata; family Salamandridae; genus Triturus; species Triturus cristatus. The sequence continues at coordinate 408,468,944 of NC_140588.1, read as the reverse complement.
GCTTCAGACAGCTGTTTGTCATCCACTCCACAACACTTTCCATGCAGGGTGCTAAGCTGTCAGAATCACTGTTGGATCTGGGATCTAGGGAGACCACCAATTGTGTGTCATCTGTATAGGATATCATGGAGACATCAAACTCTTGGGCTATCCGTGCTAGTGGGCCCATGTTGTCATTAAACAGTGTGGGACTGAGCGAGGAACCATGAGGCACCCTGCAAGTCAATGGCATCGTCTTAGAAAAAAGGTTGGCTTCCATAACTTGAAAAGTTCTGCCCTGCAGAAAAGATGACAGCCACTCTAGGGCTTTATCTTGGATGCCAAGGTCCAGCAGCTTATTTCGCAAAGTATGGTGGTCCACAGTATCGAATGCCACGCTAAGGTCAGAAGTAGTATAGCGGCTGACCTTCCTTGGTCTAGCGTCGTTTTAAGTTCCTCTACCACTGCCAAGAGTGCTATCTAGTGCTATGCTGTGCGCGGAAACCCATCTGTGTGGTATGGAGGCATTGGTTTGTTTCCATAAACTCCATCAACACTCTATTTACATGCTTCTCTAACAGTTTACTGACAAATGGCAGAAGTGAGATGGGACGATAGTTCCCTAGTTGGGCCTAAGTTCGATTTTTTGGGGAATGGTCTGATTATTGCATTTTCATGCACTTGGTACTTTGCCCGACCCTAGTGAGAGATTCATGATTTTAGCTAGTGTCGGGAGCAGAATCTTTGTAACCTTTTTAAGAACATGGGGTAGTGCAGGGTCTAAGGGGAAGCCTAATTTCACTGCATCCATCTGTAATCCCACATCCTCTGTGTTAACTGGTGGGAAGCTAATGATAATGGGCGTAGAAGGAATCTGCGCCTGATCTCTTTTTTGACTTCATAGATATCTCACTCCTGGTAATGAAGGAGCTATAAATGTCCGTAACATTTTTGAGGAAGTAAGTGGCTAGCTGGTTGCATCTTTCATCCATAACCTCAGCAGTGTGGTTGTCGTGTGCTAGGTAAGTTAGAGATTTGACCACTGAGAAGAGTTCCTTCGAGGAATTCTGGGCCTGTTTAATCTTTAGCTCCAATTTTTTTGCCTATGCCTCTTTGATACTATTGTGGTACAGTCTAATAGCTGCCTTATACCATGCTTTGAGTTGTAAGTCATAAGTCTTCCTCCATTCCCTTTGAGTTTTTTGCAGTTTTTCTTTAAAGATACTAGTTTTTAGTGTTAAACCATGGTGCCTTTTTGGGCGTGGATTTTGGTTTAGTATATGTTTTAGGGGCCATATTATCAAATGATGGTGTAATCCAGCTTTCCCAGTTGGAGTATGCTTCTTCAGCTTTATCCTGTGTCTTAGTAGCCAGTGAAGTTAGGAGATCCCTCCATGTGTCTGTGTTCAGCTTAGACCAGTTTCTTGTCTTCGTAACTACCGAAGGTAGGTATTTGCTTTCCAACTTCCCTATTGCCAAGTGCAAATGGGATGAAAAAAGTGGTCTGACCAGGGTACTGGTGTTGGGAGAGAGACTGAGATATTAGGGTAGTTTGAGATTAATTAATCAAGTAAGTCAATAATATCAGTCGATCTTCATTGTTGCAAATCTATTTCTGGAGTTTTTTCAAAAGCTTTCTGTTTATTCTCAGTCTCATGTGTTCTTGCGTCAGGCCCACTCTCAGCAAAGTAAGTTCATTCAGGAGCTGAGTACCTTTGATTAGGCACCCATGTTCTCTTTGATCTCATGATTACTTGCTGTTCATCCATCATTGTCACTTTGCTCACTTGTCTCTGTTTCTTCCTTGTTTCTGTGATGTATCCCTCTGATACAACAGCTCTCAGCCTTTCAACCAATCCCTGGCCACCTTTCTCTTCTCAGCCCTCCTCTGGCTGGACTGTTTGTCCCTTCTTCAGTCTCAGAGTTATTGCTAATAGTTTCTTCAGCTTGGTTAACTGTAGCTACTCTCGGCCCTATCACTACAGGCTCTGCACGTGCATCGAGTTGGCTGTGAGACACTTGTGGACAATCTTCTTCCCCTCTGAGAATTCAATTTGCACTGGAGTGGAACTCTGCACGTCAGTGGTTGTTGGCACTGCTTCTTCATCCTCTTGTCTCACACTCTAGGTGTGGGAGGCATGGACCCAGTTTGGAAGGCCCGACACCTCACAGCAGGGTTCATCTCAAAGATAAATTGAGAAGGGCCATGCCAGTGGGGCTCCAGCCATGACTTCTGCATGTGCTTCTTCACCAGACGCCAGTCTTCTGGACTAAGGTCATGGCACTGTTCTTGCCTTGGAACCCAATCTAATGAGAGACAGAATACACTATGTCAGCCAGTCCTTTGCAGTGCCAAGAACCATTTCATCCATAATATTCACAAGCGCAGTTGCACGCATGGCAAGAAGTCTCATGGCCCTCCCCATCAGACTTTCATGGGGGGACAATCCTGTACCTCGATAAGGAGTGCTTTAGAGACTCATCAGTACCAAGGGAATGGCATCAGGCCACTTGAAGGATGAGGATGCACACACCTTTGCAATTTGGGACTTTAGTGTCCCATTGATTTGTTCAATGATGCCAGGTGCCTCTTGTAAATACAATGGGACCTGCAGAGCTAAACACAGGTTCCTCATGATTTCAATTTGAATGGGTTCCATGATCTGACTCCAAAGAAACAAGTAGGCTGAACTGAGGAATCAACTCCCTCAATATTAGTTTGGCCATATTGAGACTTTCATTTCTTTTATTTGGGTACGATTCCACCGAATGAGAAAAGATGCACACAACCATGATGCATCTGAGCAAAGTCAAGTTGCATGCGATTAATGAGACCACCTAACTTTCCTAAGTGAGTCATGGCCATAACTGTCCTCCTTACCTTATTTAACTGCTGACAAGTAACTTATCTTCAAAAACAACAGTTGATGGACAGAATGCAGAACAATGTCATACATTCACCCCAGTACAGAGATCTGGGCCTAAATCCATCGCTTTTTTGTTCACCATGCCATTCCAGTTTGAACCCAGCCATATGCAAATCAGCCTTGACCCTGTGCCTCATGGGAACAGTCCAGCCCGAACTTCCAAGCCAGGTCCTCCCTGGACTGGAACCAAGCATCCTAGGACCGGTTTCGGGGTTTCACCCCTCTTCAGCCAGGATAGCTTGATTCCCGTGGCATGGAGAGCACGGGTCTCATGTCTGAGCATACCCGTCCCACTCGGGGTGACAAATGCAAAAACAACAGTTGATGGACAGAATGCATCATCCCCTTTGGTATCGCTTTGTTCACCCTAAGTTGGCAGGGTATGCCCAGACGTGGGTCCCTTGCTCACTTTGCCACTGGATTCAAGATAGCCTGGCTGATGAGGGTCATGAACCCGAAACCGGTCCCAGGATGCTTGTTTCCAGTCCAGGGAAGACATGGCTTGGCAGTTTGGGTTGGACTGTTCCCATGAGGCACAGGGTCAGACTGATTTGCATATGGCCATGTCTGAACTGGGGTGGTGGAGTGAGCTAAAGAATGATGATGGATTAAACCCAGATCAGTTGACTGGGGGTGAGTGTTTGATTTGCTCAAACGCTCCGTCCATCATCCCCTTTGGTATCGCAAGAAACTTATCTTCAGCATTGGTTTACTGCAGTGTCACAGAAACAGGGATTGAACCAGTGAGTATTAAAGAGACAAACCATAGGGTATCTCCCTATATAGATAGGACCAGGACCTGGCCTGGGGAGAAAACAGAGCACCCGGTAGGATGGGTGCCCATCTGTTGAAACCCAGATCTCATCCTGATTTTTCCTACATCTTGTGAGACCCACATTTCCTGCTCATCGTTTGGGGATTCCTCCTGCAAGTTCTTAATCTCCTCTAATACATCAGCAACAGCCAACAATAGGCTTGAATCAACATCAATTCTGAATCACATGAATTATCTCTATTCGATGTACATGACTCAAGAGCGCAATAATGCCATTTCATCCAAATAGCATTTTTCAGCTGGCACAAAGCCCCATCCTCTCTTGTGTACTGCACATTCGACAAGCCCTATTTCAGCAGGCAGTTGCAGAGCATCGACCAAGTCCATCATACAATTCCCATTTTTAATTGGGGAGCCAGAAAACATCATGAAACTTTTCTGGGACAACTGTCCAAAGTCGTTGACCACGCCAAACCTGTTCTGGCTATCAGTATAGAAAGTGAATCTCAAATAATTAGAGACGCAGCATGCTCTAGTATGAGCTATCAGTTCAGCCACCTGTGCAAAGGTTATATTTCACAAATAGGAGGCTTTCACTATTCCTTCTAAGGTGCATACAGCATAAGCTGCTCTCAGGATTCCTCATCTATCTCTCAAATAACAGCCGTCCACAAACAAAGTACAGTGCGCCTCTTCCAGAGGGATGTCTTGAATGTTGGGTCTTGGCTTAGTAGGCAATTCCATCACACCCAAACAGTCATGGTCCCCGCTGTCATCACCTTCATCATCAGGCAATGGCAACAGTGTAGCAGGTTTAAGACAAGTGCAACGTCTTAGCATAGCAGTTTTAGCAGCAAGTATCACCTGTGTGCACCATGTAAGCCTATTATTTGTCATCTGTTGTGTTCGAGTACAGTTTACTAAGATTTCAGCAGAATGGGAAGCCATCATTGTATGTCAACACCTTATACAATACCTTCACTCTGCTGAATTCTGACACTGACTGTAGCCACGGCCTTTAGGCAACCCGGCAATACTGCAGCTAACGGGTCAAGTGCGGCAGAAAAGTAGGCAACAGGACATCTAGATTCTCCATTGGTCTGTTTTAAGAAAGACAGAGCACACCCTTCTTGTTCATAGCAGTAAAGAACAAAATCCTTTTCATAATCAGGCATTCCTAGAGCTGGGACACAACAGAGACTTTCTACCCCCATGGGCAGCGGGCCCAGAGGGTCGTTAATTTTTATCAGGTTTTGGGCCCGTCGCCCACGAGGCATGCAGCAGGCCCAGGGGGCATTTTTTTTATGTGTAGGGCCTGCTGTCCACAGGGCACGTGGTGGGCCCAGATTTCAGCACTTTTGTGCAAAGCGCTGGCTTTTTACAAAACTGCTGATTATTTTGTTCTTTTGCAAATCGCAAAATCCTGGAGGGTCTGGTCGGGGATTGGAGGATATTAGCATTATGGGGTCTTTGCATTTGCACATTTTTCATTGGCATCACATTCATGTTTGTTATCTGACCATCATTTTGCATTAAATTTGGGTTGAGCCTACATTTGCTTTCGCAGTGCCCCACCTTGTTCCAATAATGGCACGGATTAGTCTTTTTCAATTTGGTTTTGTCTGTTCCTGAAATCAACGGACATTCCTCGCCCTGTACCTTGCGGGACAACATTTCCATTCTGCATCATCGAACCAGAACCTTGAACCCTGCATTCTTGCACCAATACCCCAACCATAACCTAATTGTGCCACATATGGGCCATTTTGAAATCCTTTCTATGCCAGCTTTGTTTGTGATGACAGGAATTTCTCCTTAATTTTCTTCTATCTCACTTCTAAATCATGACTGCAATACTAAGCATACCTCAGTATTTTGTCAAGGGGTTTTGACAGCCAACAAAATACATTCAGCAGAATAGTGGGGCTAATTTGTGGGCACAACCCAAGATCAAACTGAAACTTAAAATTACTAAGATTTCCCCTTTCTGGATTTTTTACCCAACTATGCTGTCTGAAAAAGCTGCATGAGCCTCTTGAAATAAGCATGCACAGACACTTTAGATTCTTGAGTATTCTGTGATCAACCTTCGTTTCAAAAAGGCAAGGCCTGATTGTGTTTTTCCACACCAACTGGAGAAGGTGCATGAGTTCAAGCATCCCTGGGTGGCTCATCAGTTGTACACTGTACTGATACCTTGCACTCTGCCCACAAATCGTTACGGACTACAATATCAAAGAAAGTATTCAAATCTTACCATGGCATTTGATCTGCCTCCTTTCAACTTTACAAAGCCTCTGAAAGCTGCCCAGGTTATGTCCCCCACAAGATGTCTGTCCCTATGTGCTGATCCTTGCCAATGTTCCTCACCTTCCTGCTGACTTGGTTGAATGTGGGGAACAATTGAATCATAAAGCTATTCACTTGTTGGCAAAGAATTTTAATTTCAATGTATAGAATTCCAGACATATTTTTTTTGCCAGGAGTGTTCACTGGTGGGACTTTCAATCAAAATATGGAGGGCGACTGTGTTGAGCTCGATTTCCGGAAACTCACTTTTTTGCTCAGCCTGTTGTCTCGGGTCAAAGACTGCTCTTTGAGCAATTAATCGATTGCTGTGCTACAATTGGGATACTTTTATAGGCCCCCTATTATTCTCGAACGTGGGTATGGAGTCTTTCTTCCTGGGGATTCGATGTGGTCAATTGATCGTGTTCTTGATTTGCAAGGGGGACTTGGGGGGCAGCCGACCATAGGGAGGTCTGCCCCCTCCCGGGTATTTTGGGGAAGTGGAGCAGTTGGACGAGTGCTCATGGTTCAGGCAGGTTTTGGGCTACTTATGAAGCTCCATTTGGGGATATATATACAGCCATGTTAAGGTATCAGCCACCCTTTTGTCTGGTGACATGGTGGCTGGTACATGGTAGTAGTTTTTGTGGGAGTATCGCGATTAGAGTTTGGCAGTAGTATCTGCAGTGAGTTCGATCTACTTACTTTAGCCATTGAATTGTGTTTATAAGAAGATGGCGGCATCAGGCGTGTCCTCTGAAAACATGGTGGCCCAAGTGTTGCAGCTGCTTGCCAAGTTAGGGTGTCTCTATTTACACCTCTACTTACTTGTAGAAGGTGCGCTGCATCGTAGCGGTCACCCCGTGAGGACGGCAGAAGAGGGGGTTGCATCCGCAAAGCTTGCATGCTCCCTGCCACGCCAGACCCCGGATCTGCAGCATTGTGGCCAGGTGAGCAGGTGGGGCTGCTCTCGTACGAGGAGAGCGTCCCTGAAGCAGTGGGCCTACCTTATCGGTGCCTTACATGTAATAAAAGAGAAGGTTTGGGCCTGACAAGTAGGTCCACCTGCTAGGTCAGCATGGCAGTTCAGAACTGCACATACAGACACTGCAGTGGCTGGTCTGAGACTTGGTTGCAGGCTGCTCATGCGGGTGGCACAATCAGTGCTACAGGCCCACTAGTAGCATTTGATTTACAGGCCCTTGGGCACCCAGAGTGCACTTTACTAAGGACTTACCAGTAAATCAAATAGGCAAATAATGTTTCACAATTTACACCAGAGAGCATATGCACTTTAGCACTGATCAGCAGTGGTGAAGTGCCCAGAGTCCTAAAACCACCAAAGGCGAGCTTTAGGCAAGCACGTCTGCGCCCGTCCGCATCCGTATGGGGCCAGGGGCTCACCACTATGCCCAAAATCTCATCTACACGCCAATAGAACTGAAAGATTTGGTCTCGCAAGATAGACAACTGCATGACCTGCCTCTCCAACATAAATTAGATGAACTTGGTCTCCTTTATCCAGGCCGGTTGCCAAACCTCTGTTACTACAGGGACAGTTGTCAGACCTCAAATCAAATAACTTTTTTCACCCACTCAAAAACTAAACAATTAGTAAAAGAATTAAACATAATGTACCTAAATACTTATTCCATGGTCAAACACCAACTGGAACTCTTTAACCTTCTAGACACTGACTCTCCGGACACGTTGCTCTTAACAGAAACTTGGCTGACAGATGAATCCACCCCAGATATCCTAACTGCGCTCCCAGATAATTATTACCTCCTACTAACTAACAGATCAACAGAAAGGAAAGGGGGTGGGGTGCAGTTGCCATAAAAAAAGGACTATCATTCTCTGCCATCTCTCCGTTAAAGATAACTGTAGTAGACAACCTAGTTATCAAACTCTACTTCCCCAAATAACACTGTTGCCTGTGTACTTCTGTATTGGCCGCCCACTTCTATGCCAGATTTCCCTAAAGCATTTACAAACTGTATGGCATCTCTGATAGTGGACTATGATAACGTTCTGATCATTGATGACATTAACTACTGGGCTAATGAGGCAGATGGGGGAAAGAGCGCCATGGAACTGACCAGTGACCTTCAAGTTTTGAACCTCACACAACACATCCAAAGACACACACACATTAAAGGTCATACACTTGACCAAGTTTGGTCTATTAACCTCAACCTGCAGAAATTAGCAATCCAACCCTGCTTATGATCTGATCACTACACAGTTAGTTTTACTGTGTGTGATATCACTCTTCCCAATACTACGTCTAATTCCCCGGGATCCTAACCGTAAGACTAGCAGGCAGTTTCTGGTTATGGGCCTTGTTATAGCTAGACGGTGCATCGCGATTCACTGGTTAACCCAGCAGGGGCACTTACTGGCGAAATGGAAAACAGACTTAAAGGAGTGGGCTCTGGCCGAGGAGGGGCATATGCGTGCCACTAGAAGGGATGGTAAACTACCTGAGGTATTGCTGCCGTGGGGGGGTGGTGATTCAGTAAGTAACTGGACATGCCTCACAATCCATGCAGGGGTCACGAGAGGGGACGACTGCCAGTGGGGGGCAAGCCCCCAGCCACAAGGAGAGGAATGTGGAGACCCCAAACGAGCATTGAGATACATGGACCTCTACTTAGACAGACCCGGCGGGGTGGGGGAGGGGATGGGGGGTGTTTGTTTTGGGGAGTGGTTGGGAGAGTTGGGGGGTAGGGGTTAGCTGGATACAGTTAAGATAATATGCCAAGATACAAAAGCAACAAAGTAAACCGTGAATGCTTGGACAACGTCCAAAGGACTGCGAATTGGACTGAATTCCCGAGTTCATTGTTGGGCTTGTTCCATACCTCGTCTGAGGTGGAAGTGTTATGTACTTGTGTTGGTATATGAACGTGATATGCAGGTTGAAAGAAAAATCTAACAAAGAAATTTTTTAAAAATCACTCTTCCCAATACTACGTCCCTTCCAAAGTGTCTATCCAGGAATTGGAATTGCGCCAACTTAAAACCCTTATGCGAGACCCTGAACCATAAATTGCCAGCAAGCCCGGACAATATAGATAAATTGGAGAAAGAAATCACCAACTGGCAATTGAACGCTATTAACACCCATGCAACTCTACAGAGCCAAACCTCTCGCGTCAGGCAGCGTGAAGCATCCAAAGGGTTCACTGCTGACCTAAAATCAGCCAAATTTAAAACACAACTAGGAGAAAGGAAATGGCTAATCGTCTATTCGATAGAATCTACAGAACTTTACAACAAAAATCTTATGGCCTACAAAAAAGCCATCATGGAGGCAAAAAAGCAGTTTTTCTCCAACAAAGTACTTAACTCTAACAACAAAGTAAAAGATATCTTCAACACAGTAAGGGAGCTATCTAACCCCGATCATGTGACCCCCCCCTCCATACCTGCTACTTAGAAACTATGTAATGATCTGAATTCTTTTTTCTCAGATAAAATTAAGAAAATTCTGAATTCTATAGACTCCAACAACAGGGACGTGATTGAACCGCCTGTAATCACTAACACCCTCTCCATGGCTACTCTCTCATGCCTGAGCAATGAACAGTTCCTGAAACTTCTTAACAAAGTAAAATCAGATCACATACAAAAAGCCATATTCTCAGTATTTCCCGAGACTATCCTCTCCCTACGGACCCTATCCCTTAGCCAAGGGACGGTTCCACAAGCCTTCAAAGAAGCAGTGATTATCCCTCTACAGAAAAAACAAGGGGTCGACCTGCAGAGGCTGGACAACAATAGGCCTATTTCATTTCTGCCACTTCTGGCCAAGGTATTTGAGACACACGTTGCAAAACTCTTTAGCACCTTTATGGAAGACACTAATGTTTTAGATCCACATCAGGCAGGTTTCCCGTTCGTCCCACTCTACTGAATCTATCATTCTATCCGTCATGGATGATCTAAAAGCAAAGGTTGATGTTGACTGCACTCAAGCCCTGATCTTCCTGGACCTGTCTGTGGTGTTCGACACAGGTGCGGCTCGAAAGTGGTTTCAGTCCTTCTTAGTAGACCGGAGACAATCAGTGTGGCTCTCTCTCACCTTACAAATCCGGCACAAGCAACCTCAATTGCGGAGTACCTCAGGGTTGTCTCTGCACCTTTACAACGTATATATCAGACCCCTCATATTCACGCTCCGTCAGATGAGTGTGAAGATCTATAACTATGCTGACGACATGGAGCTCATCTTCTTTATAGATGATTCCATAAATTCTAAGGAGTGCCTTAAGAATACTATGCTGTTTATGAGAAACTGGATGAATAAAAATCAGCTAAAACTTAATTCCGATAAAACTGAAATCATTTTCCCTCACAATAAACTTGAGCATTGGACCCCAACTCATTGGCCGCAGAACTAGGACCTGCACCTGCCCCTAAGAACTTGATTAAAAGCCTAGGCATTCACATTGACTCTGAGCTCACCGTGAACTCACAGATTGGGGCAGTCACTTCAGCCTGTTTCTTCCAACTTAGGAAACTGCGCAAAATCAGAAGGTTTATCAGCAGGGAGGCCAGCATCCAAATCATCATCACCTTGATTCTATTTAAATTGACTATGCCAATGCAATCTACCTAGGCCTCCAGCGCAACCACTGTCTGCAGCTGATACAAAATCAGGCAGCAAGAATTATCTATCAACAAGGCCGACGCTGTCACGTTATACCACTGCTGAAGGAGCTGCACTGGCTCCCAGTGGAGAAGCGTTCCATGTTTAAAACAGGATGCACCTGTTCAAAGCCATTCATGGTACTGGCCCAAAGTGCATTTCCTTAAAAATTCACAGGTATTCCCCAACGTGCACTTTAAGATCCATGCAAATGAATCTACTGGTGGTACCGGGTTTCAGACGTATATGCACGGGAGGATCGCGCTTCTCAATTCAGGGACCCAAGTTCTGGAACGCTCTTCCCACGTCATTGAGACTTGAAACTAACCATTTGCGCTTCAGGAAAAAGCTGAAGACCTGGCTTTTCTAGCAAGCTTACAGTTAGACTTGGACTTCTTAGCGGTTCTCCAAGGAGGGAATAAGCAATTATTTCAGCGCCAAGAAACCTGTTGAACGTGCGCTCTACAAATTTTCAATAACATAACATAACAAAAACAGTTCAGAAAAAAATAGGAGGAAGAAGGCAAAAAGTTTGGGGATAACCCTGCAAAAAGGGCCAGGTCCAACGGTAATATGAAACCTTACATACTTGTTTCATTGTTATTTTCATCTAAGAATAGATTTAAGATTTAGGACGCCCTATTGTAATCCATGTAAATTTATACCGAGTGCCTACGAAAGGGACCTTATTCCGGAATCAAGGATCACTCTAGTGTACCTGGCCTCTGGGTAAAAGGCATGTTCGAGCCAGCCACCAATATCAAAACCTATTCTGTTCATGGTGCTAACTAGGGTCTCTCTCTTTGGAGATACAAATTGCCTCGTTAGGATGGTAGTTTTTTGGCTAATTGAAGCATCAAACCACAGTATAAATGGCAATTATGCACTCAATAACTGTGATTCAAAAACACCACATTTTAAACAAATCACTGTGGCAGCCCACTTGTTACAAGCATAGGCAAAGCCAATAGTTGTGGCCTCTGCAAGCTTGTGTGATGGTTATTTTGTTTAATTTTTTATTGCAAGAATGTGATACAAAAATAAACTAAAAAAGAAAACACGCAGCCGCATGAACATGGCTGCTATATGCTTGTTGTTAAATAACATGCCTTAAATTTGTGGCATGCATTTCATTATTATCTGTGAAGTAGACAAGAATAAATCACCACCTAATCAAGCACTCAAATTGCAGAGTGCTTCAAAGATAGAATATCACCTAAACCCTCTACAACATCACCTTTAAAAATAAAGACAGAAAATAAATGTTTTAACTGGGGGTCTGAGGTGCAATCAAAATCAAAATAAATAGCTAGCATATCAAATTAATAGAAAATAAACAAATTAAATAAAACTCACTTTAAATTAGATGTGCCATTGTAGATAAATGAACTATTCTTCAGTGTATGTTAAAGCTGACTCAAAGGCTGGACCTAAAAAGTGAACCATACACTGCCCCTCCCCTCCACATATCACATCACTAGATGGTTGTCTAGTTTTCCAAAAAGGACCCTGTTTCAATACTAGTGAACTTTTTTAGAAATATTCTTTGCATAACAGTATCTAAGGAGATACGAAGGTCTAAGTAGATCACATCCATTCACTCTTCCTTCATATATTTCCTCAGCTATACAGTCAAGTAATCCAATGAGACTTGTTTTGCATGTTTTTTCTGCACCTTGAAAATCCAAGTGATAACTGATTCTGTAACATCAATTTATTTATGTTCCAAGTTATGTATTAAATGACTCACCTCGGACATCTGACAGCTTGGCCAACTGGTCCACAATTAATAGCCTCCTCTGAAAATGTATTTTTGTAGCTTTCTATTTATCCAGAGCCTTCCATCTTTCTGTTAAAACGTGTTCCCAGTGCTTTAGCTTCCATCCAGTGCCTCTTCTTTATGGTCAACATCTGTAGGATTTATTTGTTCACATATGTTCTGCATGAATAATTGACATTTATGTGAATGCATGAATGTGGATCATATGGAAAACTTTTAGTTTGTCCGCAATACTCTGCTGGATGTGCTGGTTTAAAATGTCTGTCTAGAACAAGATTTGTACCGTAAGCCTTCCCTGCCAGTACAAAATACTATATCTCAACACATTATTAAACATTCCGGGGCTCATTTACAAGCCCCTTGCGCCGTCGGTACGTCACTTTTACCCATGTTGAAAGTGACGCACTGGTGGAGCAAGGGACTTGTAAATAAGCCACTCCACATGTTAGATGTGTGCTGTATAGTGCAGCACACATACAAATAGGGAATGTGTGGAGATATAAAAACATTCCTGCAAGTTAGCCCCAGTTTACTTGATGGACCTTTTTTTTACATAAAACCTGGGCTGCCAATCCTAGTAGGTTGGGCTTTGCATCAAATGCTATGGTTGCTTGTCTTGATCTGCACAGCCCAAGTTACACCCATGTAACACCCCATTGACGGAAAGTGGCGTAAAGTAGCACAAACCGTTGTTTGCATTGAGAAAATAGCACCTTTCCAGTGCAAAATACCTTTAGCGCAGGAAAATAAATATGCTTCCAACACTCTGCGCCATTGTGCGTGATCTGGCACCAGCGCAAATCTTGGAAAACCTGCCCCATACTGTGTCTGCCACAGTTCCATCACTCTACCAGTCATCAGATTTTGGCCCTGATTTTCTTAGTCCATAACAGCACAGGTCGCTTTTGAAGAGTAGCATTCAAATGTTTATTAATCTCTCCGTGGCTGGACCTGGGGTTATTAGCATGGTGTGGAGGTGATAGGAACAATTATAGTGTATTCCAACGAGGAAGGGAACCTAGTCAACACTCCCTATCCAGGCAGAGAAAGTGTTGAAAGAGCCATTCAGAATGGGTTCAGTTTGTCTATGACTTTATGAGAGTGTGTCTCAGGGTCACCAGTAGTTTTTTCTCACTAAGTAAACAATTACATGAGCTTGAGTTCACAAATGCAATGGGTAAAGTGCAATGGTACTGAAGAGTAAAATGCAGGCTGGAGGCAGTATTGAAAAGTAAGGAGGAGGGGGTAAACCGCGGACCGACTGTACGACATAAAGATAGCAATAGGACCGGATACCAGAGATGATGTTAGGGGCTGAAATCACACACACGCCCAATGGTGCAAAGTTTGCATTTGTTGCTAGGAAGACTGTGGGCCAGCACAGGGAAGGAGAGCAGCAGAGGGACATTTTTAATGAATAAGTATCTGCACTACTTTCTTACCCTTATAGAACCTTATAGAATGTAGCACAACAACCTTGGCTGCTATGATGCACTAAAAAATAGCAAACCTGCCCTATGTTGTTTATTTCCGCCTCTCCCCAGGGCGAAAATCCATTGCTCTACAGGATTACCAAAGCGATGCAGCATGGAGAGATGTTCCTGAGAGACCATGAGTGTGGAAGCTTGGGGGGTCCTGAGCCACCCTAGAGTCCTTAAGTGTGGAAGCTTTAGGGCTACTGAGCCACCCTAGAGTCCATAAGTGTGGAAGCTTGAGGGCTCCTGTGCCACTCTAGAGTCCATGAGTGTGGAAGCTTGAGGGCTACTGAGCCACTCTCGCGTCCATGAGTGTGGAAGCTTGGGGGGTACTGAGCCACCCTAGAGTCCTTAAGTGTGGAAACTTGAGGGCTACTGAGCCACCCTAGAGTCCTTAAGTGTGGAAACTTGAGGGTTCCTGAGCCACCTAAGAGTCCATGAGTGTGGAACCTTGAGGGCTCCTGAGCCACTCTAGAGTCCATGAGTGTGGAAGCTTGAGGGCTCCTGAGCCACTCTAGAGCCCATGAGTGTGGAAGCTTGAGGGCTCCTGAGCCACTCTAGAGTCCATGAGTGTGGAACCTTGAGGGCTCCTGAGCCACTCTAGAGTCCATGAGTGTGGAAGCTTGAGGGCTCCTGAGCCACTCTAGAGTCCATGAGTGTGGACGCTTGAGGGCTCCTGAGCCACCCTGAGGAGCCTCGGCCAAGCATCTGAGACTATGCTGCTGGACTCTTGTCATACAACCCGAGCTTCTTCCCACATAGGCATTGGGTAGGCACCTCGGCATCATATTGGGTCAATGCTAATTGGGTATATTGGTAAGAGCTTCAAAGCCTACCACAGAATATCATGCAGGACCTCTACTGAAAATCATGAAAGGTTTTATACGCCGCTGCCGTGGGTTGATAGACATGTTGTGCTCCGAGGTCGTGCAGTCACTTAGGATTATCTCTCTCTGGCAACTCCTCAGCATCTCTTTCCTAAAGCTTGCTGCATGTACACAGCTTATGTTCTTTGCTGACATCCATGTTATACGCATTAGCAGTACTGTATGCCCCCAACAGCCCCAATTAGCTTCCACCCGTTGCATCCACAGCCCAAGTGTCCAGTGTAAATTCAGTTACAGGGGCCCTTGCAGGAGGATACCATGGTTATGTGACTGCGTAAGGCTGTTTTACACCAGCAGCAGGTTCCATCCATTGCATAAATATTTGCTGCTCTTGGATGTTCATCCTAAACTCACTATCAGAAGTCATCCAGAAGATCTAAAAAGCTTAGACACTCATCAAAGCATGCCAACGGCACAACTTGCAAAGGTGTCTGCTGTAGGGTTACCACCTGGCAGGTTTTATATGCCTGCCGGCTCAAAAATGTGGCAAATCACCTAAACCCAGTAGTGAAAAATCCCCTAAAGCTGGTATTTTGCCCCTCATCAGCGAATACTTCAAGCAGTAAATGTTAAAATAGAACACTCCCTATAAGGGTTCTAATGCTGCCCTGGTGAACCCTGACCGACCAATAAAGTAAAGATGGAAAGCCCATGTTAAAGATGAATACAGACTACTGCATGTTTGCTTGTGGAGAAGTGTGGCTCAATGATTAGAGCGGCAGACCCTGATGCAGAGGTCTAGCCCGGGACCAGGGTTCAATTCCCTGCCTCGGCGGGTCTTGGGCTCAAAAATTCCACGGACCTGATAATTCTCGCCTTGGTGCCATTCCAATCATGGAGTCCCACTCTGCAACTCTGGGCAATAGCTTGCTTAATCTCCACAATGGCCCCCACAACGCTAAGGATGCCTGGCCTCCACCTTGGGGTTGCCCAGGAGTGGATGCCTCACTGGGAAAGCCAGGATGGGTTCCACAGCGGTATTTGTACAAGCGCCTTGAGACCCTTGCGGGTGAGTAGTGTGCTATACAAGTATCAATTTACATTTACATGTTAAGATATACTTATCATACCTAAGAATCATGCCCGGGCTTCTGCAGGATCCTAAAACATGATGGGCGGGGATTTTTCTGAGGGAAAGAGGGAGACCTTAGTCCACTGTAGTGAGTGAGATGCTGTGATGGCATATGCTGAGCTGACTGCTCGGATCTTATGTTTAGAAACTGCTGCGTAAAGCAACTAAACACGCAGAACAGGCTCTTCAGCAAAGCAGAGCTCACCTCACATGAGTCAACAGTGACAGGCATGCAGAAAAGTGCCTTTGTGGCAGGATCAGATCTCAGCAGGCTTGTCAAGTGTAGTTTATTAAATTGAGATAAGCACCACTCACAGTGGCCTCTTACATATTCTCTGCCTGATGCTGCAGACTTGACAGTGCTTGGAGTGTGCTGTCCTGTGCAAGAGATTTTCCAGATAGTCCTAATGCAGTGGGAAATATAAAGGACTTGACATTAATTTTCAAGGGATTTCCACAATCACTTAACAAACTAATAACCTTACTAGCCGGAAAAGAAGAAACGAAGCCCTATATTCATTTCTGAACAGGTTTACTGCTGCCAATAGATTCTCTTAATGTAGCATACACGTGATTGTCGAGTGATTGTCGAATCTGCGTTTCAACTTATCCGTTTTAAACCACAAAAAAACATTAAAGGATGAGAAACATGTCTTCAGGTTCTTATTCGTACTTCCTGTTGTAATTCCTGAAACGGAGTAGACGAAATTGTCAAAAGAAAAACTCGACTGTGACAAACTAACCCGTGAAGGTATTGTCTGACCAGCGCTGCTCGTTCTAAGTGTCCTCGGACACCAGTAATTGCTGTTTGGACTGCCATGTTAGCTTTTATGGGGAGGATTACAATGCGCCGCGCCGCTGCGGCTGAAAGGGGGCTGTACGCTGGGCCTCCATGAACAGAGATATATGTTACCATGCTTGAAAAGGCCTTCTGTGTGGCCTCGGTGAGAGAAAACTCCCACACTGTGCCGCCAAGCAGCATTAGTCCAGCGCAGAAGGCACACAAATCTCGAACTGGGCTGCAGCCAAGAGGGGCATCCAATATGGCGATGCCTCCTTGGGCGTGCAATGCATACGTCGCAGCAATGCAGGGGCGAATGAAAGACCACTGGGGCCAGGGGTAGTAGGGCAGCACCTTTCTCGGGAATAGAATAGCCAGCTGTTTACATTTGCAATTCTGTAAGGGTCGTGCTAGTAGATGAACCAGAAAGTAAGTTAAACTTTCAGTACAAGTCAACTCCATCTGCTTTTTAGATCTGACTTAAGCCAAGACCTTTCGATTAAAAAACAAGATATATATATCTTTTTAAAATGTAATATAATATAGATATATATTATCTACTGGCGGTCGCTAGTAGATAGTTATAGTTAGGACCGTGTTTCCATAGGAAATCTGAAAATTCTATTTTGAATAACTTTGGCGCCGGTTGACGAATCCTCGCAAAATTTTCAAAACCAGTGGGGCGCTCCGCTCAGCTCCTACCCTGAAAGTCTCGGGGTGATTCGTCAAGCGGGGGCTGAGAAAAAAGGGGGGTCCCAAAACGCGTTTTCCCCATGCATTTTCCCGTTGGACCTTTAGTCGAAGGTACAGCCCGAACGGCTGAACAGAATTACTTGAAATTTGGCAAAGAGGTAGTCCTCAGGTCAGGCATGTGCCTTTTGCATATATGGAGCCAATCTGTTCAGTATTTCCCGAGAAAATTGCAGTTAAAAGTACATAAATATCTATAGCCGCGCACGGTGCGCGCACGGTGCGCGCACCCTATCGTGCGCGAGCGTAATTCTGATTGGTGGTTACATGTCAGTCAACGTACGAATTGGTCGAAATCAGGAAGTGTCGTCCGCCATTTTGTTTGTTTTGGGTGCGACAGTGAAAAAGAGAGGTGGCGAACGTGAAAAGGGGGCAGGGTAGAAAGTTCCTGACCCCCTAGCCTTTGTCAGGGGGTCTCTAAAGGACCCCGAAGGGTGAAAAAACATTTTTTTTTTTTTTTTTTAAATCGCGGGGTGCGCGCACGGTGCGCGGGCGGTGAAAAACCTTAAAAAAAAAAATATAATAATACATACATAACTTAGCATTTAAAAAACCGTACAAATTCACTTAAAAAACCATAGGTTTCACACACGTTATAGTTAGGAATTAGCATTTAAAAAACCTTGCAAATTCACTTAAAAAACCATAGGTTTCACACATGTTATAGTTAGGTGGACAATTCACTCATAAAAAACCAATGAAATTCCCCCGTTATAGTTAGTTGAGATAACTATAACTCGCGCGACCGCCACTCTATCACAAGGATGATGTCATCAGTGATGTCATGAGTGATGCCACTGACCATTTATTTTATTTTTATTTATTTATACTCTTATATAGCGCAGGAACTCGACCCCCGAAGGGGTATCTCCGCGCTTATGGTTACCAAAGAGCACAGATCTTATCTTATGCAGGGAGAGTACCTAACAGGAGCCTAACAGCCGGCAAATAGGAACGTTATCAAAGATTTTTTAAAGATTGGAAGGTTAGTAACGTTTTTAAGAGCAGAGGGCAAAGAGTTCCAAATGATTGGTCCTTTGTAGGACAAAGCACGTCCTCCCTGCCTGGCTTTTTTTATCCTGGGAACTATAAGTTGTTGCTGACTGCTGGAACGCAGGGTACGACTAGGCGTGTAAGGTTTGAAAAGTTCTTTTAGGTATTTTGGTCCATGGCCGAATAAACAACTGTGAATAATACAGCAGATTTTAAATTTTACCCGCTGTTTGATTGGAAGCCAATGAAGTTTTGCCAAAAGGGGGATTGACGGAGATCTAGGCTGGGCGTTGAGAACTAGTCTCGCAGCCGTGTTTTGGACTACCTGTAGTCTTTGAAACTGTTCTTCATTAGCCGCAACCAGCAAGCCGTTACAATAGTCAAGTCGACTGATAATCAAGGCTTGGACAAGAGTCTTCCTATAGGAGTCTGATAGAAATGGGAAGACTCGCCGGAGCAGCCCAATGGTCTGAAAGCATAAGCCTGCTACTTGATTTGTGTGCTCTTTAAACAGAAGGGATTTGTCTAGACGCACACCAAGATTTTTAACAGTCTGTTTAGGAGTTGGAGTAGGTCCTAGATCAAGAGGCCACCAGTCCGGAGACCACAAGAGTGTGGCATCCCCAAACAGCATAACCTCTGTTTTCCCAACATTACACTGGAGGCGATTGGCGGCCATCCAGTGGGATATTGCCCTCATTCCGTCCGCAAAAGATTTTTGGATTGCGGGCGTCAGGTTTTTAAAGGGGAACAGAAGCTGAGTGTCGTCAGCATACGAAACAGGAGTGAATCCATAAGATCCTACGATATCAGCCAGGGGGGGCCACATACACATTAAACAGTGTGGGGCTTAGACATGAGCCTTGTGGTACTCCCTTGGTGAGCTCCCTTGAGATAGAATGGTGGGAGCCCAATCTCACCTCTTGTTGGCGTTCTGAAAGAAAGCTTTCCAGCCAGGAAAGAGCCACACCCTCTATACCTCTTTCCCTTAGACGATCAAGGAGTATCTCATGAGACACAGTGTCGAAGGCCGCGGAGAGATCTAACAGCACTAGAATCATTGAATTACCTCCATCCAGTGACATTTTGATGTTGTTAGTCACTGAGAGGAGGGCAGATTCAGTGCTGTGATTGGGCCTGAATCCAGATTGAGAAAAGTCTAGGCCCTCCGTTTCCTCGATGTATTTAGACAAATGAGTGTTTACCTGTCTCTCAGTCATCTTGCCGAGAAAGGGTAAGAGGGAGATGGGTCGAAGATTTGAAAGATCGGTCCATGGAATCGCAGCATTCTTTCGAATGGGATTCACTACTGCTTTTTTCCATTCCGTGGGTACAAATCCTGTCCTAAGGGAGTGGTTAATCAATGATTGAATGTGGGGCCCGAGCAGAGGCTTCAGAGACGCAGTGATAGTAGCGGATAGAAAGTCATCTGGGGAGCCAGATTTAATATTGCTCATAAGGGAGGTGAGATCCGAGTCACTCACTGCTGGAAATGTCATAAATGTGGCTTGATTTCGTGTGGAAAGGGTAGAGGGGGAAGAGAGGCTAATATTATTTTGAGTGACAGCTGATAAGATTTTATCATATATCAGATTAATTTTGCTTTCGAAGAACAGGGAGATTTCATCACATAGTTGTTGAGAGAATTCATCAGGGCTTTTACATGCAGTGGGTTTTACAAAGTCCTGAAGAATTTTAAATAACTCCTTGGAACGGTTTCCCGCTTCTTCCAGTTGTTGGGAGATACTGTTCTTGCGGGCAAGTTTAATGTTTTTGTGATATTTAGTCTGAGCCTCCTGATATGCTTTCTTATTTTCTTCAGTGCGTGTTTTCCTCCATTTTTTTTCCAACCTCCTACATTTTTGTTTTTCTGTTCTGAGCTCCTCAGTGTACCATGATTCCCGTTTAGTGACAGGGTATTGCTTATGCAATTTTAGAGGTGCTATTTTATCAATAGCTTCTCTAAGAGAATTATTAAATTTAATTAACAAGGTTTCTGTACTGTCTGTCTCTGTGGGAATGGGCTGCCTCCATTCCTTTTGTAGTTCCTCAACGGTGACTTTATGCCATTGTCGGCGCCAAATGGGTGGAAGAGGGTTTTTATTGGAGGGTTTATCCGCCTTAGGTATTAAAAATTCCACCACAAAATGGTCGGACCAAGTTCATTGAGCCGGGGAGAGGCATTGTGTATTGGGAAAGTTGGTAAGCACTAAATCAAGGAGGTGGCCACCTATGTGGGTGGGCTCATGGTTTTGCAGAGTCAAACCAAGGGAGGATAGTTCAGAGACCAAGGAGATTGTTTCAGGGAGTGTGGGATTGTCAGCATGGACATTAAAGTCACCAAGAAGAAGGAAATCTTCTTTTGCTTTGAAATGTGGGGCCAGCATTTCTAATAAAGCCAGGGATAAGCCAGTAGAGGGCCCCGGGGGATGATATACTAGGGCACCTTTCCAGAATCTATTTGAGGCATATTGCATTTTAAAGATCAATATTTCAAAGAGGGGGTTTTGCCTCTGCTCTAGTGTGGTAATTTTTAAATGTTCTTTATGCACTATGGCTAGGCCACCACCTGTTTTTACTGGCCGATCGAAATGCACAAGCTTATAGCCAGAGGGAATCCCCACAGCAATAGCAGGAACAGTGTGGGGTTTCAGCCAGGTTTCCGTTAGGAAGCAGAGGTCGGGTTGGGCAGAATGTATTAAATCCCATACCTCTAATTGATGCTTAGGTAGGGAGCGAACATTTAAGAGAAGGCATTTAGTTCCCTCAGTCCCGATGGATGGACTATGTTCCCTATTGTTTGACTTCTCAGAACCGGGTGTTGTACAAGAAGTTTGAAATTTGCAATTAACGCAGGAAAAAGGGGCCTCGGGGCAAGTCCAAGAATTTCTGGAACAGTTCGGGGAAGGAATAGGTCTGAGTTGTAGTAGCATTTGCGCCGTGTACCTGACATAAGGAATATTTACAGATACGAATTGCGAAGGTGTCCGGGTCAAGGTCCCTGGTCCCGTCCTGTCGCGGACGGGCGCAGACGGGCAGGACTCTGGCACGACTCCGGCGCAGGTCCGGCGCGTCCGCTGTTCGCGTCCGCTGCGCGGAGTCATAGTAGTGCTTTTTAAAGTGCTGCTAGAGCGCGTCACCCGCCTGACCCACACCCAATATGGCCGCCAAACAACCGGGAAGCCAGCCCTCGGCGTCAATACTCGGCCGAGGGTGATCCGGAGGCAGAAAAGGGGGGAAAAGAGCACACAGCGCCTAGGTGCGCGAGGAAGTATCTGGATCCACACCGCTCTGTAAGTACGCGGTGTGCGATATCAATCATGCAAATACAATGAAATACAATAAAAGTTTTTAAAATGCGCAAAGGTACAAGAGTAAAATGAGACACCTCCCGGCTTCCGCCTCAGGAGTGGAGAGGTTGCTGCTGTTAGTAACCACCGGAGCAGATGTACCAATCCCTTTTTAAAGCGCTGCTAGAGCGCGTCACCCGCCTGACCCACACCCAATATGGCCGCCAAACAACCGGGAAGCCAGCCCTCGGCGTCAATACTCGGCCAGGGTGGTCCGGAGGCAGAAAAGGGGGGAAAAGAGCACACAGCGCCTAGGTGCGCGAGGAAGTATCTGGATCCACACCGCTCTGTAAGTACGCGGTGTGCGATATCAATCATGCAAATACAATGAAATACAATAAAAGTTTTTAAAATGCGCAAAGGTACAAGAGTAAAATGAGACACCTCCCGGCTTCCGCCTCAGGAGTGGAGAGGTTGCTGCTGTTAGTAACCACCGGAGCAGATGTACCAATCCCTTTTTAAAGCGCTGCTAGAGCGCGTCACCCGCCTGACCCACACCCAATATGGCCACCAAACAACCGGGAAGCCAGCCCTCGGCGTCAATACTCGGCCGAGGGTGGTCCGGAGGCAGAAAAGGGGGGAAAAGAGCACACAGCGCCTAGGTGCGCGAGGAAGTATCTGGATCCACACCGCTCTGTAAGTACGCGGTGTGCGATATCAATCATGCAAATACAATGAAATACAATAAAAGTTTTTAAAATGCGCAAAGGTACAAGAGTAAAATGAGACACCTCCCGGCTTCCGCCTCAGGAGTGGAGAGGTTGCTGCTGTTAGTAACCACCGGAGCAGATGTACCAATCCCTTTTTAAAGCGCTGCTAGAGCGCGTCACCCGCCTGACCCACACCCAATATGGCCGCCAAACAACCGGGAAGCCAGCCCTCGGCGTCAATACTCGGCCGAGGGTGGTCCGGAGGCAGAAAAGGGGGGAAAAGAGCACACAGCGCCTAGGTGCGCGAGGAAGTATCTGGATCCACACCGCTCTGTAAGTACGCGGTGTGCGATATCAATCATGCAAATACAATGAAATACAATAAAAGTTTTTAAAATGCGCAAAGGTACAAGAGTAAAATGAGACACCTCCCGGCTTCCGCCTCAGGAGTGGAGAGGTTGCTGCTGTTAGTAACCACCGGAGCAGATGTACCAATCCCTTTTTAAAGCGCTGCTAGAGCGCGTCACCTGCCTGACCCACACCCAATATGGCCGCCAAACAACCGGGAAGCCAGCCCTCGGCGTCAATACTCGGCCGAGGGTGGTCCGGAGGCAGAAAAGGGGGGAAAAGAGCACACAGCGCCTAGGTGCGCGAGGAAGTATCTGGATCCACACCGCTCTGTAAGTACGCGGTGTGCGATATCAATCATGCAAATACAATGAAATACAATAAAAGTTTTTAAAATGTGCAAAGGTACAAGAGTAAAATGAGACACCTCCCGGCTTCCGGGAGGTGTGATGTGATGTAATATGTGACGTCATGAGCAGAGGATTGCGGGCGCGCCAGTTATAGTTATCTCAACTAACTATAACGGGGGAATTTCATTGGTTTTTTACGAGTGAAATGTCCACCTAACTATAACATGTGTGAAACCTATGGTTTTTTAAGTGAATTTGCAAGGTTATTTAAATGCTAATTCCTAACTATAACGTGTGTGAAACCTATGGTTTTTTAAGTGAATATATATATAGATATATACTTTTTTAAATCGAAAGGTCTTGACTAAAAACCAGATCTAAAAAGCAGATGGAGTCGACTTGTACTGAAAGTTTAACTTAATTTATTGTTCATCTACTAGCACGACCCTCACAGAATATAGATATATATATAATTCACTGAAAAAACCATAGGTTTCAGGGGCGTTATAGTTAGCTGGACTTTTCACTCGTACAAAACCATAGAAATTCCCCTGTTATAGTTAGTTCAGCTAACTATAACTCGCGCGCCCGCAATGCACTGCTGATGACGTCACATATTACATCACTCATGACATGGTCAGTGACATCACTCATGACATCACTGATGACATCTCAAATGACATCACTGATGACATCTCAAATGACATCACTGATGACATCACTGATGACATCATCCAGTGAATGTGTGTTTTTCTGAAAATTACATATGTTTTATATATGTATATCTCAAGGTCGATGGAAGAATAAATGGGTATATAAGTGTCTAAATGGATGATTTGTTTTTGAAAAATTGATTGTATAACTCACTGATTAAGTGTATCTTAGTGAATACATGGCTTAGTGAGTAATGTTTAAATATGTAAATATCTGTATCAGTCTCTCACTTTGTGTATAAGTGGCTGCATGCGTTGGTGAGTAGCTACATGAGTGTCTATATAGGTTATTAGTTGGTTTTTTGAGTATCAGTATAAGTGTCTGATGTCTGTATGGTTCGGTGGGGGGTATTACATAGTGCATAGGTGCATGAATGAGTGACTCACTGTTTGTATGTGTTGAAGACAGCATGTGTGCAGGACTGTATGGGTGGATGAGTGTGTGCATGGGTGTGTTAGTGAGTGAATGACTGTCTCAATAGTGTCTCTATGAGTAACTACATATGTTTTAAACTAGTATATGTGACTATTGGTGTATATAGTGAGTATATGTGAGAGTGAGAGATTGAAAGAGTTCCTGTGTGAATAAGTATGTGTTTCTATAAGTGATTGTTAAAAAGACTAAGTATGTGTAAGTTTCTGTAGAAGTAAGTGTGGTAGTGTGTGTATAACTGTATATGCAGGTAAACGGATGTTTGATTCTTTATTAGCATGAGTGACTATGTGTGTGAGTAACTTTATGGATGAGTGGCGTTGTTTAACAGGATGTATAGGTGTATGAGTACATATGATGAGTGAGTACATGTATGAGTGACTGTATAGGACTGTTGGTGAATGAGTGGATGTGGATGTGGATCTTACAATTACTGAATAGGTTGTTGTAACTGGTATTTGTATGTCCATTGTTTTGAAAATTGTAATTTCTATTTTTGAATGTGTGTATCAAAGGTTATATTAGGGGGAGAGGAGGTCTGCCACTCTATCACAAGGATGATGTCATCAGTGATGTCATCAGTGATGTCATGAGTGATGTCACTGACCATGTCATGAGTGATGTAATATGTGACGTCATCAGCAGTGCATTGCGGGCGCGCGAGTTATAGTTAGCTGAACTAACTATAACGGGGGAATTTCTATGGTTTTGTACGAGTGAAAAGTCCAGCTAACTATAACGCCCCTGAAACCTATGGTTTTTTCAGTGAATTTCTAAGGTTTTTTAAATGCTAATTCCTAGCTATAACGTGCCTGAAACCTATGTTTTTTTCAGTGAATTTCAAAGGTTTTTTAAATGCTAATTTCTAGCTATGCCTACAGAGATAGGACATGTGAAGAAAGAAGGAAAAACGCACAGAAAGAAAAAAAAGAAATGCAGAAAGAAGCAACAGAAGTCCTCAAAGACGAAGAAAAGTGCAGGAAGAAGTATAACGTGCAGAAGAACAAACAGAAGAGCAGAAACAAGCCTTGTTGCAAAATCATCCTGTACCCTCAACTTTTTCAGACGGATACTGGTGGAAACTGAGTCTGACTAACCAGTCCTAGAGCTAGTGCTATGTTAAAAGACACTCAGAATACAGTGAAAACACCTACATGCACTAGGGCACACTATGTGTTGGGTTCCCCCTGTGATTAGCATGACCTCCTCTATAAGCCTCTAGTATATAATAGGGCAGGGGATTAAAACTACCTCTTAAAACGCACCACAGGGCGTGTTTGAACACGTCACCTCATGCCCCGTCCCTCCCTTCCCCACTGTGTAAACACGCCCTGTAGCCGTTTTAAGTTGGGAGATTAAGTCCCCTTGAATCCTGAGGGTCCCTAGGGTCCAACTAGACCACTAGGTACCTCCAGTAAGCGCCACAGAGCTGCGTTGCAGAGAGGTGTAAAAAGTAGCACGGCCTGCACCACCTCTCTGCAACTCAGAGCAGTGGTGCTTACTGGAAGCACCTGGTGGGCTAGTTGGACCCCAGGGTCCCTCAGGATTGAAAGGGAATTATTTCCCCAACTTAAAAGCGCGCCACAGGGCCTGTGGGCGTTCTGAGTTGAGAGATTCAGTCCCCTTGAATCCTAAGGGTCCCTAGGGTCAAACTAGCCCACTAGGTACCTCCAGTAAGCGCCACAGAGCTGCGCTGCATGGAGGTGTAAAAAGGGGCGTGGCCTCAGAACACCTGTCTGCAACGCAGCTCCCTGGCGCATACTGGAGATACCTGTTGGGCTAGTTGGCCCTCAGGGACCCTCAGTATTGAAGGGGAATTAATTCCTCAACTTACAACTGGCCAGGGGGCGCGTTTGCAGAGTGCTGCAAGGAGGGGGCGTGGCCTCCGGCGCGATGCCGGTCTTTTATTTATTTATTTTTAAGAAGGAGGGCTGTGTGGCCCCCTTTCTTTTTCTAATTTATGAGCCCTGGGGACCCCATACCCCAGGGCCTGCACCCTAATTTTTTTTGTTGAAAAAAATTAATTTGTCCCTCCCAAGGCCTTAATCGGCCCCGGGGACCCCAACCCCCAGGTCATGGCCTTTTTTTATTTTTTTATTCTTTAGGAGGGGGCTGTGTTGCCCCCCTCCTCAGGCCACTTATGGCCCCGGGGACCCCATCCCCCGGGGCCGGCCTTTGTTTTTTATTTAAAAAAATATCTATATATTTACAGAAACCCCTAGGACATGCTGGACAAACCGTATGTACCTATCACCATGACGATTTGCGTGATATTCATTAAAAGGCGACTATGCATACAATGAATCCACGTAGAATGTATTCACACCGCTAGTGAAGCTCTGACATGTCTGACACCCTACCGTGCCTAATGCCGGCGCTCCCGCTGATGGGTACTCTCCAAGTAGACACCCTTTTCGTTTATCTATACAAACATGGGTAGCTATTGACGGGCACATTTAATACACATGCACACCAAGCCATTCAAAGGGGATTCGACAAAAATCCGACCAAACTATGCAAGAAACCCCCTCACGGTTAATAAAACACACATCCACCGCCGGATGTGTAATACTTTTTATTTTACTCTCTGGAAAGGAGACAAACCTCACTTGAGAGTCACAGCGTGCTCCTGGCTGAGCCCAATGCTGTGTTACACCCACCAGTGCCCGCCGAGTGCCACACACCTCTGTGTTGCATTCCACCAGCTAGTGCGTATGCTATGACACTCTCTAGCCCATGTGCACTGTAACACCACCCCGTGAATATGTCATGCCACACTTGCCTTCGCACGGGTTATATTGCCCCATCTAACGTGCCTTCCTCGATGCCTTTGTTATATAGCACAGCGCTATGCCATACATATTACAATCTGGGATCCATATCTTTGTCACAGTGCATATGCAATGTTACACTACCCAGCACATATTTTATATTACAACTTTAGAGACTACTTAGGTTACACAACACTGCCCTGTGCATATTACACTCCAAGGCGCATATCACATAGCAAGCGCTAGTGCCTGTGCTATCTCGCGCTCTCCAATGAATCTGTCATTGCGCACAATGTATTGCATATTATATTTCACGCCCCGGTTCATCTTATATCACACTTTTTGGTGCATAGTTTATACCATATACTATATCTAGTTTTCATTTTCAATCGTGCTCTCAGGACTATGTTCTATATAACACTGCGTCCACCTACCCTTTTCACGGGCATTACATTTTGCGATGGGGGGTGGAGGGTCAGGGGATGTTTCTGCCAAGTGAGCCCGGAGTCACAGTCCCAAACGTCCTCTTCTTCCTGAATAAAAGTGAGATTATGCTGCATACTTGTTCATATTTTAAGTAGTTCGCACAGACACACATTTTAAAAACAATAAAGTTCCTACTACCCACCTTCTATGAACAGTTAGCTTGCTGTCCCATCCACCTCCTCCCTATCCTCTGTTGTCTGAATCCATGGACTAGCCTCCTACCTCCTGCAATGCATGGTCTGATGTGCTGCCACTGCCCTGCATTTAGCATGATGTACCAGTCCACTCATCCTGCCCTCCATTGCCCAATTCTATGGCCCATCATTGACCTCCTGCTTAGCCTCTGTGCTTTGCTTGCTGCCCCTATTCTCCTTCCCCCTGCCCTCCGATGTCTTTGTGCATGCCCCTGCTCCATCCTTTTTGACCACCATGTTCCATGGACCTGCCACTCCTATCTACTCTGAGTGTTCTGTTGAGCTGCCACTCCCCTACCACCTGCCTAGCATTGTCAGATGACTGTAACCTGTCCCTGCCACATCCACCCTGCCTGTCCACATGCCATGCCCCTATCCCCTTCCTCCTGTCCTCCATGGTCCATTTTACTGCCACACCCTTCTGCCCTCCCTGGTCTGTTCTGCTGCAACTGCTCCTCCTGCCTGCCCTGCGCGGTCTGTTGTGAGGCCCCTTCCCCTGAACTCTCTTGTCTGTGCCCAGGTCCTGACCCTCCCTTCTATCCTCCATGGTCCTTTGTGCATGCCCCTGCACCCTCCTTCTTGCCCATCATAGCCATTGTGCTGCCACTAACCCTCCCGCTTGCCATGCATCGTCTTCTGTGCTGCCATGGCCCCTCCCACCTTCCCTGTGTGGTCAGCTAGCTGCTCCTGACCCCCTCCCACCTTCCCTCCATGGTCTGTGTGTAGGCCATCATAGTCTCACTGTTGCTCTCCATGGTGTGTCTTGTTTCTAGTGCCCATCCTGCCTGACCTCCATGGTCATCTTGCTGCTCCTGCCCTGCCCCCTTGCCCCCAGCCCTCTGTTTCCATGTGCAGACCCCTATTCCCTCCCTCCTGGCTTGTCGGTTCCATTGTAATGCCCCTGATCCGTCCCTCCTGCCCTTTATGGTCTGTTATGCTGCAGCTTTCTCTCCTGTCTGTCCATTATGGTCAGCTAGCTACCATTGCCTCTTTCCCCTCTGTTGTCTGTTGTCCATGTGCATGGTCCTGTCCCCTCCCTATTGCTTTCTATGGATTGTTGTGCTGCACTCCCATCCCGCATGCCCTGTGTGGTGTATTGTGCTGCTGCAAACCCTGATGCCTGCCCTGTAGGGTCAGTTTGGTGCACCTCTCAATGTCCCTCCTGTCCTCTGTTATCCGAGTCCATGTCCCTACCCCAATTCCTCCCGCCTACCATGATCCAATGTACCATACTTGCAAACATTTTGAACTTGGTAAGAGGGAGATTTTGAAATAAAACTGGGGTATTGATTTTCCCCTTTGAGTTACATTGAAAAAGAGAAGATTGTAGACAGGAAACAGATCAAGTAAAGCCCATTTGAGCTTAAAAACATTGGACGTTTCCTGGCTGAAACGGGTCTGTTGGCATGTATGGTTGTATGACCACTGCCTCTTCCTTCTGCCCACAATGGTCTATTATATTGCCACAGCCTCTCTTGCCAGTCCTGTATTGTTGGTTTGTTGCCCCTGCCCCCCTTTCCACTGCCCTCCATAGTCTGTTGTGCTGCCACTGCCCTTCCTGCCTGCCTAGTGTGGTCAAATTGTTGCCTCTGCACTCTCCTACCTGCCTTCAATTTTCAGAGTCCGTGCCCCTGGCCTCTGCCTCTCAACAGTATCCCAATGAACAACTAGATTGCTAACATTCTATATTTATTACAAAAGTGTGGAATGCCTGACGTCATCTTGATGTAATCAAAACTGTAATGCCTAGAGCATTTCCTTTAGAAATTACATATATGAGAGGGTCTTATTTGCATCAAAATTATGGTTAGTGCTCTAAAAAACTCAAATGAGGACATATTTTCTGAGTTTTCAAATAGCGACAAAGAACTTTTAAATTATTTGTAATCTTAGTTTTTTTATCCAGTTGACCACTTGATTAAATGTTGCATCCAAGGGGAGAGGGTGTGGTGTTACTTCCAGAGCTGCAGACTTTGCAACTGGGGAACCAGGTTGGAGTTTCTGCTTCAGCTTAACATTCTGTGATTCTGGTCAAATCACTTAATCTCCCCATGTCTACAACCAAAATGAATGTGATCTTGTGTGATGTAACCAATGTTCATGTAAAGCACTCCAATACCTGACAAGTCTGCACTATATAAAACTGCAAATACACAAAAAATAAGTGTTTTGCACACTTCTGTCATTGGGCTACATTTGGGCTACATCTGGGTGATATTTGGGCTACATTTGGGCTCTTTTGTCTCTGGTGGCCATTTTAGGAGATTTATTTGTTATGAAGTTTCCTAATTTCCTCATTTACTGCAGTCTCCTCAGTAGGAAATGCTTTCAGTTTTTTACTTTGATTCCATCAAGAAGGTATTCAGATATGTCACACATTTGCCATAAATTCTGAATGTTAGCACTCTAGTTGCTCATTAGATCACTAAAGTAAAGCTGCTGCTCACCACGGAAGTCTGCTGCTAGTATTAGAAGTGCATGTTTCAGTCTGCATATCAGAATTTTTTAATGAAATAGAAGAGGATTTGAGAAGTCACTCAAAATGTGCCCTAATTTTTCTTTCTTCAGCACTAATCATAATTTCTATGGCAAAATGAACCCCCTCATTGTGTTCCTTTTTAAATTAAATGTTTTAAGTGTTACCAGTTTATTCCAATCAAGATGGCTTCAGGTGTGCCATACTTTTGTCATAAGTAAGACAGTAAGCGCTCTAGTTGTTCTTAAGAACACTCTGGGACATTCTGTCATTGGGCTATACTTGGGCTACATCTGGGTGATATTTGGGCTACATTTGGGCTCTTTTGTCTCTGGTGGCCATCTTGGGAGATTTATTTGTTATGAAGTTTCCTAATTTCCTCATTTACTGCAGTCTCCTCAGTAGGAAATACTTTCAGTTTTTTACTTTGATTCCATCAAGAAGGCATTCAGATGTGTCACACATTTTCCATTAATTCTGAATGTTAGCACTCTAGTTGCTCATTAGATCACTGTAGTAAAACTACTGCTCACCAGGCAAGTCTGCTGCTGGTATTCAAAGTGCATGTTTCAGTCTGCATGTCAGAAGGTTTTTATGAAATAAAAGAGGATTTGAGAAGTCACTCAAAATGTGCCCTAGTTTTTCTTTCTGCAGCATTAATCATAATTTATATGGCAAAATGAACCCCCTCATTTTGTTCCTTTGTAAATTAAATGTTTTAAGTGTTACCACTTTATTCAAATCAAGATGGCTTCAGTTGTGCCATACTTTTGTCATAAGTAAGACTGTTAGCGCTCTAGTTGTTCTTTAGAGCACTCTGGGAAGCTGCAGTAGAACACAAAGGAATCAACTGACAGTCTCTGCCCTTGTTGGATGTACATGTTTTACTGAGAATGTCAGACTTCATTCTTACATGACTGAGAAAGATAATGTGAATTTACAGAAAATATGCTCTCAGTTTAGCTTATAGATCACCTTCCAAACCTCTGTGGGAAAAGTATGAGAAAATAGTTTTCTCTCAAACATGGTTCGTGATATCACAGCAGAAGGCTTTTTCACATGGTAAAATCACCTTAGAACACACCACAATTCCTAAAATGAGTATGGTACCATCAACAAATGATTTATAATGTAACTAAAGCCTTAAAACCTTCTATTAACTGCAATGCTTTTTAATGAGGTGCTATCATGTATATTGGTCCCAAGATGGCTGCCAACACTTCTTGGATGAAGTACTGACAGCCAATCAGATCTCACGATGAGATGTGTGGTTAGGCTCCGCCCAGATATGTATGTGATTTTACTTTTGATTTTCTCAGGAACTACTGAACAGATTGACACCATATATGCAAAAGGCACATGCCTGACCTGAGGACTACCTCTTTGCCAAATTTCAAGTAATTCTGTTCAGCCTTTCGGGCTGTACCTTGGACTAAAGGTCCCTATGGAAAATTGCATGGGGAAAACGTGTTTTGGGACCCCCTTTTTTCTCAGCCCCCGCTTGACGAATCCCCCCGAGACTTTCAGGGTAGGAGCGGAGCGGAGCGCTCCACCTATTTTGAAAATTTCGCGAGGATTCGTCAACCGGCGCCAAAGTTATTCCAAATAGAATGTTGCGGATTTCCTATGGAAACACGGTCCTAACTATAACTATCTACTGGCGACCACCAGTAGATAATATATATATATATTCCATACGACAAAGAACCCACAATTGGAGGCCCACTCTCAGCGTGCACAATACTTTATTTTGCCAGGCGACATGATCAGCTCCTCGTGCACAGGACACAGAATCAGCCTTACATCCCCTACGCGTTTCGAGCATCACGGTGCTCTTGTTCACAGGAAAGGCATATGCGGAACAGCAGTACGGCAGGTGAGTTTATTTAAAATATAGTCCCGCCCAAAGGGCGTTGTGGCGCAAAGCATGATGGTACTTGTAGTTTGATAATCCTTGATAATCCTATAGTAGGTTTGCCACTGCCACAGTTCCTTTACCAGAATTTAAAACCCCACTGGGTTGTCGATGTGTACACCAGATCGCTGCAATGCCGTGTTCACCCTCAGCAAAACTGCACGTTGTTCCTACTGTATTGATGTCGTGTCAGCACAAGACCCGCTCATCCGCGGTGGGGGCTCTCCGCGACCTGGGAGGACCGCATATATTCCATATGGGGTTGCACAGGACACAAAATCAGCCTTACATCCCCTACGCGTTTCGAGCATCACGGTGCTCTTGCTCACAGGAAAGGCATGTGTCCTGTGCACGAGGAGCTGATCATGTCGCCTGGCAAAATAAAGTATTGTGCACGCTGAGAGTTGGCCTCCAATTGTGGGTTCTTTGTCGTATGGAATATATGCAGCCCTCCCAGGTCGCGGAGAGCCCCCACCGCGGATGAGCGGGTCTTGTGCTGATACGACATCAACACAGTAGGAACAACGTGCAGTTTTGCTGAGGGTGAACACGGCATTGCAGCGATCTGGTGTACACATCGATAACCCAGTGGGGTTTTCAATTCTGGTAAAGGAACTGTGGCAGTGGCAAACCTACTATAGGATTATCAAGGATTATCAAACTACAAGTACCATCATGCTTTGCGCCACAACGCCCTTTGGGCGGGACTATATTTTAAATAAACTCACCTGCCGTACTGCTGTTCCGCATATGCCTTTCCTGTGAACAAGAGCACCGTGATGCTCGAAGCGCGTAGGGGATGTAAGGCTGATTCTGTGTCCTGTGCACGAGGAGCCGATCATGTCGCCTGGCAAAATAAAGTAATGTGCACGCTGAGAGTTGGCCTCCAATTGTGGGTTCTTTGTCGTATGGAATATATGCGGCCCTCCCAGTTCGCGGAGAGCCCCCACTGCGGATGAGCGGGTCTTGTGCTGATACGACATCAACACAGTAGGAACAACGTGCAGTTTTGCTGAGGGTGAACACGGCATTGCAGCGATCTGGTGTACACATCGACAACCCAGTGGGGTTTTAAATTCTGGTAAAGGAACTGTGGCAGTGGCAAACCTACTATAGGATTATCAAGGATTATCAAACTACAAGTACCATCATGCTTTGCGCCACAACGCCCTTCGGACGGGACTATATTTTAAATAAACTCACCTGCCGTACTGCTGTTCCGCATATGCCTTTCCTGTGAACAAGAGCACCGTGATGCTCGAAGCGCGTAGGGGATGTAAGGCTGATTCTGTGTCCTGTGCACGAGGAGCCGATCATGCCGCCTGGCAAAATAAAGTAATGTGCACGCTGAGAGTGGGCCTCCAATTGTGGGTTCTTTGTCGTATGGAATATATGCGGCGCTCCCAGGTCGCGGACAGCCCCCACCGCGGATGAGCAGATCTTGTGCTGATACGACATCAACACAGTAGGAACAACGTGCAGTTTTGCTGAGGGTGAACACGGCATTGCAGCGATCTGGTGTACACATCGACAACCCAGTGGGGTTTTAAATTCTGGTAAAGGAACTGTGGCAGTGGCAAACCTACTATAGGATTATCAAGGATTATCAAACTACAAGTACCATCATGCTTTGCGCCACAACGCCCTTTGGGCGGGACTATATTTTAAATAAACTCACCTGCCGTACTGCTGTTCCGCATATGCCTTTCCTGTGAACAAGAGCACCGTGATGCTCGAAGTGCGTAGGGGATGTAAGGCTGATTCTGTGTCCTGTGCACGAGGAGCCGATCATGTCGCCTGGCAAAATAAAGTAATGTGCACGCTGAGAGTGGGCCTCCAATTGTGGGTTCTTTGTCGTATGGAATATATGCGGCGCTCCCAGGTCGCGGGCAGCCCCCACCGCGGATGAGCAGATCTTGTGCTGATACGACATCAACACAGTAGGAACAACGTGCAGTTTTGCTGAGGGTGAACACGGCATTGCAGCGATCTGGTGTACACATCGACAACCCAGTGGGGTTTTAAATTCTGGTAAAGGAACTGTGGCAGTGGCAAACCTACTATAGGATTATCAAGGATTATCAAACTACAAGTACCATCATGCTTTGCGCCACAACGC